>NW_004567114.1:36792428-36814539 GCF_000260355.1 Condylura cristata | reverse complement strand
GCTACGCCACCAGGGAGGGCCTAAACTGGGATTTTTTTTTAATGATTTATTTATTTATGCATATAAGGACTGGGGTACAGGCTATAGTTGAGGGGGTTGGAGGATTCACAGAGACAGAATGGGGAGCAGAACAGGTAGATGTACTGAAATACACTGCTGAAGGGAGCAGTGGGCAGATCAGGAGAGGTCTGCCATGCTATGTGGGTCACCTCCCTGGCTGGGGATCAAACTCATGCTGCAGTGGCACCTGATAACTTCATAGTGCTGTTCTTTAACCCCTAGTACCAGCAGGGAGGGCCCAAACTGGGATGATTTTCATATAAACAGCTGTTAATAGCAGCTTGATCAGACACCCACAATTGATCTTAAAAATTTTATGACATAGTCATTTCATTTCCAGAGCTGTTCTATATGCATAGTAAACATGCAACTTTATAACAGGAGGTGTTGATGAGTGTTTGAAACTCTACATGTACGGTCCCTACGTTTGTCTATAGGTTTAAAAGCAATGTTTGTGATCTATAATCAGAAGTTAACAAAATTGAACAACATTTATACATATTACCCATACCTCTTAAAATTAGTGTTAGTGATCAATTTTAAGTTAGATACAATATAAAACTTTCTATGCAAATTATCTGTTAATTCTTAGCCAGAAATTTAATGAAAATATACTCAGTAGTTGCAAAAATGAAAAAGTCAGTATTACTTGAAATTGAAATTGTGTTAAAATAGCCCATGTTCTTTTTCCTGGTAGAAGCAACTAAATTTAGGCCTACATGAGATTGTATTTAAATTAGTACTTTAAAATCTAATGCTGTATTTAGATTCTAATTTTATAACAGTGAATATCCCAAGTAAGTCTGAGTAATTATTAAATTTGTGTTTAATGAAATTTGTGAACATTTTAAAATGAAAGAATTACCATACCTAAAGTAACACATTAATTCTGAATTTAATTTCCCATTAGTTTTATAAATGCCTAATAAATGCATTTTTATTTTTTCAGAATTCTACTGCATTTGGGCTTTATATCAGCAAGCCTTCTCTTTTTAACAGTGAATTTGACTTGTGCAATGCTAGTCCATGGAGATGTCCCAGAAAGTCAGTTGAAATGGACTGTGTTTGTTCGTGCATTAATTAATGATAGCCTATTTATTCTTTGTGCCATTTCTTTAGTTAGTTACATATGCAAAATAACAAAAATGTCATCAGCAAATGTCTACCTCGAATCAAAGGTAAGTATATTTCTTGAATTTATATTATTTAAAGTCTAACTTCAGATCTTCAAAACAGGAACTATATATTTAATGGAAAGTTTGTTTTTTTAAGTATTTTTAAGATAAGGCACAATTTGAGTATGAAAGAATGATCCCTGGTAATTAAAAGGTATTCAGCATTTGGTTATCATCAAATAATGATTTTTTAAAAAGAAGCTTATACTAAGCAAGTATTTTCTATGATATATATATCCTCTGCATTTGATGCAATTAAATGAAATAAGCCAGAATTTATATAGCTATATCAAAGATAATCTAACGATTTAAGATTTTGTCTAGTAAGGTCAGTGGTACTGCTTTTAAATAAATTTACTAGATTATACCTACTTTTGAGTTAGTAATGTTATGAGGTTATATTGATAAAGTGGCATTTATTTGTATAAAGTTTTAGAAAAGCTTACTTCATGCTATAATATAAAGTCCCTATGATATTTGAAACAGTTAGTCATGTAACTAAATTTATAAATGCTTTGTGGCTCTCTTGTACTTTGAATCAGCAAACAGAAGCCAAGTGCTAACCCATTAACAAGGAACCATGGAAATTTCTGGTTTTGTTGATTGACATTATGATGGAGCAATGAATATGTTATCACAGCATATATGTGGTACTGGATGTGGGGGTGTAGTTGTATATATGTTGGGGTATAGGTTTATACATAAACATAAGCTTACTTTAATTTGGTGTCACTGCTGATTCAGTGATTTGGCATATATTGCTAAATCTAAACAAGATAGCATCTGAAAACAATGATCTGATTTTGTTTAGAGCTGTATAGTGTTATCTTTAATATAATCCAAATAAAGTATTATAATAAATGTGTAATAATTCAGCCTTAAAATTTTAGTGATTTTAAGTTTACTTTTTTTTTTTTAAAGATTTATTTATTTATTCATACAGTACTGGGGTACAGGCCAGAGATGCGGAGGGTGAGAGGATTCACCAGAGACAGAGTGGGGAGCAGAACAGGCAGATCGACGAAGTACACTGATGAGGGGAGCAGCGGGCGGGTCAGGAGAGGTCTGCCACGCCATGTGGTCACCTCCGGGGCAGGCGGGAATCGAACTCATGCGGAAGCGGCTTTAGATTCTCAATGCTGTGCTTTAACCGGCTGCGCCACCAGGGAGGGCCTTAAGTTTACTTTTTAAACATTTATTCGTAGAATATAAAGTAAATATATTTTCAACCTATTAATCTTACCTGGAAAATCATTTCATTCAACTTCTGTTATAAAAAGTTAGTTCCTCAAATTTAAATATTTTAGCTAATTCTGCTGCAGTTTACATGTTAAAAATGCTGCTGTTACAGTTCATAATCTTCTGGTGGAACAACGGCTTTTTCACTTAGTGTCATCACATCACTAAATTTACACCTCCTACTTGTTTAGTGATAAAGCATAAAGATGGGTTGAAGTTAAAGATATCGTTTCAGGTTACCTAGCAATTTTTTAAATTTGGTGTTACCTGCTTTGAAATTGATAATTATCTGACTAAAGTTCCCAGTCTGATCAGTAAAGTTCATCTGATAATACCTTCAGAATTATTTCAATCATCTTCCCATAGCTATCATATTAAAGGTATTCACTTCATTATTATTATTATTATTTTAAAAGTCTTAAAATTAAGAGCTGCATAGATTCAGAATTCTCCATGAACACTACAGAGAGACATGTTCAAATACATACCTATAAAGGTAAATAAAATAGGAGATAATAGATTTTTTTTGTAATCTATTATTCTGTTAGGTAGTTTTTGACTTCATAAGTGGGCTATACATTTATTTTATTTAAATTTATTTAAAGTACATAATCTTGCTTTCATGTTCTTGTCAAATCATTAAGCTCACTTTTGGGTTTTTGTTTTGTTTTGATTTTTAACTTCTGTAACAATTACAGTAATGGCCATTTTTCACTTCGATCAACATTTGTCTTTTGAGTATCTAGCCCCTACCCTTTCAAATTGAAATTGGTTCTGTTAGTTTTTCACTATTCCTAAAATTGTTTTTCTAAAGCTCTGATTTTGGCCTTCTGTTTGTTTGTTTTATTTTTACTTCTCCCTCATCTATATTTTCTGTGATAATGATGTCCTTAACTTGCCTCAACTAAATCTTAGCCTACCTTGTTTCTAAATGGCACACGTCATCCTGTCCTAGCTCTATGTCCTCAGGCCTTTTTATCCTGCAGTACTGCTTTCCTCCCACCCAGTGTTCCTTAGTACCTGTTTGTATTTATCTTACCAAGGTTAAAGGCATAATTGTTACTCTCTTTTTGAAAACCTTATTTGATCCCTCCTTGTCCATCTCCAAAATAAAATTTACAATAGCTATCCATCTGATTTCTCTTAAAATTGTATTTGTCCTCTTGAAATAATGCTTAGCGTGTAGGACTTGTGTGTGGGCGCTCCTTGCCCAGTTTTTCTAACTGAGCTCGTGACACTGGAAGGGAGATCTACTTGTTATTTATATCTCACTTGGTGTCCCATACTATGAGAGTCAATTAATTTTATTTGAATGAGGGTCTTCAGCTTTTTGCTTCTATCTAGTTTGGACCTCACTGCGTATTTTACCAGCCTAAATACATCTTTCTCCCTACCAATAGCCTATACCTCTCTGTATTGCACCAATTTTGTCATTGTCATCTTTCTGCCATTTTCAGACTCAAATTTGGAATATAATGGCTGTTTCTTCATTCCTAATTCTAGCTCTTGTCCACTTTTTCATTAATTTTTTTTCTCATATCAGTGTTTCTCTATTTGAGCCAATAACAGAAAAAGGCACATCGCTATCTGTATCTGCTGTGCAGCAGGCACTGTACTAGTTGCCATTCACATTACCTCATGACAATTTGTGAGGTTACCTTAGCCCTATTTTGCAAACTAAATCAAAAAAGGTGGGGATATTGGGAAGCTTAAGAGGCAGGGATGGTGTGGCTTTATAAGATTTTGTATGAACTGGATTATCGAGGTATTTGACCTCACCTCCCTTTGCTCTTCACTTTTCTGTTTCAGCTGCATGATGCTCCTTCCGACCCCACACAGCTCCTCATCACACAAAACATATACCACATTCATTCCAGCCTTATAGTTTTTGTGTGCCTAAGTTGCTATACTTATGCATGTGATGGCTTCTTTGCATTCAGGCATCACTTTCTTAAAACAGCTTTTCCTAACCACCCCACTAAGGTTACCTGTCCATTTTGACTACTATAAACATCACCTCTTGTTTTCTTTATTTCATTTAGGGATAGCCAAAATTATTTGTTCATCTGTATGCATATTTATATTTTGCTTCTCCCTCTTAAAGTGTAAACTCTGAAAGCATCTCCCTTGCCTGTCGTGTTCATTTTTCTTTTTTTTTTTAAGATTTATTTATTCATGCATACAGAACTGGGGTACAGGCCAGAGGTGGGAGAAGGTGAGAGGATTCACCAGAGACAGAGTGAAGGGAGAACAGAACAGGCAGATTGACAAAGTATACTACTGAGGGGAGCAGGCGAGACAGGAGAAGTCAGCTGCCCTATGTGGGTCACCTCCCTGGCCGGGCATTGAACTCATGCTGAAGCGGCTTTGACTAGCTTCCTAGTGCTGTGCTTTAACTTGCTAGGCCATCAGAGAGGGCCCTGTCCATTTTTCTATCCCATTTGTCTAAAATAACGCCTGGTTTATAATAGGTAATCGATAAATTATTTGTTTAATAAATACATTCCATGACTGTATAGTCTTTGTCAGATCAGCTTTGCCCTAATAACCAAATGAGCTTTCACAATTGGGTTGTGTCAAGAGCAAATTGAACTAAAAAAACACGCCCAAGGTCACATAGTTAAACCAAGTCTAACTCAGCTACTGACTACAGCCTTTGCCAATACCACTATTCTTTGTATTGAGTCTGTTTACATAGCCCTATAATCTTTTAGATACATATTTTAAATCATTGTAATTTACATATATGATTTTGTTTGTATGCTTACTAATGACATAGCATTCTAATGTCTTACTAATGACAAATATTCTTACCAGATTTTGTCATATAACTCTCCAAAAGAATGTTATCATTATTGTATAAGCTTGCATCATTTTCTCTTTTCCAACAGTATTCTAGCTCAATATTTTTACTTATTTTGTTTATTTTCATTCTTAATGCATTAAAAGTTTTAATTTAAATTTATTTTATGGATATGCAGATATATATATAGTAGTAGAAACTTAATATGCACATTTCTGCATGTATAAACTATTTCTCAGGGACTTTTAGAGCAGAACCTGGGAATTTTTTCTTTATATACTTGTCATGTATGTTTTGTTTCTATTAAAATGTCACCTTTTTAACACTATAGCCTTCATAAGTTTCATGTGTATTTAATTAATGATAGATATTTAATATCTTGAAATCTTTCTCAGCTTTTCATATGGCCACAATATTGTTTTTCTGTTTATTCTAGTATATAGTAAATTATTTGATCAGATTCCTGGTTCCTTGAATTTTTTATGTCCTACATAAGTTTAATGTCAGTGTAAATTCATAAAAAGTTTTTATTCAAGTCAAAATTTAATAAAGTAATCTTTTTGAAAATAAATTCAGGAGGATTTTTTTGAGATGGTATTTTTAGAAAGTAGAAATCTTTCTTAGCACTTCTTTTTGTGTGTCCCTTAGTGAAAGAGGAAATTACATAAGAAAAATCATAAATTTTAAATACACACTATACAGGTACATCCTTAAATAGATCTTTTTAATATATGCATTTTTTGTTACTATATTTAAGAATACATACCTTGAATTTTTAAGGTCGACTCTTTTTTATCATTTTCTTTATTGCTTAGTATTTTTGGTGCCATATTATTTTAAATTTTGTTAAACTCAAATTGAAGCAAAAGTATCTTCTCTTTTGGTATCTTTGTCAGGTTTCAGAATATAAATGTATTTGTTCCATATACTGAAAAAGGTAACACACATGGTAATACAAAGTAGTAGTAACAAACTCAAGCCATACTGCCTAATTCTAATTCAAAACCCAGTTACTTATTAACCCAGTGACTTTAACTTCTCTGTCCTTAAACTGTAGATACATACTAAGTACAACTATCAGCTTCATCATTTATGTTTTCACATAGCTTATGTACTAGGCTTTTTCTTACTGCATCTAAACAAACACTCCCATTGTCTATTTGGTAGAAGAGTGTTCTTTGGTTGTATTGTGTACTTATAGCTGGTTTTATTTCTATCAGGATTGCTATTTTATATGCAATTAGCTACATTAATTTTTTCCTGATTGTTAAAACATGGCAATATGAAGCGATTATTTAAATTTTTAAAAAAGGAAAAAGAAATATCACTAACACTTAACTGTATATGGAAATCAGTGAAAATACTTTATGTATACTATTCTTCTCTTTACACTAGTAAAGATTTTTCTCATGCTATAAAAAGTCTTTTGGAGGCTGCAAAACATTTCATCATATGGCAAATTTTAACTTTTCATACTGATATACCAGTAAGTGGTTTTCAAAAAGACTATGAGCCTCCTTATTAATTTTCTCAAAATGAGTTTTGTTTTGCTTTTTCTTTTTTAAGATTTATTTATTTATGCATGCATAACTGGGATACAGACCAGAGGTGCAGGGATGGTGAGAGGCCTGATGGTGACCAGATAGAGAAGTGGGAGCAGAGCAGGCAAATCGACGACGTACACTGCTGAGGGGAGAAGCGGGCGAGTCAGGAGAGGCCTGCTGCGCCATGTGGGTCACTTCCAAGGAGGGGATCAAACTCATGCCGAAGTGGCTTTAGTTTCCTAAGGCAGTACTCTAACCCGCTGCACCACCCGGGAGGGCCCTGCTTTGCCATTTTAACAAAAATAAGAATGAGTTAGGAGTTTTAGTAGTTACATCTAGAAATCTGTCCCAGTCTCATCTGACAGAGCACTTAAATATCTTTTATGTCTTTTATGTTATCGTTATTTGCTTTTTAAATTTACATTTAATTCCTTTAGCACTAGAATCATATTGTGATTTGGTTGTCTTTTTCAATGTGGCAGCTGTTACTTGTTTTTAAAATATTAGTTGTCGATTTGAATAGTCTATTTCTGATCTTGCGTTTTTTAAAGTTTCTCACATATTTGAATAGCCCATTTCTGTTCTTTCATTTTTCTAGGTTTGTTCTATCTTCTTAAATATGTAATTTATTTTTTACAGCAATAAATGTATTTAGACCATTATGTTTTTTCAAGTGTTGATTTGGTAGCTTTCTGTTCTCTTACTAGGTTGTAGCAACATTATATTTAACAAAACAATGAATTGTTTTCTTTGGATAGCATCTATGTTTCAAATATTATATATGTGCATGTCAGTATGCATGTGTGTGTCAGTATGAGGTAGGTATTGTGTCTGGGGTCTTCCTTCAATTCACTTTTTTTTTTTTAAAGATTTATTTATTATTTGCATACAGAACTGGGGTACAGGCCAGAGGCTCAGGGGTGGCGAGAGGCTTCACCAGAGACAAAGTGGGGAACAGAACAGGCAGATCGACAAAGTACACTGCTGAGGGGAGCAGCGGGCGAGTCAGGAGAGGTCTGCCACGCCATGTGGTCACCTCCGGGGCAGGCGGGAATCGAACTCATGCGGAAGCAGCTTCAGATTCTCAGTGCTGTGCTTTAACCCGCTGCGCCACCAGGGAAGGCCCTCAATTCACTTTTATGGAAAGTCTAAAATTCAGATATGAGCTCGGGGTTTCTAACATACATAAGTTACACATTTTACCTATGCTTTTTTGTCCAGGTATAAATGGCCTACTAAGTAACAATGTAAAGTTTCTGTACTCCAGATTCTTGTCAGAGAAAATAAACTCTTCATTGTTAAATTTAAAACATAATTGATAAAATAACTAAATACTACAAGTATACTGTATAACATAATGACTACAGCTAACACTGCTTTATGATAGACACATTATTAATAGTAAATCTTAAGAGTTACCATGACAAAGAATTTTCTTTTCTTTTTTCATTTTCTCTCTTCTTATATTCCCAAATCTATCATGATCATCATTTTATCATGCATGTAAATCAAACCATAATGTATTCACTGTAAACTTGCACAATAATGCATGTCAATTATTTTTCAATAAAACTTTAATTGCCAGGAAGATTACCAGAAAGATATATAGTCTAGTTTTTTCCCTATCTGTTCTACATTTTATCCTCAACCCTATCCAGATCATTGCAAATTTTTGCACTAAGACTGAACTGTACTTTGGATAGATTTGTTTTTTCCAACTTACACTTTAACATCATGCCTTGGCCTAAATCAAGGAATTTCTAAGCAATCTTAAAGTCACTACTCTATAATATTGTTGAGGATATTTTTTTACACAGTATTCCCCAGAAAAAGACCTTTTTCTCCAATACAATGCTGGTAAACAGTGTTGTCCAGGTCTTTTTCTCTACTTTTTTGTTTAGAGCTAAGTATGTGACTTTCTAGTATATCAATCCTAGGTGACCTTATAGTATCCATTTTTGGTTCGGAGTCTACCTGTAGTGTCATCTCACTCTCTTATCTCTGCCCTCATCTGACATATATACACACTCCTGTTTGTTTTACTTTGCAGCTATCTCTGTGACTACTTCAAATTACCTTTTGCATTCAGGGTGATATAAATTTTAAAATGGGATTCAATATGTTTATATCTCTTTTCTAAGTATATCACTAGTTTAATTAATTTGGAAAGACTTTAGTGAAAGACTGTTTTCCATAGGGACTAAAAACTGGACATCTGGCATCAAGGAGCTAAAAACATAAATTCTATTTCTTCTGTTTATTGAACAAGTAATATCATCTTTAAGCTTCACTCTCATGGTATGTAAAATGGAAATAATGAGTGTTGATCTCATTGGTTGCTATGAGGATAAGATTGGTACCTACCTTTTAAGGTTATAAGTATTAAATAAAAATGTATATGAAGTGCTTAGTGTAATGACTTTGCTGTGGATTAGGGGATAGTGATAAAGGGAATGATAAACTAGTTTTAGAGAGTTCTTAAATCTCTGAAATGGCTGACAAATTTTATCTGGTGAGGGGTCCTATGAATGCAATTAGATTCTAAAAAGGAACAACAATTTATTTTTGCATAGAATTGGGATATAGGACAGAGGTGCAGGGGTGAGAGGACTCACCAGAAACAGAATGGGAGGACAAAACAGGCAGATGTACTGAAATATATTGCTAAGGGAGCAGCAGGTGAGATAGGAGAGGGCTGCTATGTCCCATGAGGGTTAGCTCCCTGGCTGGGAAACAAACTCAGGCCATAACTGACAGTGCTTAGATTAGATTAACAACAAGGTCACCAGGGAGGCCTCATAAATACTTTACTTTATTCCTACTTTATCTTATTATGTACCCTTTTGCCCTGGTTTTGATAAAGGATGAAGTATCTAATATACCACATTTCATTTACTATTTAACTAGTTTTTCTGACAATTCTTCAAACAAGTGTTATTGAAATTGCCAAATGGACTTTTTAAGTATAGGAATTTATGTTCTGAAATCTACTGTGTCTTTTATTTGCACAGTGTGACAGACAATACCATCAATTTCACTTTTTATCATTTGCCGCATTTCAAATGTGTCCCATTTAGACAAAATTACTATAGTTCTTTTTTTTCACAAACTCTTTATAGAATACAAACATAGTTTATATTAATCAACATGATTGTTAGTATTGGTCTTTTACTCCCATTAGTTTTTTTATTTATTACTGTTTGCATTATCTTCATTTGTATCAGTTCTGTAGTAATTTGAATTTATTTTCTTTTTATGAAAATTATAATGTAGCCTTTAACATTAATGAACATTAATAAAATTATATTTATTCTAATATTTTTTCCATTTCAGAAAATAAAAATATTTATAAGAATGTAGAATAAATACCATTTTTGATGCACTAAATAACTTGACAACACACATAGAAATTAAGTTGATGGGGTCAGTGCTTAGTTCCTAAGATAGCAAGTTGGAATTCTTTGTATGAAAGAACTCTCAAAAGCAGGGTAGAAATAAAGTTAAGGTTTTAGACTAAAATCACTGGTCAGGGAGATGTACAAATTTCTTTTTATTTCTTTTTATTGAAGTCACATTGGTTTATAACATTATTTACATTTGAAGTATACAACTTTATACTTCAACATGTATATATACTACACTGTGATCAGCATCACAGTTAATTCACTGCTGGTTTTACATTTTGTTATACCCTTTTCCCTTTGGTAACCACTATTCTGTTATCAGAATCTAAGAGGATTTTATTTTGTTTGTTCTTTGTTTCTTTACCTCCTTCATATGAGTGAAATCAGATGATATCGATTTGTCTTTCTCTATGTAACTTATTTCACTTAGCATGATCCCTTCATAGTGTACCCTTGTGGCCTAAAGCAGAGGAATTTTATCTCTCTCTGTCTCTCTTTTTTTTTACTTGAATAGTGTTATATTATGTGTATATACCACGTCTTCTTTATCCACCCACCTATTGATGGGTCCTTGGATTGTTTCCATATCTCATCTGTTGGAAGTAATGCTGTCATGAAGGGGTGCATATATCGTCTCAAATTAGCATTTTTCATATCCTTGGATAGCTACCCAGAGCTAACATGACCAGATCATAGAAATGTACAATTAGGAGTCATTGCCTAATTCTCAATATCAGCTTGTCTCCCTGACAAGCCATTTGTGACTTTCCCCTTCTCTCTCTCTCTTCCTCTCCCTCTAACTTCTTCAGTTGTAATTACTACATAAACCTTCCTATCTCATTTTCATTGAACCCTTATTCATATTAATTAACATGGCAATGGAAAGCAGCATCTTTCAAACAGAGTAACATTCAGCTGAACTATCTCGCTGATGTTTCATGCACCTAGCTGATCTTAAAGGGTACAGGTAACTTGTAGACCATGATTAAAGAAATGGGCTAAAACACCATTAATACTTTTCTTTCAGCACGCTGAAGTATGACTTAACCAGATTTGGCGGAAGATGATGGCAGATTAATAGAGGCTTCATCATCTCTCTAACATGTATAATTGCCAATATTCTGTTATAACTTTACTCTTGACTTGCTGGAACTTACTTTATCCATATTGAGCTGTGGCACTTCTTTAGTTTACTGCCTTATACAAAATCCCTTTTTAAAATCTTGGTTTTTTTTTTTATTTTAAAGATTTATTTATTTATGCCTACAGAACTGGGGTATAGGCCAAAGGTGTGGTGGGTGAGAGGATTCACCAGAGACAGAGTGGGGAGCAGAAGAGGCAGATGTACTGAAATACACTGCTGAGGGGGGCAGTGGGTGGGTCAGGAGAGGTTTGCTGTGGGTCAGCTCCCTAGGGGAGGATAGAAGTTGTGCTGCAGTGGCTTTGTATAGCTTTATAATATGGTGCTCTAACCCTTTGCGCCACCAGGGAGAGCCCGGTTTTACATCTTTTAACTACTCTGTACCTCAGTAGCTTTTACCCTGTACTTCTAAACATTTTCACTGGATCAGCCAGCATTGTCAGAAATTTTAAGTATTTTAATAGCCTGGAAGTTCACCTAGTAAAATCTATTTACTCCATGTTAGATTCATAGGAACCAGAAGTATAATTTCATTGTATCTTAGCACCATTAATCTATTCTTGAAACTGTTTAGACCTTATAGTTATCAAAATGCTTTTTAAATATGCTAATGGAAACTTGATTTGTTTTCTTATTTTTAATGCTTAGTCATTTTAATTTCAAAATCGAAATAGCATTTGTGAGATGGTTTAAAAAAGTATGTGGAGGGTTCTACTTCAGGAAAAGATTACAATTTCTACTGGACCAATCTTCCACAGATAGAGTGGTAAATTCTGGACTAAATAGGAAAAATACTGAAGGTACTGGAGACTAAATAATTAGAAGAAAATGACACTGAGTGAGTTTCCTGTTTTCACACTTTCTAGCCTGAAAGAAGGCCCCATTCATGGGGCAACCAAAACTTGAAGAAAAATCTACTGTTTACTTGCTTGAAGAATTAGAAGAGAAAATTCAAGTAATGACCACAGGTGAAAAGTGAGTGGGAAGACTCAGGAAGAAAACAGCTAAATAAAGGAAGTCCTAAATTCTGACTTTAAAATGCAAATTTTTATTAGATATCAGAATTATACAATGTATAGGAACCATTCCACCTACGACAGCTAAGAATAAAGGAGTTGAACTGGTATTTCAGCTGCATTCTATATACATGGGATAAGTTTAGAATTTGAATCTAACCAAGTTATTATTTACTTAAAGAAGAACAAGAAAAAGAAAAAGTAACACTTTGCAGAGCACTAGAATCTTAACATGCCATTCATAATTTTAAGGACAAAGCCCAAAATTAATAGCTGTCTAGAAAATTAGGAAAAACTTAATTCGTATTGAAGAGCAAAGAGCAAACCTCAAAGCAATCAATGGAGACAATTACTGTCTCTCCCTGTAAACTAATGTTGAACTTGTGAAAGATCTTATAAAATGCCCAAAACTGTAAATGAAAATGTATTTGGATGAATAAATAGGAAATCTCAACAGAAATAAAATCTATTTAAAAACAAATTCTATAATTAAAAAACTAATATTTAAAATTTAGAAGTTAGTTGGACTTAATAGTAAAGGAAGTGAAAAATAGTCAATGAATTTACAGATAAATCTATAAAAATTACCCAACTTGAAGAACTGAAGGGGCAAGATGAAAAGATTATGATAAAGTGAATGTAGTCTCAAGACTTACGTATGTGCAGTCATAATCCCCAAGAAAAAACAGTGAAAATATGAAGTTGAACAAGAAATAATGATGTAAATTTTCCAGTTTTGAAGAAAGATAAATTTATAGTTTCATGAAAATCAGTGGCCCAAAGGAGAATAAATATAAAGAATGTCACCTAGGTCCAGCCTAGGCAAAATACTTAAAATCATAAAAAAAGTAAAATCTTGATCACATACTTATCAGAAAAAATGAAACCAGAAGACATGGAAGCAATATCTGAAAGAAAAATCCATCAATCTTGAAATTTGAAGCCATTGAACATATACAAAAAATAAATATATAAAAACCTTTCAGATTAAAGATTACTGGAGGATTAGTTATCAACAGACCTGCACTACAAGAAATATGAAGATTTTTCAACAGATTGAAGGGAAGTAAAATAAGCTTGAATTTCAGCTCTTCAGGAAAGACTAAATAATATGAAAAATAGTAAATATGTGGGTAAATATAATTTCTTAAATTATTTAAAATAAATGACTGTGCAAAGCAAAAATTACAACAAAGTGAGGCTTATATATGTAGATGTAAATAATTATATATTATATATAACTTTAGAAATAGCAGCATAAAGAACATGGATAAATGAACCTAGATAGTTACAAGTTCTTATAGTTTACATTGTTTTATAATATTAACTATTACTTAGACTGTGAACAGTTAAAGAATATATATTCACTAGAACAGTTATTCTCAATCTTTTTAGACTCAAGACTCCATTAAATACTTACAAATAATTGAGTACCCCTAAGAGCTTTTGTTTATGTAGATTATACCTACTGATACATACCATATTAGAAATAAAAATTATGAAATTATAAATATATTCACTTATTAATTCATTTAAAATAAGAATAAGAAAAACATATGTTAGCATAACATGTTTTATGAAAAACCTATTTTCCAAAATAAAAAAAAAATTAGAGGATTGACTTTGTTTTATGTTTTACAAATCTTTTTAATGTCTTACATAATAGAAGACAGCTAGATTTTCATGTCTGCTTCTGCATTCAATATGTTGTGATATGTTGTTTAGGTTGAAGTATTGAAGAAAATCCATCTTTCCACATATATATATAGTTGGAAAATGGAGGAGAGTTTTAATAGCCTTTTCAGATAATTGTGGAAATCCTTCTTTAATACTACACCAAAACTCTGAAGTGGAGGTTGCTTAAAGGTTAGTTGTCATATGAAATCTTAAACCATATTAGTGAACTTTTTGTACTCTCCATCGGTATGTCTTGCCCTTAAATGATTTTGTAATATCATGCATTGGTCATTTGGAAAACAGTGTTCACAGGTCTTTAAAATGTTGATACATTTCATTTTCTAATATCCCAAACCACATTTGTTTAATATTGCTACTAATCCCATTAGAAAATGTATTTGGTAAGTTGATAGTTAAGCAGCTGCAAGTGCTTACAACTTTTCCAAAATTCTAATTTTCACTTGAAAGTTGATATTTCATCATGGACAATATGTATTGTCAATGATTTCTTTTGAAATGATGTGCTCATTTCATTTATTTGTGTGTGGGGGGGGGAGATGTATGCTTAACAACCAAGTCTGTTTGTCTGCCATAGTGTCAATCAAGTAAAAAATTGATGTTTCATGAAAGAAGTAGCTAGTTTAGCTTGCAAGTCAAATAATACGTGTTTTCCTGAAGACAATCACAGTATGCAGTTGAATGGTTTCAAGTGTAAAAACTCATCTACAATCTATTAAATATCCATATACTCTACAGTTACTGCCTCATCAAGGATATTCTTAAACGAAACTGATTTTGTTTTTTAACTGAAAATGCAGTAGTAAAAAAAAATCAATATAGTTAAATTCCACTGCCACTAACTTGATTTGTGCTAAGGTCCAGTTTGAATCATTAATGCAAATATCAATAGAGCTGGCCCAAGAGAAACAATCAGAAAAAATTTTAACTCTTTGAATTTTTCATTGTCTGTTATGCTGCTTCTCAGATATTTGCTTAAAAGAATAGCCTCTTGGATGATCAGTTAGTTCTGACAAGAGATAAACACAACAAAATTATTCCTATTTCAAATGCTTTCATTTATAAGGCAAAAAAATAAGTCCATAGACAGTAAACTAAAAAAAGTCTTTGTCTTCAATTAAATCAGTGAATTTCTATATTATTCGAAAATGGCAATGCATAAATTGTTTTATAGACTTTCCATCCAGCAGGCATTTAACAATGCGAACTCTTTAGCCTTTACTAGTCACTACAATCAATGTAGTGTAATAACAACACCCATAAATATTGAATTTTTTTATTTCTTATTTGGAAACTTATATTAAAAAAATGTTTTTGGTATTTAAAATGCTCATTACACCTAGATTTAAAAATCTCTATTTCTTTCACATTAAGCACCAAATGATTGGTCTTAAAATGATGCTGCAACTTACTTGGACCAAAATACTATTCAAAATTGTTTTGTCACAGAAGAAATAATGAGGTAAATTGTCAATTTTTATAAAGCCTACTAAATGATAGATAGATATAAGATTTTCATTACATTTCTTTCGGCTTCACCCAGTAGATTCCTCTCTCCATTGAGTCAGAGTACTCTAACACTTTTATCTTCCCCAATATCTTAGAAATAAACAATGAAACTGTATGTATAGAGAAAAAATATTTTTATTATGTGAAAATACATATAACATACAATTTATCATTGTTCAGTGTACAGTTCAGTGCATTAAGTAACTTCACATTGTTGTACAACCATCACCACCACCCATCTCCAGAATATTTTCATCACTTCATACTGAACCTGCCCATCAAATAGTAACACCCCACTTAAGCCAAATATTTATCCTTAAATATGAAAAAAGACTTTTCTTGGAGTGAAATATTAACTTCTAAAATGTTTTACATTAAGTTTTTTAATTTTTAAAGCTTTTGAAAAAATTCTTAAATATAAAAAAATCTGTTGTATACCTATTCTTATTGTATTTCTACATAGATATAAGAAAATTTTAATTTCAAAATAATTATTGAATGATAATGAGTTTTTAGCAAGTATACAGGTATAACTGAAGAAAACTGGCAGTAACCATTTTTAAAAGTATAGAGAACAAACTGAGTTAATCTCTGAAAGTGCACATATTAACCTCCTTTTATCATATCAAAAATTATAGAAAAACAGAAATACACACAAAATGTTGACATCATAACATATTGTGTAATCTCTGGAAAATTCTGTACATTCAAAAGAGAATGGGAGCGTTAAAAAAAAATAGTGTCAGTATGTTTTAAAATAGTACTGATTTTTATCTTTAAGCTCCTTGGATCACATTTAAAACCTGATGCTCTAGATTAAACTTCAAGAAAAACACAAAATGTATAGTTTTAAAAAATCAGTAGATCAATTTAAATAGAATTTTGAACAATGACTCAAAGATCACAGGAAATGATGGACAGAGGAACAATAAAACAAAAGATGGGTGAATAGAAACAAATAATAAAATGTAAACTCTAAATACAAGCACATCACCACTTTCTCTTATGTTAATAGACTAAACACTGAAAAAGTAGAAATGCCCAAATGGACTTTTGATAAAGCAAAACCTATTTATTGATATATGCTGTTTTATAGAGTGTGCTTTAAATTTAAAGACATCTGAATAGAAACTAGAAATGAATGTACTATGCATTCAGGCAACGTAAGGAGGTACTTTAATCTTAGACAAAATAGGATTCAAGACAAAGAGTATTATTAGTATAAGATATAAAGAGGTACACTTCATTAGGAGGCCAAGAGTATTATCAAATATAAAGAGGTATACATCATCAAAAAGGTATAATCAGGAAAAATCATAAATGTTTGCATGAAGCCAAAATGGTAAGAAATAAAGAGAACAGAAGAATTATAAAAGCATAAGAAATAAGGAAGGGAATTCCCTACCATCATAGAGTCTTAGTAATGGATCTTATTCAGTTTACAAAAAAAAAGCATTAAATGTAGAAAATCTGAGCATTATCAATACCTGTGAGCTAATTCCCGATATTAGGAGAATTTTTATCAAAATAAGTCTTATATTGAACAATACAACAAATATTACATTCAAATTAAAGTCAAAAGTTAATACTCTTAATAGATCAACAATTTTGATGTACATAAAAAAAAGACAGAATGTAAATACAAATTGCCAATACCATGAATGAAAGAGGAAATATGAAAACACTAAAATGGTAAATATTAAAAGAAAAGTGAACAACTCTGTGGATATATTTTATGATTTAGGTGAAATGGACTCTTTTTAAGAAATGCAGGTAACAAAATTGATAGAAAATAAAATACAGAATGCAAGTAGTTCTGACAAATCAACCTACATTTACGTAGTCTTTGATAAAGGTGCCAAAACAATCCAATAGGGAAAAGGAATCTTTTAAACTAGTGATGCTGGGACAAGTATGAATCCATACAGAATGAGATGGACTTCTAAATAACTCCACCTCAAGCTACACCTTAAGGAAAAAAATGCTTCATTGTCCTAAATATAAATAAAAAGAAATCTGAAACTTCCAAAAGCAGACACTAGAGAATTTCTTGGATATAGGCAAATTTCTTAGATCACATAGAATTTTTTAAAAAGTTGATAAATTAGACTTAATTAAGATTTTTAAAATTTCACCAAAAGATAAGACTAATAAATATGCAAAGGAAAGCCACAGATTTGAAAAAAAAATTTGAATACATATATCTGACAATAAATTCCTTTCCAGCATATATAACACTCTCCTACAATGCAAAAATAACAAAAAGACAGTCCAAAAGATTTGAATAGATTTTTCACAAAGAAGATAAATGGCAATTAGTGCAATATTATTGGTTGCTGGGGAAATGTTAATTTAAAAAATAAGATATCTACCAGTATGGCTGACAAACTCAAATATGTCCTAGGAGATGGAAAAACTGTACCTTTCATAGTTTGTTGGGAGTATAAGTTATACATCCCTTTTGGAAAAACATCTGACAGTTTTTGTACATTTGAACTGATACCTACAAAGTGACCCAGCAATTCCACCCTTAGGTAATTACCCAAAAGAAATAAAAGCATATATACACGAAAAGATTGGTGTAAGAATGTTCATAGAAACTGTACATCAACAGGAAAAACTGGAAAAACAAACTGTCATATAAACAAAACTCATAGAATCTTACAATGGAATTAGAGTGAATAAATATCATGATCTGCCTAAAACTAAAGAGTTTTCTGGGATGTGGGATTATCACTGCTAAAACCAGGAAACTCTTGAGCAAGCCAGATAGATATGGTCACCCCAACCATCCACATTGGCAACAGAGACTTAACCACTAACAAATTTCACATCTGAATGAATAAAAATAGAAGAGATCTCATATTCTGATACCATTCATATGAAGGTCTAGCATTGACAAAAATAAGTTGGGTAAATACAAAAAGCAGGACACTCTGCATTCTGGGGTCCGCTGATAGGGAAGGGGTATGAGGAAACTATCTGTTGTAATGGCAATGTTCCCTATTTTGGTAAACAGTTGGAGCACAAAGGTGTACACATTTGTGAAAACTCAGTGATAAGTTTTTGATACTGTATTCTGTAGATTCCTAAATAGCAATGTTATAAAACGTTACCTCAATTTAAAAATAAAATAAAATACCTACAAATATTGGGCTCTAGTGAATAATATGCAGTCTGAAGTTAATTGTGATAATGATATATACTAGAGTGAGGTAACAAGTGACAAGGTAACAAGTAACTCATATATGTCAAGTATGGAATTTCTTTACAAGTGATATGTAAATGTCAGAGACAGGGGGATAAAGAGCCATTCATAGAAGATTGCTCCTGAATGCAATTGTACTGACTGTAGTCATTTAGGTTTTCTTAAACTTTTGGTATTTTCCTTGTTCTGAGTCCATATATTTTTTGGTTTGTTTTGTTATTCTATAATCCTGTACTTTGCAGGAACAATCTTGTTTTCAGAATCAATGGGCTTCTTTCATTGTTATATGTGTGTACTTTGGCAGCAGTGTTATTTTGGTTTATCAATTGCTTCGGTATTATCTTAGCTTTTCTCACCACCTTTTTTAAAAAAAGTTTTTATAGTAGTTACAAGTATAAGCAGAGTCTATCCATATGATAAAATCTTTTTAGCAGTCATTTTATTTCTCAAACAGCAAATATAAACTGACTTTTTAAAAGAGGTAATGTTTACAGTCTAACTTTTCTCTTGTTACCTTTTCTTTAATAATAGTACTTTTAAAATGAGATCTGGAATATTTTAGATGAACATTTTATTAGCAACATTTATTTTTGGGAGTCTCAAAGATAAAAGGAAACATATTATAAGAAATTTGAGCTTTAGTATAATATTTTTAAGGGTTTTTTTTTTCACATCTAATTTCTGTTATGGTAGTAGATTCGCTCAGAGTAGGTGCTCTATCATTATCCTAAAATCTTTCAAGGTATTTTTCATCTTTTGGTTCTCTTGATAAATGTGTTGCTGCTATAAGAAAATCAATTGGAATCATGGTTCTGAACCTACCAGACCCCCATGCATCTTTCTAAAATTGATATTGTTTAACCTACCTAGATATATAACTTTTTAATGGAATTACCTTAATTGTAATATAAAGAGGTAAATAATGTTTAAATTCCTCAATATGTAGATTTTGGGACATAATGTTTGTATCTATACATAGAAACTGAATGGGATCTACAAATATGGACTGTTAAAATGTGTCAGCAACTGATGTACCTCAAACTATATTGTCAGTGTCATGATTTTCTGAAATATTTAAACAATTGTTGATAAAGTTCTGAACAAAGCACAGCACAGGTTTTCTTCAGCTTACATATTATATGTATTTCTTGAAATGTTGGCATTTATTAAACTATATAAACATAAATTTTGTTCATATTTATATATAACACAGGTTCTAACTGAGATCATTATAAGCAGATTTTCATCTTCATGAATGTCTAGGAGAGCAATGAGAAGTTATGGAAGTTAAAGGAGAATTCTCATATGTGAAGGATTCTCCTGTGAAATTCAGGTCATTTACCATGCCTGGATCCATGTAGTCATTATGACAACACAAACACAGCTTACACATTTTTTACAATGATCTCATTGGCAATGATGTCACTTCTAGAATAATGTTTTTAGTGTATAAAGTAAGTAGGATTACAAAGGAAGCCAGTAATACTGTAATATAAATCAGGTTAAGAATTCCTGTAAGGACATAATAATAATAGTAAATTAAAAAACAAAATCTGCAGGGAACTATAAATCAGAGATATTCTGCAGGGGACGGGGAGGGACAGGGATCAAAACAGGAGAGGGAAGAGCACAAGGGACTGTGGTGATGGTGCCCGTGTGAATTGGTAGTAGGAAATTTATGGGAACTACACCTGAGAGGAGGAGGCAAATATAGTACAAAAATGAACAATGATATGAAATATATATATGTACATGTATATATATTAATTAATTTTTAAAAAGAATTCCTGTAAGAGGTAACACTGTATCTCTGTACAATAATCATACTCTAGCTAAAAACAATTATATCACAAGGAATTATAGTATTAGGGAGTCGGTGAAGGCCTTAGTGTTAAAATATTAAGGATTAGAAAGTGCATTTGGGTGTCTTATATCATTTTGTCATCAACATAATGGCATCAATAGGGGTTTTATATCAACAATAATAAAATGAAGCAAATAGCATAGGAGCTCTATTTCTATTCTGATTTTGTATTCTATTGGAAATTAAATGTATTAGTGGGTTAATGCTTTTTTTCTCATTATGAAACTGATTAAAGTAAAACTTAGTTCTTTTGCCAACTTGACTATTAATATATTACTTAAGAGAATAAAGTACCATAGCATAACAAAATTTTCCTCATCTTGTCATTGAGCAAGTTGGCAAAGAACTTCTTCACATACACAGGGTAGTTTAAAAACACAGGAATAAGAATTGTAAGTAATCAAGAGTTTATTTTCTCAGGTGCTCTCAATATTTTCTAGGAGTACAATGAAGAGGTGACTATATTGTATGTGATTGAATAGCTTGTCATGAAAAATGTGCAGCATTTCCCAATGGTGATTTTTATTTCTTTTAGGGTATGTCTCTGTGCCAGACTATTGTTGTAGGCTGTGTGGTCATTCTTCTCTATTCTTCAAGAGCATGTTACAATTTGGTGGTGATCACCATATCTCAGGACACACTAGAAAGTCCATTTAACTATGGCTGGGATAACCTTTCAGATAAGGTAAGTACCTACCACATATTACCAACCTAATATGATAATGAAGTTGACCTTAACTAGGAGAACATTTTAAGTACCGTTTCACATAATATATTCCATCTTTACTTATGTTAAATTAACTTTGTACTAACTTTTAAGCATATCAACATATTATTTTATCAGAATTTCAATTACCTTTCTAAAGAGAAGGAATTTTCACATGCGGTCCCAAATAGCAGGCTCTTTTCACTCCTTTTACCATTTTCCTCCCCAACACCTAATAGAACAGAAGTAAATTCAATATAGCATTCAAGCCTCCAAAGCTTATTTTTCAGTAACAGAAGAGCTGAGGAAACTCACATGTTCCTTTTCACTTGTTGGGCAAGTGCTATTCTTTTGTCAATACAGCTGTTGGAACCAATAATCTCTTTTATAACTCTTCTCAGACTGTGGAACCTAAAAGTGAGGTCACTCCCTATTACGCTTATATTAAAACTTTTTATGAATTTATGCAGTGTGAAAAAGTTAATAGCTTTTTATTCTAGTACAAATATTAGAGTATGTTAAGTTCTTTAAAGGATAAATATCTTTGCATTAAAAAAACACAAGATAGGGAAAATTGACTCAGAGTTTATATGTTTTATGTATTCTGTGTTTTTTAACACTCTATCCGAAGCAAGTTAATTGTAGAGGGTGATTGCATTTACATAAAAGTTGATCTGTCCGTTCTCCCTGGTGGCGCAACCGGTTTAAGCACCACATTATGAAGCTCTCAGAAGCCACTGCAGCATG
>NW_004567114.1:36769047-36792008 GCF_000260355.1 Condylura cristata | reverse complement strand
TTCTTTCTTTCTTTCTTTCTTTCTTTCTTTCTTTCTTTCTTTCTTTCTTTCTTTCTTTCTTTCTTTCTTTCTTTCTTTCTTTCTTTCTTTCGAGTGGAACATTTACATTGATTTTCTACTTTTGGCAAAGTTTAAGACTAGAAATCATTGTAGACCCATCTTGCTTAATTGAAAAGTGAATCTCCATGTGCTACTCCTTTGCTCACAGGCACCTGCTGGCATGATAAATAGTCACAGTTACAGTTCCAGAGCTTACTTTTTCGACAATCCAAGGCGATATGATAGTGATGATGATTTGCCAAGACTAGGAAGTTCAAGAGAAGGAAGGTAAATGTACTGAATTAGTATTGAAATATATTAAAATGGCCCTCCCTGGTGGCGCAGCGGGTTAAAGCACTGCACTGAGAATCTAAGGCCGCTTCCGCATGAGTTCGATTCCCGCCTGCCCCAGAGGTGACCACATGACCACATGGTGTGGCAGACCTCTCCTGACCCGCCCGCTGCTCCCCTCAGCAGTGTACCTCATCGATCTGCCTGTTTCTGTTCCCCACTGTCTCTGGTGAAGCCTCTCACCGTCCCTGAGCCTCTGGCCTGCACCCCAGTTCTGTATGCACAAATAAAAATCTTTTAAAAAATAAAAAAAAATATATTAAAATGAACAAAGCTAAGCTTTAACTCTGCTATGAAAAAGGTGATTTGGTGATCTATGACAACAAAAAAGATCATGTAATTTCGGAACTTAGAGCAGTACATAGGACCTGAATGGTAAAGAACTATCATCTGACTGTAAAACCATATATTACATTTATTTTAGAAATGCCTTTGGGGCAAAATGGTACCTTTTCATTTCAGGATTCCTTAGTTGATTCAAAAGTTGTGGGGGTAATGAGCACGTAAATAATATTGTTATAGTTATGTACGTTTCCTTATCACTAGCGCTGTTCAAAATCTACATGAGAGTGCCTAGGGGAAGCTTTTGGGACACTTAAGTGCCATAGGAAATCTTTCTGTGCCTTCCTTATTCCAAAATTATTGTAAAGTCTTAATACATACCTACATCATACTTTGAGCTTGATGCAGCATTTTCTGTGATTCTAAATTACAGAGTTGAGGTTATACAGTATCAGTTGTTTGAGGCTTTATCATACTGAGATAGGAATAACAGAACTGATCCATGGGATTGTTGTAAAGATTTAATAAGAGTGTAAGAGATACATACATATACACAGTCATTGTGTCATAGAATAGTCCAGTATATAATAAACCATATATTATTATCTGATAATCAAATTCTAGTTCAAATGGTATTTTTCCTTCCTTTTGTAATAATATGATATAGAATCAAGTATATTACATAAGTCATTAATTTGGGGGAAAGTCATTTGATACTGTGTTAGAAAAGATGAAAATACCCATGTGACTTCTATCCTGATTATAATCCTGTGGCTTTTTGCCCTTTTTTGTTGCAGTTTATCTAACTCACAAGGTTTGGGCTGGTATGGCACTATCACTGGTTGTGGCAGCAGCAGTTACACGGTCTCTCCCCACTTGAATGGACCTCTGACAGATACTGCTCCTTTGCTCTTCACTTGTAGTAATTTAGATATGAACAATCACCATAGCTTATATGTAACACCACAAAACTGAGAGCGTTACCAAGTTATGATTCTTTTATTGTTTTTCATGAATGTGTATATTCGACATGTTTAAATTCCATCCGCATAAACATTCCTTCATCTGTTGCAACTGAAAACAAAGCCTGGAAATGTGGCTGTGTTCAGCAGAGGACCCAGCTATTACCTGTGACCTCTTCATAGTGAAATGAAAAGTTTGGAGTGGGAGGGAGGTGGGCTTAGAACTTAAGGCTCCAAAGGGCCTCCAAACATCCCAGTTTTTGGAACAGCAATGTATATTTGCCTAATTGCACTTTTTATCTTTGTTTTGAAAGAGTACACTGCAGTCTCCAAAGTCATACTCCAGTGTTACACTGGGATATTATATTGTACACTAAATTAGGAGGCAAATTTTCCTGTGAAAATTAAAGCCTATATATTCAGTGGTGTACTCTATGTGGAATTCTTGCCCAATACAAATTCTGAGTGTGAACAGTGCACAGAGTTAAGATATAAAAATGCATCGTTCTTTTTAAAACTTTAATTAAACATACATAATCATGGAAGAGTTCTTTTAAGCATGACTGTAAAATACCAAATGAAAATATTCAATTAATCATTTTACACAAATGTCAATAGTAGCTTTACAGTGATGACCAGCAGTGTTCTTTGGAAAGCCACAGTCATTTTTTCAATAGGAAAGTATACTACTAAAAATTATGTGGCTACTTGGAGTAGAATCAGTTGTGATTACTTTGTAAAAGTCAGACATATGTAGTAGTTTAAGCATGATTCTTTAAGAAAGCAATAGTGATTTTTGCATAGGGAGATTTTGGTAGAAACTTCTTGCTTGGGACTAAACAGTTTTACAGATGCATTTATGAATTATTCATAAAATGTACAATCCTAAATTAAAACATAAATACATTTTCAAAAGAATTCAATTTAGCTGAAACAGGTATAACTGATCTTACCTACTGAATCAGGATTGTCCTCAGGTAAATGTTTAAATCATTCATTATTTCAGTGAACTCAAGTGCAATACTTTGTAAGACATAATTCCTCCCTTAAATTTTCACATATTTTTTATCTTGTGTTTGGGCAAAGTCAAATTTTATTAATTCCAGCATTAAATGAGAAAACTTAAGAAAAGGTACTAACTAGGTAAGTATAAGCCCAGTGGTTAACAATATTGGAATACTTTTAGAATTACATTAAATCTGTCTTGAATGTCTTTTCCCAAATCCAAAATAATAAATATGCCAGCCTAACATAATAAATTTAAAATGCACTTTTAACCAGTATCTATGTGGAGTGAAGTAGATGCTGAATACCTCAAAATGCCAAGAGAACAGCAACATTGAAAGTTGTTACCACATGCTTACAAATGACTGACTATACAGTTGTCTGATCTGTTGCTTCAGAACTGGAACTAATACAACTGTCTTTCTCTGTGTTCTGCTTTGATTAGAAAGTTGTTTTACTTCCCTCTCAAAATATTTCTCTTGTTAAAATAATGATGCAATAACTTCACAACATATAAACAAGTACAGGAAACCCCAAGGAATAAATTTTATATACTTTTGATCTTTTGGGAGGCTGGCACATAGAGGAAATGTCTTCATTTTATCATACAAAATGACTTTGAATTCAATCAGAAATGCAAACTCATCACTGCTATTTTGGGTTTAAGATAAATTTTCATTGTAACCAATTATCTGAAAATTTATAGTGCGAAGTTAACCTTGGTAATAAGACAACATAATGAACACTGAGTATTTTTTGATACAACTTATTAGACTGTTTCAGAATGCCAATTATTAATTTTCCTAATGTTAAATATTTAGTCATTTAGAGATACCTGAAGAAATCTGTGTTGTCTTGGCTAATCCTTGGGGTTCAAAGTTATTTTCAAAGTGATAATTGTTCCTATTTGAACAGATAAGCAAAGATTACTTTCAAAAAATATTTTTCAGAGAAAATAACTTGCTTCTTTCAGCTGTATTAGTTGATTCTTCCAAATTTGATGTTTATAACTTTACTGTAATCACTGACTATGGTACCTGAGTTCTTGCATTTTTTCCCACATATTTAGACATATTTCCCACAGTACATCACCAAAGACAACGATTAAGCTTCTGGCCCAACTTTTGCTTAAGAATTTTGAAGCACTCAGAGCACTTTAAGTTTGGTCTCGAAAGAAGTATTTGCTTGTAAAATCAAAGGGCTACCGATTCCCTGTTCATCCTGCACTGAAGCACATGATGACAATTTCAAACCTTGCTTTTTGGTTCATTAATTAGAACAGTGAATTTCATTGCTTAAATGTGTAATTTTACAGTGATCAGCAGTACTTGTTTTTATCGTTTCATTTGGGTGGCCATTAATTTTGAAACTCTTACCACCCATTATAGCTGGTTGTAGTTTTCTGAAAGATGTAATTTATAGCTAAAGTGGCTTTTTTATGCATAGCTGCCTTTTTTATTGTTTAACAGTGTTTCTCAGCTATATAATCAGTTTCAAACTGGTTATAAAGTATAGCTGTGGCCAATGAATGTATTTATTTGTTGTTTCACTAAACTGTAACAAAACACTACTGTTAAAAATAAAAGTGTTTGTGATTTTATTTGGCGGTCTGGTTTCCTTACTATTCCTTAATTGCCTATAATAATTGTGTTTCTGTCACAAGGATAGTGTCTCCCTCAGAAAAAAAAATATTAGGAGTTAAAAATGAAAGCTTATTAGTGGGTTTATAATTATATCTGAATATCATGTCCCTTAGTATTACACACTCATTTCACATGAAATGCTAATCTCTTTAAACACTAAAATATTGTTAGCTAAGAATACTAGCTAAGAAGGACTGTGTATAAAATAACTTACACCCTCTTTCTCCTTAGGATCTTAAATAGGAATAAATTTATCACAAGAAATTACTCAGTGATGCTGCTTTGACCCTTAAAGAAGAGTTCTTACATTGTTCCATAGCAGACACCTATCATAACTCACCAAAATACAATTGAATGCAATTGTAGGAGTCCCTCACCCCCAACGAAAGTCCACAAGTCCTTGGGTGTCTGCTAACTTTGCTATGAAAGAACTGATGAAATTATAACCTCTAGTAAAATGAAGTTGTCACTTTAAAAGCAGTTTTTCCAACAAGCATTTATTGTGGGTTCATATGCCAAAAACTGTGTTATGGAGATGCAAAAATGGATAGTTACTTTTCCTGCCCTTAAGGAGCTCACATTCTAGTAAAGGAGGCTTTAAAAAAGCAAAAATAATACAGTACAATAAGTGACACAACAGAGGTAGGTTGTAACTACAGTGGTGATACAAAAGGAGTTAGATGACCCTTCTTGAATGGAGCAAGCGAGATTTTACAGAGGTGATACTTTAAGCTGGGCCTGCAAGAATATAGACACTTCTAGGTGGTGAAGGGTGGCCAGGACATTTTATGCAAAGAGAACAGCACGCACCTGACTGGTATATCAAAAGGACTGTAATTCTGTTTCATTTTAGAACATGGGGATGGAGGTGGGGTATTAAAAACACATTAAAGAACCTTGTACAACAAAAGTATCTGACTTTCTCTTTAAGTTTCATAAGTCACTGAGGGTGTTTAACAGGGAGTAACATTGTTAGAGAGCTTTTAGAAAGACAACTTGGATAGCATTGAGGAGACAGAGCTACCTGTGAAGAAACAGCTAAGTGTAGTACTTCAGGGAACAGCAATAACAACAGAAAGGCAATTATACATCAGAGAAAACCCATAGCACTTAGACACTGACTAGATAGGAGGAAGATGGAGGACAGGAATGATTCTAGGAAGCATTCAATCAGATGTTTCTGAAATTAACCAAAGTAAGGAACAAAAGCATAAAAGTAGACTTTGAGGAGAGTGATTGTTTTAAGACACACAGTTGTCTGTAGATAATAAAAGGAAGATATGCAGGTGGGGAATGGATTCAGAAGTCTGGACTAAAGATGATGATTTAGAAATAATTAAATTGGAATTACCTAAGAGTGAGAAGTAGTGGTAATTAAAAGAGCAAGGGAAGTCTCAGGACTAACATTTAAGGAAGCTGAAAAAAAAAAAAAAAAAAAAAAAAAAGGAGGTGTCCAGAAACATAAAATAGAAGGAAGCCAGGACGGAAAAGGATTTTGTACCAGGCTTGTGATCAGTGCCAAATGCAGGTGGAAAATGGCAAACAAAAAAATAACTTATGAACTGAACTGTGGATTTAGAATTGGGTTTTTTTTTTTACTTCAAAAGAATAAGTTGTTGAGAAAGAGCCAAAAGCCAAATTTTAGTAAAGGAGCAAGTGGGAGGTGACAAAGTGAAGACTGGAATGTTCTTTCAAAAAGATAGGCTGTTAAAAAGAAAAGGGAGCAGAGGGCTGAGAATTAGAGGGCTTTACTGACAAAAGTCCCATTTAAATCCATCTACCACATTTTTCATAGTGCTATAAATGTCCTTAAGCTTTTATATATTGTGCTCATTTAATAGTCCTTGAGTCTCCAAGAATATTGACTTAATTAGTAGGTTAATCTCTTCTCTCCTACTCAGAGAAAATGAGGAGGGAAAAGAAACTACAACAAATATTGTTAAACTTGGTTCTGTGATTATTCATTTAAAAAATAATGAATACATGATTGTACATTCATTCAAAATATTTACTTTATACCCACTATGCATCTGGCATGGTACCAAGCCTTAGGAACTTAGAGAAAAAAAGTTTACAACCTTGTAAAGTGATATTTCCAAAATATTATTATAAATAAATCCAACTGTATCAATAATGTGGTATTTCAACATGGTATACCTGCTAAGACATAAGGGCACATGATTTTTGAGGTATACAGTTTCTTTTTCTCCTAAAATTACCATGTAATATAAGTTTCTAACCCCCTCCAAATTTTAATATCATTGAAGAGTTTCCACTGAAAACCTCCCAAACTAAAAAAGAAAATGAATTTCACACACAAAAACAAAAATTACATGCCCTGACTGGACAGGACCAAGAATAAAATGGGTAATAAAATCTAGTATGGTAGTTCTAGATTTTTTCTTCTAAAAAAAATCATTAAAAAATGTATTATTTTAAACAAAGTACTTAGGTTTCAAAGGGCATGATGTAACTGATTTTCAGAAGATTGAGGGAAAAAGACAAAAAAATGAAAGTAAAAGAAAATACAAACAATTGTTAAATCCAAGTAAAAGAGTTATCCTGTAATTTCTGTAAGTTTGAAATTATATAAAAATAAAACATTTTGCCAAAATTTTCATTCAATATTAGGGAAAATATGAGAATAAATATATAAATCTATTCAGCTTTGCAATGTTCAGAAAACCAATCTGCTTTTGAGTTGTTATTGCATCTCTCTATACACCAAAACAACCCAGTCAAAATATCAATATAATTCTACAAATGATCGGTTTCATACCAATGTATTTAGGGTTACCAGATGAAACAAGGACTCCCATTTAGTCTACATTATTTTAAATAAGGAAAAAAAATTTTAATGTAAGTATGTCCCAAATATTGCATGCAACATACTTATACTAAAAAATCATGTTATTATCTTAAATTCAAATTTTACAGGCATTTGATATTTCTATTCATTAAGTGTGGTAACCTTAAATATACTGAAAAATTTTAGGTTATTTATTATGGGCCATCCATAAGCTCCTTAGCATTTTTCTATTAAATGGTTGTGACAATGGCCATAATTTTACTTATATAACATCTTACACAAAATTCTAGTTGGAGACAATTAATACATCATTTACTTAGTTTTAGGATTTATAAATTTAATAATCCTGATTTTATTCAATTTGGACCATATTGTCAAATACTACTTTTCAATTTATATCACATTATCAAATATTACTTTTACTCACAATATTATACATAGATTTCACACAATTAAAAATTGTTTACTTAAAACAATATAATTCTCCTTTTACAAAAGCAGCTTTATATAAAATGTTTGGCTTAAGACTGTCATTGCTTTATGCCTTTGAATGAAATTCCACTCTTTGGCCTCCTTTGTCCAAAAACAGGCATATTTCAACTTGTTTTCTTTAATGAATATTTTGTAACAAGTTCCTGAAGTTTTCTAATTCTTTCACACTTGTAGAAATTCTGTAACCAAAGAAAATATTCACTCAAAAGCTATCTTACATAAATTTTCTCTTTAAGTTATTTACTTTGCATTTTTAGAAAACAGAAAGCTGTTATTTCCACAAATTTAAAAGTACGTAATTATTTTAATTATTTTATTTACTTTGATATACTTTAGTTCTTAATTTGACATGACAAAACTAAAATAATACTGCCAAAATTTTTAAGTATATATAACTTCGTGTTAAAATTTTATAATATACATAAGGATAAAGTACATAAACAAAAAATACTTATGCATTCATATGAGTATTTAGTATCAAAGCACTAAAGTAAGCATTTAGTATGAAATTACCTAAGTGTTATAATACTAGAGTATTTTAAGTATTCATAAATATATCCATATGCTTAGTATTTAAAATACCCACTTAAAGTATAAAGTACATAAATATTAAGACACAAACATTAGATACACATACGTATAAGACATGATAAAAATTAACATGCTATATCAATGAAAGCCTCTGGACTCTATAAAGAGTGAACATAATAAAAATGTATTAATTTTCACTAAAGAAAAAGATTGTCCATTAGTTCTTTCCACCATGAAAAATCATTGCTGCAGTATAGCCATTTCGAGTCAGTGTGTTAGAAAAATAATTTTGAAAGTAGTCACTTCAAACCCAAAACATTAAGTCATAAATTTAAAAAGTAAAGAAATGTATTATGACGCATATCTGGAATTTATGATATAATACAATGTTACTTCAATTAAAAAATTTAGATAGTGCTATAAATTGAATTATGTTCCCTACAAAATTCCTATGTTGAAATCCTAACACTCAATGTAGTTGTATTTGTAAATAGGGTCCTTTAGGAAGAAATAAAGGTTAAATTAGGTTATTAGGAGGGGATCTTAGAATAACTGGATTGGTCGGCACCTTGATCTTGGAGTTTCCACCTTTGAAATTAGTAAAGAAATAAATTTCTGTTGTTAAAGTCCCCCTTCTACTCCACCAAAGAGAAAAGAAATGTAGTCCATAGAATATATTACAAATGCATAAATCTGCATTACTTACATATTACAGGTCATGAAAATGCATTATTTACATAATTACAGACCATTAAAAAATGCATCCATACTTCATTTTTATAATCTAAGTTCCTCATTTTAAGCTTATCCTCTAATCTTTTTGGTGAAAATTATTTTCTAAAGAATTATTAACCCTTTATATGATGATTTCACAAAGAAATTTTACATATACACCTATATTAACATGACTTTTCCAAAACATTCAAAAAGTATTTGGGCAGCACAAAAAACTATCTTTAATTAGAAAAAATATATAAATTTAGTAAAATAACTAAAGTCCAAAGTTAGTCATGATTATAAAAGTAAATGAAAATAAAGACTAGCTTCTAATGTCGGTCTGAGTCTACGTAAGTACTTGATAAGATCATAAATAAACCTTTATGGCAAGACAATTTCACTTTTTAAGCTATCCTTTACCACTTTTATCTGAGAGTACATATTTTACATTAGACTTACTTGGTTAGCAAAAGCAATTTTTAAACTAACCTGCCAAATGCATTGAATAATGATACTATTTCTTGTCTGTTGAGATGGAATTCATAACTAGGCCCACTTTCTGGCATATTTGCTATCAATTTCTCAGAAAACAAGATCTTCAGAGCCGTGCCCAAACCCTGGGTCTGTAGCAGAAATAAGAAAAAAAGAAAAATCAGGTAATTCTTTGCACAAAGAATAAATAAAAAATAAGATTGAGCTAGATTTGCTTACCTGAAGTTTTCCCCATAGTCGACATTTAAAACAACCAACACAATCCATGATTCTTGAAATATTTCTAAAATGCAACCTAAAATCCTCCTAAAAAATTAAGAAATAATATACAGTCAAATACTAAGTATTTCTGGAATATCTCCTATGTGCCTTACACTTGCAAGGTGCTATATAGGGTATCAAAAAAAGGGAAGAAAATTAAAATCAATATCCACTTAGCACCTCCTGTATACCACAATCTACATATACAATTTCACTTTGTCTTCACCACAAATCCAAAAGTAGATATAACTACATCTAATGAACTTTAAAAACAAGGTTCAAAGAGGTTAGGTAATCACCCTAAATTTCCATACCCAGTAAACAGCAAACTTAGACCCCAGATTTACTTAACTCCAAAGCCAAACTACCCACAAATAACGATATCTGTTGAGGTATTCTCTGTGATTAGTATATGGCATTATCAGGGGAGGAAAAACAAAAGTTGATTGAAATCACTTACCAAAATACAGAAATAAGAAAGAGAGGGGGGAGTTCAGGTGGGGGAAAGGGCAAAATGGAAACATTTAGTTAATTGAATTTTTATTGCTGGGATTCAGATTTTTTATTATTTCCAATATTATTAAATACAGAATATAGTGAACATCCAAGTACGCTTCATCAAATTTTAGAAAGTACAAATGAAACTCTCTGTGGATCCTTTCAGCATCCTAGATATTCCACCTGCTAACTATCTGCATACTTTAAAAAATATACAAATACCTGTGAACAGTACTCTATTATATTGTTTATAAAAGTACTGTATGTCAAGGAAAAAAGGAAAAAATAGGGATACTAAGTGAGTCCCTCTGGAATTATAATGGAATTTCATGCTTATTGTACTTTAAGCAGGAAATTTTACATGTAATAGTTATTAACAGATGTAATAGTTATTAACAAATTGTCCTATCATCTGGGGAGCATATAGTGCTTGTCTTTTATTATTATCTTTTTTATTGTGATAAACTACACACTAAGCTCAACCAGAAGAGAATGAGGTCAAAGATGGGAATCCACTACCCAAAGTGGACCTCAGTTTGCTCTGGGTACTTTTTTCTTCCAATGTTTCATTCAGATTGAGACACTAAAATGTCTATACCATTTAAAATAGTAAATAGAATAGTATACCATATAAAATAGGACTGCAGATTTTGTATCTTTATTCATTTAGTAGGAAGACAAAATTACTAAAACCAGTTGTTGCTATATGTTAGCAATAGCTTATGTTTCTGTATGCTTTAGATCGAGTTGAGTAAGTAATGCTAATTTTAAACCTATGTTAAAAAAATTAACCCAACAGGGGTGATTTGGTGATGGGAAACCCGCAGGGATTACAACTGAGATGGAAAAAAAAATGTGCAAAATGATGTAAAAATAAACTTTTTAATAAAAAAAAATTAACCCAGTGATAACACCAGATTTGGGTGACTTGTACACATTTGTATTTTGACCTTGAATAAAGAAAAATCACAAGTTTTACTAAAATAACAGAGAAACAAAGTTTCTCTAAAGTAGATTTTCCCATCCTGTAAGGCACTGGATTCTGGAAGATTTAACAGTTGTTATAAAGGTCTATAAAGTCCATCTGTAAATAAACATTGCATATAGATAACATATATACATATAATAAATTTCCAAATGATTGAACACATTATGATCAATGAAAGATACCTTTCACTTTAAAGTGTTCCTATATAAATAAAATTATTGTGAGAAATATTTCTAATCTGCACATTAAAGAACGGATACCAGAACATTCTCAAATAAGCCAACAAGTGTACTAAAAATAAGAACAGAGAAAGAAGTAGGGAAAAAAGTTTTATTACAGCATCTTCCCCTCACCTCTATGTTCCTGGAAGCAGTTTGGAAGGTTATGTAAGCACAGAGATTATGTATTTCTAGCAAGAATGCATTAAGTAAAGTAGGAGGTAGATGGAAGGTCAAAAATAACCATTATCTAACAGCAGAAAAAGAAAAAAAAACAGAATTCAAGAAAGTACATTATTTGCAGGCTACATAAAATCAGGTCCTTTCTTTCACAGAATAAATAAGAAACAGAAAGAGTGTATTTTATAACGTTTTTTTTTTAGATGCTTACTCTGCCACAGAAGTAAGTTTTGTTATAATAGTCTTAAGAAATCAGATCAAATCCATTGAGAGCAGAAGCCTTCCTTCCACTAATGACAAAAATCATGCTCTGCTCATAATGTTTAATAAACCTTGCTAGTAATATTTTGTATTTGTAGGATTATGAAGCAAATAGCCAGAAAGATGGTCCTGCCTGAGGTCAGATTTCTATTAACGTGTCAAGACAACGACTGAACCTATGATGGGTTTTTGGTCTCTTGCTCACTTATGGTTGCATGCTGGCATTCCCAAATGCCTTTAATTCCCAGGAAATGAAATAAATGACAAAACAACACTGTACTCTCTCCCCTAAAGACAGTCCATTTATTTAAACAGAATCATTTTCAAAATTCTCTTCAGCAAATGCTCCAGAGGCCTTTCATTTAATATGTAACCTGTTTCTAACGTATGATCATTAATGTGAAAATTATTTGTGGGCTCCCCTGGTGACCTAGGGGTTAAGACTCAGTGCTATCACCACTGTGGCCTGAGTTCAATCCCCACCAGTGAGCTAACACATATGGCACAGCAGGCCTTTCCTGTCTTGCCCACTGCTCCTCTTACCAGTGTACTTTAGTAAAACTGCCTGTTCTGCTCCCCACTCTGTGAATCTGGTGAATGCTCTCACCCTACCTTCCACCTCCCCAACACCCCACCCTCTAGCCTGCACCCCATTTCCTCTAGGCCAAAGAAAGAAAGAAAATCATCTGTGAAGTATACAGTGAAACAGATTTCAGTTACTTTGAACATATACAAACTAGATCTTAAGTTGGGCCTGCCCTTGAATTTCATATGTTGGAGGAAAAAAAATTACAATTCTGAGTTTTCTTAAAATTTCAAAATACAGAATCCAAATTTATTATGTAGGAAAACATGGGCTTATATTTATACCTTCATAAGAGTTTATATCTACAAACTAAGTTACTGTGTACAATAATTACCTTTAGTTTGCTTGCTTCTTTTTTATCCCCAGCAAAAAAGGAATTCTCATCAAAATGCAAAGGAAATGACCTGCATTTTTAAAAAAAGGATATTCATATTCATTTATTATAAAATGTTAAAAGTCCTACAATACAACTGGTCAGTGATAGATAATAAAGAGTAGGAAGTACAGTAAAATAAATACCCTGATACCCCAAAACAAATTCTTATCCTCAAATCTAAGAGCTATATGTATTATATGGTTGGATTTGTTACCAAACCCAAACTGTTCAATTTTACATGAAAATAATGCAAGTTTCAAATAGTAAAAGAATGGCTCTTAAAATAAATATATATGCCTTTTGGTACCCAGGTGAAAAATAAAAACAAAACAAAATTTAATTCTAAATGACCTATGAGCAAAACTTGGTTTTAACATTTAATTTTTGAAGTTTTACTTTTCTAAACTGAATATTTACAAATTTAATTTTAGATCACCAATTGTCACTCTTCTGTTAATGTATAATTTTATAATTTACTTGATTTCATGAAGTATTTCTAGAAGTAACATTTTGTTTTCTGTATCCTGAGCTTTATTTCCGGTATAGAGTTGAAAGTCTGGGCGCTCAAAGAATGGTAGCACTTTTGAAAGAGCCTTCAGTTCTATTAGGTAGAGGAAGTACAAGTTCTTAAGCCTTCTTGGTCCTTCTCCTTCAGTCAAGATTCCATCAAACCGCTGCTGAAATTCTGTAATATTGTGTCCCCATTTTTTTTCCAACCATGTTTCTGAGAAGGAATTAAATAAATGTTAAAAGCTGAATTTTAAAATTAAGAAAGCTTCATTTTTCTTATATTTGGTTATTTAATGCCTACAGAAGATAACCTCACTTTATATTTTAAAATATATAAGTATAACCATGAAAATGGTTTCTCATAATTTAGCCTGTAATAATTCTATCTTAATATTTTTTATTAACTAATTTTTTAATTGTGGTAACATAGGATTCTCCCCCTCAGGCATTACCACTATAGTGCAGCCACCACCAAATCACCATTCCCTCTTGCTTCCTCCCCACAACCCCTCCCTGCTTTGAATACTTCAGTTCTTTCATCAGTTTTCAAGGGCTAGCTTCTATGGTTGTCTTTCTGTGGTTCTTAGTTTGGTTCCTCTATATTCTACTTATTTCACTGAGTATTATCTCTTAAAATTTTCTTTCTAGAACCCATGCTCAAAAGGTAAATAAAGTCAATGTTTTACTGAGACCAGGTCTAGTAAAAATCAACTTGCTATATATAATCCTATTCATAAAACAACTTACACAGTTAAAAAAATGACTGAAATTGCTAATGATGTTAAAGTTCTTTTTAAAATTGAAGTCACCATATTTTGTTTCTAAGAGCTAAGAAATAACTTAATTCAGTAAAAATATGTTACTGATGAAAATCAGCCATGGTCACATCTTTTAAGTATAAAAAGCAACAGTAATTGCTTTTACTCATTAAGTTCCAGGCCTGAAGCTGGCATATGAATACACAGGTTCGGATACAGTCATAGCTAGTGCATAACATACTCTATTTTTAGGAACTATTTTAATTCCCACAACAAAACAAGCAAGAGAAAACATTTCCAAAGTGATATGTATAATTTTAAGCAGCTTCTTAAAAGAAGGTGAAGAGCTTGGGACATATGCACTATTCCTTACAGTATCTATATCTCCTACATTCTTGATAAGCCAGTAACTAAAATAAAAAACAAAAATAATAAAGATTTTAAAAAAGAATGAATTTTTATTACCTAATATTTAAATGTCTCAGTCTTTTCCTATTCAGTAAAATACCAAGAAATGTCTTAAGGATAACTGAAAATAGAGTAGTAAGGTGAGTAAAAGTGAATGTCACATACCTTGTAGAAGATATCGTGCACTCAAATGCACATTAATGCTTGCATGTAGGCCAGATATAAGTCTATAGAATGCCCTTTTCTCTACACAGAGGCCTAAAAATTGGAAATAGAAACTTCAAATATAAAATGTGTAAAATAAACAACTTATTTCATGTCTCTTGTAAGTGAGGGGAAAAATCATCATTTAAATTTGTTTAAAAGTTTCAAATTACCTTCCAGCCAATTGTAAAAAGTGTTCTCTGGAAAAAAAAAAAAGTCACAGATTATAAAAATGCCAAATGCTATATTCTTCAAAAGTTTTCAAATATAACAGCAAATTCTTGCCAACTATAGATTTAAGACTGTTTAACTAAAGGTCTGAATTTTATTTGCAGTTCTTCCAAAGGAAAGAGAGATTTGTATGGATACAATTAAATATCACTCTACTACTCAGTCTTCGAAAGCATTAACATTGTTTTAGGTAGGCTCCAGCTCAACAACTTTCCGGATAGCATTTTATACTAAGCCAAAACACAATTTAAACACATGAAAAGGCACTTAGTTTTCATAATAGTTTGTTATATGAAAATTAAGTATGCATATATATTTTCTTAAGTGAGAGAAGCAAACTCATTAATTGAAAATAGTATTAGAAGATATTATTTGAATACAGTTGATAGTACTACATGTCATTCACTATTTCAAAAGAGCAACTCAAGGGAATGTGATAAAAGCCAAATCTCAGTGGTATTCTATGATCTAATAAGGTCACTATTGATATAACATGGTAACTCTATATTTAGAATTAAGCGCTAAAAAAAATTAACTCAAAATGGTAGACAGGGTAATTTGTAGAAATTTTATTATATTAAGTACAATTTGTAAATCCTAATATAATCAAAATATATGCTAATACCTCAGACGAGTTACCAGGTAGAATATAACATTAAAATGACAAGAACGTGGAACAGCACAATTCATGAAAATGTATATTTAAAATGAAAGTATAGAAATAATTATTATAACTATATAAAGATTCATGTGTGCATTTACTGGAGATGGTGGTAAACATTGTACTGCATAGTTCTTTTGGCAATAGTTGTTTATACAATATTAAGAAGAGTCAAACAAAAATAATGGAAGGAAGAAGCAATAAAACTAGTCTACATAAAAAATTTAAAACATGTTATTCAGAAAACTTTATAAACAAAAGCAAAATGGGTAAGAAGTATATTGAAATTACAACAAAGGGATAATACCATAAATATGTATATAGCTCAGGTACTGAACAAAAATACTGAAATGCCCACTGAAAGCAGACAAATGATATGAACAGAGAATTCACAAAGGAAAAAATACAATGTAATATCATAAAAATTGTTCGGTCTTTCTAGTAATAAAAATTATAAGTTAAAAATAGAGAACCACTTAAGCAGTAAAGATAAAAATATTTTTGACAAGGGTTAAAGTAAAACTAGTTGGAACATTGATTGCAAGGGGAATCAGTTAGCATATCCCTTCAATGACAAAAAGCAACTAGGCATAGATATCATGAACCTAAAATATCTATATCCTTTAACCATTTCTAGAAATACACATTATGAATGAATGTTTATATATTGAAGTCCTAATCCCCAATGTAATGGTATTTGGACATGGGGGTCTTTAGGAAGTAACTTTTCTGAGGTGAGGTCATACGAGTATGTATTAGTATTATAGGATTAGTATAATTAGTATTATAGGATTAGTATTCACACATGAGGACCAAGAGACTAGAGTTCTCTCTTTCTCTTCCACATGAGCAAGAAAGTGGGCTCTCCGCAAGACACGAAGAGGGTTTTTGTCCTCACCAAAAATAAAAGGTGTCTGCTGACACCTTGAACTTCCCAGTGTCCAGAACTGCAAGAAAACAATGTCTTCTGTCCAAGCCACCCAGACTACGGTATTTTGTTAAAGCAGCCTCAGCTTACTAAGACAAACACTACAGAAATAAGTGGATACAAGACAATAATATTTAAAACTGTAAATATAACTATAAAATTATAAATACAAAGAAATAATCAAAACATTAACAGAGAAACATGCTGAGGAAATAACTAAGAGCAAGGTCCTGAGAGCCAAACTCTCTGATTTGAATCTTAACTCTGCTTATTACAACTTACGAATGTAGCTGAGTTGCTAAGCCTCTCTGCAACTCATTTTCTTGGTCTATACAATGGGAATAAAATAATACCTTCCACAATCGTTAAAAGAATGAAATTAAGTCATACTCTATATTGCTTAGAAAAGTAGCCATTATCATTAGGATTATATTATTAGGCATTATAATTATTATAGTATTAGCCATTATCATTATCCATTATTTTGGGATTGCAAGACTACAAGTAATTGTCCCCTTATTAACAAGTTTTTTTTTCAAGTTGTGGACCATGAACTTGGTGGAATGAAACTGTAACATGCTTGGACCTAGCCTAAAATGAAATGAAATTTTCAATTCAGTTTTATAGTCCTGACGTAAGTTATTTTCAACCTGACCTGACTGTGATCCAGTCAGATATCATAATTAAGACAACTTTCATTTTGGACCAAGATGAATACTTTATGTATATCTCATAAATACAATAGTTTCTTCTAAGTATAGTCCCACGGGTTAACAATGTTTTTCTCTGCTAGAGAGATTGAGGGTGAGATCTTGAGAAGATTCCCAAAAGACAAAGTTAACCAAAAGTATGTTTAAAACTTTTCAGCATTACAATTAACTTAAGAGTTGGCAGTGATACCTGGGCCCATGAGTCAGTTTGGCCTTGGAAGTCAGTGGTTCAGCCCTCTGATCCTATCTTTATGTTATTTTATACTGAGAACCTTCTTCCTTTCTGAAATGCCAACAGATCCTTCAGTTCAGCCAGTGAGAGATGCTGGGAGCTGGAGTAATATGTCAGCATCCCTGTGCAGTGGGTAAAATGTGCACTATCAGTGGCTGAGGCAGGCTGTATGGTTTGAGCCCAGGCAGTCATTTACCTTTTAACCTGTGCATTTCCCTCATAATTTCAGATTATAAAGAAAAAAAATTAACTTGGCTCTCTCATGGGAGAAGAAAAAAAGGTTTTCCATAATAAACGCCCGAATGCATATTAGCTGAACAAATCTTTTAAATAACAGGTGATAAAGAAATTTACTTACCTTCACTTTTCCCTGAAAAACAAAACAAAATATTTATCATTATAAACTCCTTCCAAGATGCCCCTTTTAAAATGTTATATTTTCTAAAAATAAGACTTTTTAATAAATGGTTAGTTTTAGTCCATCAGTTCATCCATGTAAGTAAAATCTGAGAGTGAGACGCTTGTGACTGGAACGAACTCTGGAATTATGTCTGATTTGACTAAATGGCGTCATGTTCAAGAGCTCAGATTAAGAGTTGTTTCAGCTTATACAAAATTAAATATGGACTGACAGGACAAAAACTAATCTATCACCTAAGAGTATTCTTAAATATCTTAAAGATTTGTGGTTATTGGTAGGCAGAGCTTTTTCCCACATTTATTTATCTTAAAGCTGTAATGTAGATTCTGTAAAAGATTTTACATTATTGTTTTGAAACTTCCAAACTGACATTATAAAATTTTACCTTAATCAGGAGTATTTTCAAATACTATTTTTTTAAAGATTTATTTATTTATGCACACAAGAATTGGGGTACAGGCCAGAGGTGCAGGGGTGGTGAAAGGATTCTCCAGAGACAGAGTGGGGAACAGAACAAGTAGATGTACTGAAATACACTGCTGAGGGGAGCAGCAAGTAAGACAGGAGAGGTCTGCTGCGCCATGTGGGTCACCTCCCTGGCTAGGAATTGAACTCCTGCAGCAGTGGCTTTGGACAGCTTTGCAGTGCTGCACTTTAACTCATTGTGCCATCAGGGAGGGCCCATCAAAGACTATTTTTAAGATTCAAGGTAGACATAATATAGCAGTTTGTATGAAGCTTCTTACTATGAAAGTTGTCTTCTTTTGTTTACTTTTATTTAATGTAATCTGACTATTAAAATAGCATATGCTCATTGCACATGATATGTTATAAAAACAGAAAACAGAATAAAAAGTATCATCTGGCCCTCCAGATGGCAGCAGGTTAAAGCACTGCACTAAGAAGCTAAAGCCACTTCCGCACGAGTTTGATTCCCGCCTGCCCCAGAGGTGACCACATGGTGTGGCAGACCTCTCCTGACCCGCCCACTGCTCCCCTCAGCAGTATACTTCGATGATCTCCTGTTCTGCTCCCCACTCTGTCTCTGGTGAATCCTCTCACCGCCCCTGCACCTCTGGCCTGTAGCCTGGTTCTGTATACACAAATAAATCTTAAAAAAAAAAGTATCATCTATAACTTCCTCTGCCTAAAGATAAATACCATTTATATTCTGGTGTCCTTTTTCTCTGTACACAGGTATTTAGAAATATATTGTTATATAATATATAATATATACTTGAATAACGGTTTCTTTTTTTTAGTGTAATGTTGATCACTTACTGATATCAATAAACACAAATTTTCACCAACACTTGTAATGCCTGTATTCTGCTATTTGAGTTCCATATATAATTTAACCAGCTCCCTAATGATAAACACTTGCCCTGTTTCCATTTAGCTTTCACGTATATGAGGATAGTTAGTTAATTTACCAGATAACAATGTTCACAGTGAAGATGACTTCTTATTTGGAATCTGCATTTCATGTGACAATAAATCAATAGCTTTCACAGATTTACCATATATAAGTCTGTATAAATTCAAAATCCTTGTTTAAAAGATGTTCTTTCATTTCTAATCCAAGCCTGCCAACTTTTACAGAATGATGCAATCCCATTGCTTTCCAGGAGAAAATTTATGTTTATTGACTATGTGAGATCAGCAGCTTTTCAAATAAATTTTAAAAATGAAATTCTAACACATTTGCTAAAAGCACATCAAAGATTTCATCAGTAAGTACATAGTCAGAGAATAGGAATATATATTTCCTAAGGGAAAGTCTGAAATCATACACTGAAATGATTTAACAAACCATCTGCCTCTTACAGGCTGTGCAGAGATTGTGAATTTCAATTGTAGCCTCATTGCACCTAAACAATGCCTAGCAGAAGTAAATGGATAATCATTTGTTGCAGAAAAAAGTGATCTTTCACTATTGTAGACAAGAACAGAGCAATTTTTATTGCTCACTTATTTACAAAATTTTCTTTCTATTATGTGTCAGACACATTATTATGAGATGAAACCAAAAAATAGTTCCCATAATTCCAAATTATTAGTATAGAACAATAGATATAGAAATAGTAATAACATTATATTAGACAGTACAAAGGGCTGTAAGAGAAACAAAATGTGGCATAAGTCACTTTAGGACAGAGATTACACCAAGTTAGAAGGACCAGGGAAAATTTGGTGAAAAAGACAGCATTTGGGCCAGACCTAGAATGTAAGTAGAAAATGAAAAATGCTAAGGAAATAAAATGTGAATCTGAAATCAGATTCTCATTACATGCAATAACTTCTTGTTTTTATGAGGATTTAAAACAGTCCTTTTTTATATTCATTTAACTAAAGGATGGGTAAAAATAGTAGAAAATTTCAACATACATATTCTGTAAAAAAGTCATAGAGGAAAAAGTATATACATAACTTTACCCTATGATAGTCTAATACCATGAACTTCATCACAGAAATACATCTTAAGTGTAAACATTTAAAATAAAAACTTATCTGCAAGGGTGAATCATAATTTCTGTGGAAACAGAAATACATGACATCAAATGCTCTTGCCAGCCCTTAACCTTTCCCTTCCTTCAACAAAAGGTTACCAATTGATATATGATGTAACAGTGCAAACAAATAACTCACCTTGACCAGAAGCCAAAGGATTTAAAGGTCTTTTAATCGTCTGTGGCCTAGAAACAAAAGAATTAAAGTATAAAATATAAACATATCCCCTATCATGCTATAATTAAGAGTGAAATTATCTCAGAAAGGTTCCTAATGACAATGATCAAAATCAGTGGTTTTATGGAGATCATAAAATATTTAGTTTTCTCTAATTGCTTTCAGGGAGGGTGTTTATTTGCTTGATAATAGTTCCTGGCTGTTTCCCATTATCATAGTCAGAAAGTCATTTCTTAATTAGTTATTCAAACACAGGGAGGGAAAAATTCAGGTTAAATTTCTCTTCTAGAGTTACTAACGTATTTAAATATATTATTTATTTGTTGTGTGTTATGTATTTATGGCACAATGTACACTCTTAATAGAAAGTCAAACAAGCAAAAAAATATAAATATCCCACACAAACATTGTGGTGAATTATTTTCTGCTTAGGTAATCATACGTAGATCAATTTGCCTGTGGTCATCAAGTCTGTTTATTTAAATAAAAGATTTTTATAATAAGAAAAATAAAGGCTAGTATGTCACCAAAGTGCTTTTAAATCTTACAATAAACATGCATTAGTGTTATTGACAAAGTATAAGGATTGTTTTCATCTCCATTAGTTTTAAAAATGTGTAAAACTTAGATATTTTGAGAACAGAACATATAAGCTTTTTTTTTAACATACTCAATTTATTGTCTTATATTTTCTTATAGTTTGGAAATATTGGGGGAATCATGGTATAAATTAACTGTAACTTTAAAGCAGGTAAAATAAGTATAGCTACAAAAAAAATGAATATAGAGCTACAAAAAAGAATTAGGCACATATTCTAATCTATGCTTTATACTAACCATATGACCTGAGGAAATGAAGTAAACCTCTTTATTTTAGGTTAACTGAATCTAGAATATAAAGCTCTATAACCTACTCAAAGAACATTGGTTAAATATTCTATGTTGTTTAAAGGAAAAGATTGTTGAAACTAATGCATTCATGTTTCCCCTGAATGTACTGGATTAAGAAATAAATATGTCTTCATGTTCAACTATATCCTTTAACAAAGTGAATTTAACTTGTACTTTTAAATCATTAAGATTTTGTTTATAAGGAGAAATCATTACATCTTCCAAAAACTTGTAAATGAAAAATACACATACTTAAAACAGTTTTCTTCATAAATAACATTCCATATCTTCCAAGCATCTGGTCCCTTGTAACCAGTGTAGCGCTCAGGATTAAGAAGCAAATCAACATACTCAGCATCAGGAGACTGTATGTCTATAAGACAAAATGTTTTATCAAAATTTTCTTCAGTTATCTTAAAAAGCTAGTATACAAAACAGTTTTCAAGTGATTTTAAAGCATGCACCTGGGACTGAAAACCAACTTTTCAGAAGCAAGAAAGAAGAAAAAGAGGAACAAACCTCAGGTCAACAAATAGTCAAATTCAATGTATGCACTACTTATAAAAGCATGGTGGTTCTCTTTTTGGAAATGATCAGAAATAGAAACTTATGAATGTTAAGTCAAAGAAACATGGTAATCCAATTCTCATAAACTATCCAGCTCAAGAATACACTATACTATATATTTCCTTCCACATTAACCACAACAGTTCACTAGTAACTGAGGCAAATGAAGTTTTCATACAAAGCACTGTAACCAAATACCGCCTTAGGTGACCACCAGTAAGATCTGCTACCAAGCTATCCTAATCACAACATTCTAAATGTGCAAAAAATTGCATTTGTATGATAGTCATGCTACCATTGTTTATAAAAGGAAAACTAGAAGCAACCTAAATGTGCAGAAAAGCAGAACACAGATTTGATTCTCCTTAAATACAGGCCCTTCCAGGCAGGAGCTTAATACTGTTACTGATTCAGTGCCCAGCACTGCGCAAGTTACGCAAAATTCACTATTCCTTGCTGCCATCATTTGTAAATGTGGACAATACTTATAGTGTTTTGTGAGGATTAAATAATTTCAGATGCACAGAGTACTTAGAACAAGAATAAAATTAATATTAGCTGGTGGTATTGGCATTATATTATATGTTATATGTTAACAGACCATTTTACAAAGAGTATTTTAAAAATGAAAAACATTGTAGAAAAGGCAATCACTGTTATAGCTACATGAAAGATACAAAAATTGGTGGGAAACTGGTTTTTCATATGTTCTATAAATATGCTTAATGTATTATAACTTTAACTCAACCAACTAATGGAAAATAATTTAAAAGTCAAGCAATATCTTACTCATCTATGAAGCTTAATAATATAAACCAACAAAGATGAGGAATGTGAGAGAAAATGGCCTTGAAGAAACCTTGGTAGATAAAAATCTGAGCAGTATGGTGTTTGCAGGAGTCCATCAAGTTCAACCTAATTATTATTAAAACAATGAAGACAAAAATAAGAATAAATTCAGCTATTTTTATCCCAATTCACAGTGTAGAAGAGGCAAAAGTTGGGGGGAAATTTACTTCTCAAAAAGGAGTGACGACATCTAGAAATAACTGAGTTCAATG
>NW_004567114.1:36749913-36768691 GCF_000260355.1 Condylura cristata | reverse complement strand
AAAAAAAAGAGTGATTTAAACAAATAGATAAAGTAAAAATAAAAAGCAAATTTGAATGAACTCATCAAGTGCAGGGATGGATATTTATATTTTTCTCAATACTAAAGGTGTTCCACAGTATAACAAATTATTACATATTCATGTAACAGGAAACCTCAGCCTCTGGTACTTTAAGACAGAAAACCAACCAAGAAATGATTCAATTTTTAACATTCTGTCTAATGAGAAAAACATAAACTGGTTCATAACTTCACTAATAAGTTCACATTTCCAACTAGCATTTTATAAAAGATCTTCTATACTCTTTGATGATTTACATACATTATTCCTTATAATGCTGTCCTTTAAAAAAAATTCACCTTCCTTTAACAAAAGAAAACTAATCCAGTAGATGTGATTCACCCAAAATAGCAGAACTCCACCATATAAAAAAATGGATTATTGATTCTCAACCCTTGCTGCACAAATGTAAGCATGTAGTCTCGAAAGGATACTAGGTAGTAAAAATTACAATATTATCATTCCTTTGCTAACATTGCAAATCTAAAAAAATCTGCTGAATGTTAGAAATTTTAACTTTCACCCACACAGCAATTTAAGCCAAAGAATCCTCATAGAAAAGATGGTAAAGTAAGGATACTGAAAAGCATTTTATCCTCCCAACCTTTGCTAATCTAAATTTTAGTCTAAGTCCATAACCCATTATATAATACACATAAGGAGCAAATAAATGTGTCTTGGAATCCAGAAGTTTCAGGTCTTAGGATGGTATTAAAATTCATGCAAGATATATTGGATTTTACTCCAGCAGGAACTTAGGCAGCAACATTTAATCAAACACAAATATTTCTGCTGTGAAACACATGAATGCTCATATGAGTCTGTGCTAAACTTAGGTGGGGGAATGTTCATTTTTCAGAGTTGGGAATCAGAAGTAAGGGATTATAATCCTATGTCTGCAAAGCATGGCCATGTAATTCTTTTAAAACAAAAAGATGAAGATTAAAAATAAGTACCCCTCTTTTTTGGATTGAGGAGGATAGCAGTTTTAGTATTTTGCTTGTCTTTAAAATTACCTGCATAATTTTTTTTGTTTATTTTTTATTTTTTTAGGCAGAAAAACAAATTTATTATCAGATAAGGAGAAAGACAGAAGTGTTCTGAGCAGAGCGGGGGCCTAAAACAGTAGCTCATCCATATAATTCTTTTCACGAATTTTTAAAAAATATTTTCTGCTTTTTTAAGATTTATTTGTGCATACAGAACTGGGGTACAGGCCAGAGGCTCAGGGGCGGCGAGAGGCTTCACCAGAGACAGAGTGGGGAGCAGAACAGGCAGACTGAGGAAGTACGCTGCTGAGGGGAGCAGTCAACGCCTCAGGAGAGGTCTGCCGCGCCATGAGGGGCAGGAGGGATGAACTCATGCTAAAGTGGCTTTAGCTTCTTAGTGCTGTGCTTTAACCTGCTGCGCCACCAGGGAGGGCCCATTTTCTGCTAATTTTTTAAAAGATCATTAATCTGCTCCAAAAGAGTCAAGACTCAGTCTTAGTCAATTAAAAGGCTAACAATTCAACTTAGAGAAAAGGGAGAATAGGAGAACCTAAATCTCTATCAAAGGTTGTAGCAGTTTTAAGGGCTGCTGGATTTTAATAGTACCAGTGCTCTGGCTAAGTTTTAGATGCTGCAGAAACAACCCATTGCTCAATAACCTCTTTTCCAAAAATAACATGGGACATCATCAAGGAAAATACATAGCAATCCAATGCCAATATACCAATAGCTAGTGCTGGCAATCCACACATTTTAGTCATGTAAAATGCCTGTGTTGTGTGTGTTTGTATTTGTGTGTGTATATATGCACATTACAAGATGTATAGAACAACAAAACTCAAGCGGTAAATTTGTTCCAGAAATTAAGTTTTCTTTTTAAAAATTTTACTGTCATCAAAAATTTTTACTGTCATTTAAATATATATCTAAATTTATCATTTTAGCCATGTTTAAGTGTCAAATCCAGTGGCACTAAACATGCTCACAATGTTGTGCAACCATCACTGCTGTCTAAATCGTCTATGGCCCCAAACACAAACTCTGTAATCACTAAGCACTAACTCCCCAACTTCCCTTCCTTCCAACCCTATAACTTTCAATCTATCAGTATTTTTGTCTCTATTAGTTTCTCTATTCTAGATATTTTATATTAGTAGAATCATACAATATTTGTCCTTTTATCTACTATTTAACCCAGCACGAAGTTTTCAAGATTTATCTGTGTTGCAGCATTTATCAGAATTTACTCCCTTTAATGGCTGAATGGTATTTCCATCCTAAGTATATTAGCACATGTTGCTTATGCGTTCGTTCATCTGCTAATGAATTCTGGGGCTGTTTCCACCTTTTGGCTTTTGTAAATAATCATCTATGAACTTGGGTGTCCAGTATCTGTTTTTTGTCTCCTTTATGTTTTAATATATACTTAGGAGTTGAACTGCTAAGTCACATGTTAGTTCTCTATTTCACTTTTGAAGAACTACTAAAGTGTTAGGAATTAAGTTTTGAAAAAAAAATCATTTTAAAATATTTCTTTTCTTAGGCACAGTTATAAATGAAATGTGTACTGTAAAAAATGTTAAATACTTGGCCCTCCCTGGTGGCACAGCAGGTTAAAGCACTGCACTAGGAAGCTCAGGCCACTATCGCATGAGTTCGATTCTCCCCGGGGGAGATCCACATGGCGTGGCAGACCTCTCCTGACCCGCCCGCTGCTCCCCTCAGCAGTCAGTTCGTCGATCTGCCTGTTCTGCTCCCCACTCTGTACCTGGTGAATCCTCTCACCCTCCACCTCTCTGCCTATACTCCAGTTCTGTATGAACAAATAAACAAATCTTTAAAAAAAAATGTTAAATACCATCAGCTTCACAGAAGTTGTCTGAGGAATCATCATGCTTGGTCCACTGTAGAACAGCCTTTTGCGTTTCCTCACTTCAAACAAAGAAAATAGTGTTATTTTTTTGTGAAATTAACATTTCATATGAAAACACATACAACCCTAAAAAAAAAAAAAATCAGACCTCAGAGATTCATCCACAGCTCCTAGTCGTTCGGCTTGTTCACATTCTTCAATAAAATTATTGGCTTCTTCAGAATACTAAAATGAAAAGGAGGTTTAACTAGAATGTAATTTACTGCATTTTTATACATTTTAAAAGGAATTTTGAAATTATTTGAGATTCTATTATCTCTAGCATCATCTGCCTGGCTTCAAATTAAAAAAATAAATTAAGTCCTCAAATTTTTCCTTGAAGTTAAAACAGTAAGGAATAGGCTTTATCCCTTGTTTTTGTTGGAAAGCTTAATTCACTATTATGGTTACAAAATAAAGAATAGATTACAGTTCTAATAACTCACTACTAAAATCTCCACTAAGAAAATCTTAAAGCTGGGAAGCAAGCCACTAGATAAGAAGTCATTAGGCAATGTCCCAATTTTCTAGTGACCTAATTTGTTTTTTTCTTTTTTTTCCCCATACATCTGGGGTACAGACCAGAGATGGAGAGGATTGACCAGAGACTGAATGGAAAGAAAAACAGGCAGATCTACTGAAATACACTGCTGAAGGGAGCAGCAGGTGAGACAAGAGAGATCTGCTGTGCCATGTGGGTCATTCCCTGGCCAGGGTCAAACTCAACCGCAAACTCAAGCATGGTCATAACTTGATAGCTCTGAGCCTTAATACCTACACCACCAAGGAAGCCCTCAAGTGACCTAATTTGTGAGGACAGTTTTCTCCTGCATAAAATAAGTATCTGGACTAGATCATGTATGTCTACAAACCATCTCAACCCTAAATATCGTGATTCTAGAAACACCATGGCTAGAGATGTGATACATATGTACATGTTATGGAACATTATTCAACTGTGAGAAAGCAGGAAATCATGCTATTTGTGACAGCAAGGATAGACCATGAGGACACTGCACTAAGTGAAATAAGCCAGAAAGAGAAAGACAAGTAATATGTGGAATCTCTTATAGGTGGAATTAAAGAAGAAGTCAAACTCATATAAACAAAGTGAAAAAGTGGTAGCAAGAGACTAGGGGACTCAAGGAATACAGAGGTTAGTAAAAGGTTACAAATTTTCAGCTGTACGATAAATAAATAAGATCTAAAGATCTTGTGTATTACTTGGTGACTACAGTTGACAGCATTGTACGATGTAGCTAGAATCGGCTGGGAGGTTAGAAATAAATGTCAACAATACAAGTAAATAAAAGGTAATTATTTGTCGAATAATTTATGGAAAGACTCCTTTCATAATATATAAGGAGCCCACTGAAAGAGTTCCCACCTGGCCAAAACTAGAATGATTTGAGTAACAAAATCAAGCAATACTTAATTATAATCCAAACAATAAAGTTAATATCCATGACATAAATAAATAACTGAATAAGTAAGGAAGTGGAAGGAAGAGACACCAAATTTCCCCTAGGGAAAAATTTCAAATACCATCCTCCAGGAGATAAAGCACTCTAAGTGTGGACTGAGCATAGTGAATTCCTTCCAAAGAACAAGAGTATCGAGTGGCAAGGGGCAGCAGGTGGGAGCAAATCTGCTGTGGAAAAAACTGACAAAAACTACCTCAGTCAGGTGGTAAATTAACATCAACATTGATATGTTAACAGAATATATCCATGATATGGTGTGATGAATGGAGCTGGAAGGGATTATGATAAGCAGAAATAAGTCAGAAGGTAAAAAACAAATAGCGATGTCTTGTAAGTGGATTATAGAGAAACTAAGCAAAGGAAGAGAGAAAGCCAAACTTTAACACTAACCCTAGAAAATTGATTATAACACTGGGGAAACCTGAGTGAAGGGAGCTCAGAGGGTAATGACAAGCTAGAGAGAGAGAGCAGAGGGCTAAAGTGGTAAAACATGGATGTGTCAGTGGTGGGTGCACAGTGGTAGTAATACTTGGGGCAGGGGTGTCCTATACTGCCAAAGTATAAACAATGATGCAAACTAACATTATCTTGACTAAAAAAAAAAAAACATTTTCTTCCTTCCCCCAAATACATACCCTTAGTCTAATGAGAAAAAGACAAGAAAATCCTAATGGTGAGACATTCTACAAAAAGACTCACAAGTATGCCTCAAAAGCATCTTATCAAAACCAAGAAAAGTCCAAGAAACTGTTAAGAGTCAAGTAGAGTCTAAGGATATGTTACTAAATATAAAGTGGTACTCTGATTGGAATCCTGGAGCAAAAAAAGGTGATGAGGTAAAAAACTCAGAAAATACAGCTTAAGTGTGAAGTTTAGTGAGTGATAATGTATCGATATTGGGCCAGCAATGTAGCATAATAATGGACCATACAAATCATACTATTATGTTAACTACAGAAGAATTTGGGTGTAGGTTATATGAGAACTCTGCTCTATCTTCACTTCACTGTAAATCTAAAAATACTACATAATTAAAATCTTATTTAAAAAGGGACATATCAACCAACTGCAAAGTGCAATGTGTGAAAAATGCTTGAATCCTGCTTTAACCAAATTATTAAGGCACCTAGGAAACAACTAGAGAAATCTGAACACTGATCATAGTTATATTAAGAGTCTGTTTGACTTACAGATATATATGAGTATTTGTAAAGAAAATGTTTTATCTGAGATACAGATACAAGATTGAGCACATACTGATAGCTGCTGAACCTGGGTGATGAGTAATTATTTTGTTTTTCTTTTATTTTTCTTTAATGTTTCCTATAATAAAGGGCTAAACAATAACAACAAAATAATTGGAACCATTGAGTACAAATAACTCTCAGGGGGTTTCATCGTAAAGAGCAGTAAGAGTGTGGGGTCTAAGTGTCCACTTTTCAAGTTTTTTGTTAAGAAGTAAAACACATGAATAGGATGTAGACTTACCTTATAGCTTGCAGATTTAATTCCATCAGGGACTTCATCCTAAAAAAGACCAAAAATTGCTTTGATATGGCATTCTCTCTTCTGATAAAATATTTTAAATTATAATGATTTTTAATTATTAAATATATTTATTTTTACATCATTCTTCATTTTGTGCATTTTTTTATCTCGGTTGTAATCCCCATGGGCTTCCCACCACCAATTCCCCCTTGTGCCATCACCTTAGTCCTGTGCGCTCTTCCACCCAAGTTTTGATCCAATTTCCCTTTCCACCCCTGCAAAATGTCTCTGGCTTATAGTTGTTCGTTATTTTTGTTTTTACTTTATTACAATTGCTTTTTTTTTTTTTCCTGATCCCTTTCGCTCTGGCTATGACTGAAACTATCTGGTATTTTTCTTTTTCTTTCTGGCTTATTTCACTAAGAACGAATCCTTCCCACTCCATTCATGTTGCTGCAAAAGGCATGAATTTATCTATTTTGATTGCTGAGTAATATTCCGTTGTGCATATGTACCACATCTTCTGAATCCAGTCATCTATTTTGGAGCATTTAGGTTGATTCCACATCTTCCTTATTGTAAATAGAGCAGCAATAAACACGGCGGGTGCAGGTGTCCGTTTGAATCAATGTTTTGTGTCCTCTGAGTAGATACTTAGGAGTGGGATTGCTGGGTCATATGGAAGCTCCATCTTTAGCAGTTTGAGAAACCTCCAAACAGCTTTCCATAGTGGCTGGACAAGTTTGCATTCCCACCAGCAGTGTAGGAAAGTTCCTTTTCTCCAAATACTCACCAACATTTATTGTTGCTATAAGTTCGATTTATTTTTAAGCACTACAATGACTGAAAAGTTATTATTTTCTTAAAAGTAAATTAAAAATTCGGCCCTCCCTGGTGGCGCAGTGGGTTAAAGTGCAGCACAAAGAAGCTTAAGCCACTTCCGCATGAGTTCGATTCCTGCCTGCCCCGCCTGCCCCGGAGGTGACCACATGGCGAGGCAGACCTCTCCTGTCTCGGCCGCTCCTCCCCTCAGCAATGTACTTCATCCATCTGTCTGTTCTGCTTCCCACTCTGTCTCTGGTGAGTCCTCTCACCCTCCACATCTCTGGCCTGTACCCCAGTTCTGTACAAATAAATAAATATATCTTTAAAAAAAAAAAAGTAAAGTAAAAATTCAATAGGCATCTTTCCTGCCTGCTTGTCTCTAAGCTGGTGTTTCTTTCCACAAAACTTCCCTTTGAAAAAAGCAGGAGCTCTCCCCTCCCAGATATGATGATATGCAGGTACTTCTTTTTCTTTCTCTTTTCCCTAATAAATCTGTCCTTTTAAAAATGTAAAAACAACAACAACAACAACAAATTGTTCTGTGGGTTAATCATATACAATATTACAGTGTGGATATATAAAATTAGTCATAGCCGTTCTCCTTTTGATGCTCAAATTATCACACATTTTGGTTACTAGGAAAACCACCAAATGGTGATTTGATATATATACCTGTCTTTTACATGCTATCCAGTAACCTCTAGCAAAATTTTTTGGTTTCTATATAATATTCCAGGCTCATCTTGCATATTTGTCGTCCTAGTCTTGGAATTAATCATTTTGTAAGAAAGCCTAGATCTTTTCAGGAAAAACTGATAGTGACTTACAGTTGTGTACTGGTCACTTACTAACTAGGACCTATCTGCCTATCCTCAAACTGATGCTGTAAGATAATGATGTGACATGGGAGAATTCTGTAAACTGCAGGGTTCTATTCCAATGCTTAGTATATTCCTGAAATAGAATAGACCTGCCCAGAAGAAAGGACCCACACAGAGACAATCACTTCACTGTGTACCCCGCCAGACGCTGAACAAGGTCAATGTATATTCTTTTTCTATGATCAGGCATTTAGATGGTTTTTATTTTTTCACACAATAAGCCATGTCACATTTATAGACTAATTCAGCAGAACTGACATCTTTGAAGTACTCACCACAGATGTATAGTTATCTTTGAATATTAATCCAATTATTTTTGTAGCAAAACTACAAGGTCTAGGATTGGTACCTTTTAATTTTTTGACACATGTGCCAAATTAATTTCCAAAAAGACTCAATCACCAGAGTGCTCATTTTTATTATCAGACTACACTGGATATTGTCAATTTTTTAACTGGACAATTAATAATGGAAGTGGAATAATGTTTGATTCACTGTAAAAAAAAATAAAAAACTAATTTCTTAACTTGTAGAGTCTTGCCTCAACAAGCAAACAATCTACCGAATTCAAATATTTTCTGGAAGCAGAGGTACAAATCAAAAGATAAAGACTTTGTAGTGCCAAATACAAGGAAAAATCTGAATATTATTTTCTAGCTCCTTCTGGGTCTCACAGTATAACCAATTGAAAAGCAAAGTGTTGACAAAAAAGGAAAATAGTCATATTTTCTAGTTTATTTTAGCCAAAAAGACATTAATAAAAGAGCAGCAGAACATTTGAAGTAGTGAGGTAATTGTGTTTAACCTTGTATATATTTTGAATTAAGAACTGTGAATTATTTTGGATGTAACTACACTGTCTTTATGATGTATGTCTTTATTTTAAAATGGAGACTGAAATAGGTAAAAGAGATGTCTAGATAGCAGTAGTACAATATAAAAGCTCAATATGAAAACATATTATTTTGGCTGAATCAATTATTTCAAAGTACTTGAAATGAAATTTGATGGCTCAAATTTGATCATTCATTGGTTCCAACAGACTGCGCTATTTAGGAATCACAAGGACTGAACCCAGACTTGTCCTAAGAGTAATATATATGGCTCATTCCTCAGGGACTTAAAAATGGAGTTTCGATGTAAAAATAAACTGTTTATATATATATATATATATATATATAAACAGTTTATATATATATATATATATATGAGTTTCTGCATGCCTCGCTTTACTACTCCCTTTTGCCTCTAATTTTATAGTGGCTGTATGTTCAGTATATCTTCATTAATCAGCCCTCACAGCTGTATTAAAATGACCAAGTAGTCTTTCTCTCCCCTACTATCATAAGTTTCTTGAGATAAAATGCTCACTTTATATACCCAGGTCATAGCACAGAATAGTCCCTCAAGCTATACCTATCATTGAACCAAATGGCATCTAGTTGCTAACTGCGATTCCTTTTCACATCATCATTGTCTACTCTCAACTCTCAACAATATTTCCAATCGTTCTTCTAAATTATGGGTCTAGTCATGGCACTTCGGTGTTATGCTAATATATGTTTATAAACTAAAAACATTTTTAGGTGGACATTTTCTAATTATCTTTTAAAGACATTACCTTTTCTCAAAAAAAAAAGATATAAAATAGTACAAACACTGTGAAAGAGTGTATAGCAACCCTCAAAAAATTAAACAGAACTACTAAATGATCCAGCAATTCCATTTGTGAATATGCAACCATACAAAATGAAAGTAAGGACTCAAACAGGTTTGTACACCCAAGAAAAAATACTAAAATGATTTGCCTTATATAACTTACTTAGGATAATTAACTTCATAAAGGAAGTTGCTGGAAGGAAAGGGAAATAGGAGGTAAGTATAATATCATAGTGTTTCAATTTGGGAAAATAAGGCTGTTCTGGAGGTGGATGATAATACAATGTAAATGTACTTAATGTATTGAACTGAACACTTTTAAATAGTAAACTTTATGTGGTACATATTTCAACATGAAGAAGTAAAATAAGCACTCTCCCTGGTGACGCAACAGGTTAAAGCACAGCACTAGGAAGCTATTGAAGCCACTGCAACACAAGTTCAATCCCCGGCCAGAGGAGTGACCCACATGGGGCGTCAGACCTCTCTTGTCCTGCCCGCTGCTTCCCTCAGCAGTGTGTTTCAGTACATCTGCCTGTTCTATTCCCCACTCTGTCTCTGGTGAGTCCTCTCCCCCACACACACACCTCTGAACTGTATCACAGTTCTGTATGTATAAATAAATACTTTAAAAAAAAGTAAAGTGATAAACCTTTATTTTAAAAGTCTTCACTGAAAAGTATAAAACTTTCTGCTTTTAAGTTTTAATGCTCTTAGAATTTTTCTGTAAAACCAGTTTTATCCAATTCTTTCCAAGGAAAACAAAACAGCCACAAAAAAAGGGGAAGGATTTTTGTCTATTCCTCTATTAATTTCATGTTATTATACTACAAACATAATTTTGTCCAGGTAAAATGTAAGAACAATAGCAATTATCAATCAAAACAACTATCAACTCCACTAAAAGGTAAAAGGATGCTATTAACCACAAAATTTAGCTATTATTATGAAGGAAGTATAATTCAAAGTAATATAATTCCGCATTTGTAAATGTAGGTTTTCAGTATTAATCTGTAAATATAAAATGCCATTGTATTTAATTTAGAAGTTGAAATATCGTTGTCATATAAGCCCCTTAAAATAGTGGCAATTATGGGCTCTCCCTGGTGGCACAGTGGGTTGGAGCGATGCATTGCGAAGCTAAGCCAAGCCGTGGCCACTTCAGTGCAAGTTTGATACCCGCCCCGGAGGTGACCCACATGGCTCAGCAGACCTCTCCACTTGCCAGCAGTTCATCTCAGCAGTGTACTTTGTTGATCTGCTTGTTCTGCTCCCCACTCTGTCTCTGGTGAATCCTTTCACTGCTCCTGCACCTCTGTCTGTACCCCAATTCTGTATGCATAAGTAAATAAATCTTTTTTTTTAAAAAAAGTGGCAATTTAAAGAAGGTGTTTAAATAAATACATGTTTCTTACTGAATGGCAAGGCTTGACAGCACAATCCCTCCTTCCACACTGGCTAATATCATTCCAGAAAGGACACGGTCTCTTCAAGTTTACCTATTAAATAACAGAAAGAAAACTATAAAAATGAGAATCTTGAGATAAATGACAGATGTTGGATTTTGACGCTATAACCTGGTCATGTTATCAGCTTCAAATTATTGTATTTCTTCCGCTTAACAGTTGTTACATTCTAATGATTATATAAATGTGTTGTCAGTAGAAGTAAATTAAGACTTGAAGACAGATTGCCACTAGCTAGTAGATCCCTAACGAGATGGCAACTAGGAATCCAGGTAGCTCAGACTATCACTGTTCAACGCATATTTTTTTTAAACAAGAAAGAATTAACAGGTAGAACAGTGAGACAACTGTGATCTGTGACTTGAGCTACATATTGCATAATCAGGTTTTCTAAATTCTTTCAGTATACCTCTCAAGATAATTGCCTTATTAAAGCCATATGGGTGGTTTTAATACTAGGTGGTTTTATTAAACCCTCCATGGTGGTGCAACAGTACTGTAAAGTGATCAGCAGCCACTGCAGTACAAGTTCAATTCCAGACTGGAAGGTGACCCACATGGAATGGCAGACTGCTCTTGACCTGTCTGCTGCTCCCTTCAGCATTTCAGTCAATCTGCCTCTTCTGCTCCCCACTCTGTCACCTCCCATATCCCTGGCCTTTATCCCAGTTCTTGTATGCATAAATAAGTAAATATATTTTAAAAAACCCACATGGGTCACAACAAAGTCTTGCTCCTTCTCAAAACTACTTTATGAAAACAATTAATTAAAACACGAGGGCCCTCTCGGGTGGTGCAGCGGCACAGCACTAACAAGCTAAAAGCCACTTCAGCATGAGTTCAATCTCCACCCCCAAGCTGACCCACATGGCGTGGCAGACCTCTCCAGACCAGCCCACTGCTCGCCTCAGCAGTGTACTTTGTCAGTCAGTCTGTCTCTGGTGAATCCTTTCACCGCCCCTGCACCTCTGGCCTGTAGCCCAGTTCTATATACATAAATAAATAAATCTTTAAAAAAAAAAGTAGAAGAAATCTGATGTTTTAGAAAATCATAAGTGTCTCACAATTTTGATTAACATACAAGTTTCTGTTCTGACTTTAATTTAATCAACTCTTTTCTAACTTAAACAGTGCAAAACCCAGTTACTGTAATTAAAAGTACCAGTGGGTGGTCTAAGAAGCACATGATTAACTTTTAAGAATTGAATTTCCCTGGTATAACCTTTTTTAAAGTGGCCAGAAAATTGAAGTTTAGTAATTTCTAAGAAAATATAATTATCCATTTAAACTTTAAATATTTTCCTGCATTAATAGTTAAAAAAAAAAGTACCTTATAATATCTAAAGTAGTCACTTTCAAGAAGCTTTTGTAGTCTTGGGAAAAGCTTGTAGTTATTAAATCTATCGATGGTTTCAACATCACAGGTACAGTCATCCAAGTAGCCACTAACCTGTCAGAAAGAAAATGAAGTGTTAGATCCAAGAGGGTTTTTTTCCTTCACATACTTTTCTCCCTATTCAACCGATGTCTATACCCTTACCATAATTTACTGAGATGGATTAGGAAAGTATTTAGTAATTCTGTTGCTTTCACTATATATAGAGAATAAGCAGTGAATACCTTTTGTTGGATATACCAAGTTTATAAACTCTTACACACACACACACACACACACACACACACACACAGAGTTATTCCTCTGCAGCCACTTTGCTGTCACGCCCTCCCGGCAGGACCAGAAGTCAGCAATGACCCAAACCTGGTCAATGTCCTCTTTCCAAGAAACTGGAGGTGAGATTAATAGGGAGGCATGTCTCTTCCTGGGGTTTAACCAGTAAACAAACTCAGACCATATTTCGTCATGTGATCTGAGCAGTATATGAGTCAGTAAAGAAAGGAAATATTTTAAAATATACACACAGAAGCAGAAGAAGAAGATAGAGAACACACACTATTTGGATTTCTGGGGTTTTCCAGCTCCCCGTCACAGCTGTTTTTCCTGAGGTCCATTTGGATTACCATTCGTGATTTTCCTGAGACTGTATGTTTGCAATTCAGTTGTCTCTGTCTTCTTTTCTATTGGAAATGCTTTTAGTTTCTCATAGGGTGTGTAGCTCATAGACAAGTTTGGTGAACTTGTAAGTGATATTAAGTTTAAAAGAGAAAGTAAGTGATATTAAGTTTATAAGAGAAAGAAGAATTCATTATAGGGTTATAACAATCCTCAAATATATGGTCATAACAGTTTGTATAGGTTTTAATTGGCATTTATAAATTACTGATTAGTAAACTATGATGGCAAATTGGCCACAAAGTCAATCTGATCTTCAAATGCCTAAAACTAGTATACTAACTGCTCAATAAATCAAATTACAAAATGCACCTATGCAGGATGCAACAAAAAAATCATCATATTATAATGGGACAATGTTATCCTTTGTGAAACTAAAATTCTTACATATTTATTTGGAATTAAATAAATACCCAATAGATTCATTAAACAGTGCTTTAAGTAACAAATACAGTATAATTTGAGAAGACATTTAACATATAATATGCTACAGAAGAGATTCTTATACTTTGGCCTGAATATTTACATTATATACTACTTATTAAATAATAATTTATGGAAATGCTGAATTTAGATGATTTTCCTTTGGAATACCTTTTAATAGTTACACTGCCTTTAATTTTAGAATGTCACATAGAGTAATGAAAATTTTTTATCTAATAAATAAGAATACTTGGTTGATGACAGCAATATTTAAGAACTAAGACCTTTTTTTTTTTTTATGGTTTATTTCTTTATTCATACAGATCTGGTTTACAGGCTAGAGTTGTGGAGGTTGATATGTTTCACCAGATACAAAGTGGGGAGCAGAACAGGCAGATCGACGAAGTACACTGCTGAGGGGAGCAGCGGGCGGGTCAGGAGAGGTCTGCCACGCCATGTGGTCACCTCCGGGCAGGCGGGAATCGAACTCATGCGGAAGCGGCTTTAGCTTCTCAGTGCTGTGCTTTAACCCGCTGCGCCACCAGGGAGGGCCAAACTAAGACCTTTTTTTAACCAATTTGCCTAGTTTTATTTGTTTGGGACTCTCAGTTTCAGAAATCTAATGTACACATTTTGTCACTGTAATAACTATTTTCATTTCATATGCAAATTTGTTCATTTCCTGCTAAAACTTCTCTGAATGTACAATGGATTGAGTCCTAATTTTGGGGACCAACAAATAAAGGTGTTTCTGACCCAGATGGCTTGATTTCTCACACCTCTTTCTTTTGCGTTTAAAAGCAGAACTTCTGAGGACATAAAATAGCTACTGCTTTTCCCCTTAGATAAAAGTTATTTTATATATAAAAAAAGTTATTTTATAAAGAACCATAGGAACAAAGATTGGAGAGGTCAAAAGGACATGCAAAGAAGCACATTAAGTCATACACAACCAAACACACAAAAAATTTGAGAGGGCAGATTTGAAGTAGTCCATTCTTCCCCACTGAAGAATTCATTTTTTAAAGAGAAAAATCTATCTTCAACACTCAGATCAGGGATCACCTCTTCTGGAAAGCTGTCTTGCAGGTACCACTCATCATCTGTGGGTTAACCACCTCTTCAATATGCTCCCAAAACACTCCACATACTCCCAGTAAGAATCACTTCCCTGAACTGAATTTCAGTCCTGTCCATTAAAGTTTAAAATCCTTGAGAGCAAAACTATGTGTTTCGTTTTTTTTTTTTTTTCACTTTTGTATTCCTAGCATTTAGCACTGTACTTCTAGAAGCACACAAGTGTTCAGTGTTTGTGGGGGGAGGAATTAATGCTATCCACTCTCACTATCCTTCCCTGGAGGCCAGCAACACCCTGATTGTAAGTATGAATTTCCATAACTATTGTGGTGTCCAGTGCCTCAAATCACACAAGTCCAGGTGGCAGCATTCACAGAGCAAAGAAGAAAGAGTAAAACAACCCTTTGCACTCTCCATCATACTGATCATTAGCAAGTAACACAGAAAACTGTAAGAAGCTCCACACCAGAAAGAAAAGCAAAACACCTCCAGAACAGGAGAGAAGGCAGGACAATGGTGAATCTGAAAATCTTCTGCCCACTGCTTCAGAAACTAAGTAGAAGGTTGTCCCAACTACAGTGACAGGTAGCAGAGCAGCTAAGGAGCTAGAGCAGGGGTGACAGGAGTTTTGACAGATGCAGGACTCCTGCAAAGGAAGCTACTTGGAAATCCAGGCTCTGTGACCATCCAGGTAAACCTACAAACAGGTAGCAGAACCTGATCTCTGGCAGGAATCCTGGCAGTTATTATCCCAGACCCAGTCCTAGAAATTAAAGAACCACACGTGCTACCAGAATAGCATCTCTGTTCTGGAAAGGACTAGTAAGAAATCCAGTTAAGCAACCTGGAATAGGAACACAAAAACAGAGCAAACGACTCAAATGAGTGCAAAAGACAGGTGCTGATTTCTAACAAAGATAGTGACACCGTGATGTGCTCAAGCTGGCTTAAGAACTGCTATACCTATCCTCTAATGCAAAACAGAACTACAGTCCTAACCAGGACTCTAAAATTTTTAAAAATTGTACCCTCTTAAGGTCCTCTCCCACCTACCTCCATCCTTCCCACACACCCCCACACAAAGTGGTCAGAGCATTCTAAAATGCTGCTCTAGGCTTCAGGAGATGTTCAGCTTTAGGTAAATGAGGGGCAAATTAATAAATAGTGATTAAAAAGCCCCAGTTAAGGGACAGTAGATATAAGGACCAAAACAGGCATGATAGGTGATACCACCTAGTTTAAGTTGCCAGTCACTTAAGCGTTGGAAAGGTTTTGAAGGCATTTTTTGGAAACTTTCTAAGTAACACAACAACCCACAAGGATGAGGGATGAATAGAAATGATTAGCATGCAGGCCCTGAGTCAGGTCTTCCTGAGTTTGGATCCTGTCTCCACTACTTAATAGTACTTGTTGAACTTATTGCCCACTCTAGGCCTTACTTCCGTATCTGAATAAAAATAGAAATAAGCATTCCCATTTCAAAGAGTCGGTACCAAGATAAATGTCCCCAAAAATGTAGTCATTATTATTCCCCTACCAATTCTTAAATTCTTTCAATGAAAGAAATCTTGGTATTCCCAAAGCAACCCACATTTTAAAAAAAATAATATATTAGTTTAATTTTACATCATTTTGTGCCTTTTTCCATCTCAGTTGTAATCCCCACGGGCCTCCCACCACAAAATCACCATAGTCCAGTGCATTTCCTCCTCCCCCCATTTTTGATCTTATTCCCCACTCCACCCCCATAAAATAACCCTGGTATATAATTGATCATTATTATTTCTTCCTCCCCACCCCCAGTCCTTTATACGCCTGCTCTGATATTTTTCCTTTTCTTTCGGGCTCATTTCACTAAGCATGATCCCTTCCAGCTCCATCCATGTTGCTGCAAAGGCATGAGTGTATCTGTTTTGATTGCTGAGTAGTATTCCATTATGTATACGTACCACATCTTTTTAATCCAGTCACCTACTTTTGGGCATTTGGGTTGATTCCATGTTTTTCCAATTATAAATAAAGCAGCAATAAACATGGGGGTGCAGGTGTCTTTTTGAATTAGTGTTTTTGTGTCTTTTGGGTAGATACCTAAGAGTGGGATTGCTGGCAACCCACATTTTTTTTTAAGATTTATTTATTTATGTATACAGAACTCGGGTACAGGCCAGATATACAGGGGCGGCGAGAGGATTCACAAGAGACAGAGTGGAGAGCAAAACAGGCTGACTAATGAAGTACACTGCTGAGGGGAGCAGCCGGCGGCTCAGGAGAGGTCTGCCGCGCCGTGTGGGTCACCTCCAAGGAGGGGGATCAAACTCATGCGCAAGTGGTTTTAGCTTCTTAGTGCTGTGCTTTAACCCACTGTGCCACCAGGGAGGGCCCAACCCACATTTTTTTTAATGAGTAAGAAAAAAGTTTGTAGCTAAAATTTTCCCAAAATTGGGTCCTCCCTGGTGGTGCAAGGGCTTAAAGCACAGCACTGTAGCCACTGCAGCAACTGCAGCACAAGTTCGATCCCCCGCCTTGGAGGTGACCCACATGGTACAGAAGACCTCTCCTGACCCGTACATTGCTCCCCTCAGCAGTGTATTTCAACAGACCTGCCTGTTCTGCTCCCAACTCTGACTCTGCTGAATCCTCTCACCCCCTGCACTTCTGGCAGTTTTGTATGCATAAGTAAATAAATCCTTAAAAAAAATTTATATCTATACCCCTAATGGAACACTAAACTAGATAACCTTTGGTTTGGTTACCTGAGTTAAGTTATCTAGGAAGCCTCAATTACCTTTTCTACTGATTCTGATTGGTTTGGACCAAAAACAAAAGGCAAGGGAAAAGAAATAAAATACTGTCTGACCTGTTCACTATTCTCATATTATATCCTTCACTTTGCAATGAAAGACAAATAAAACATATTCCAAGTAGTTTTCTTGTGTACTAACAACCTCTACTCTTACCACAGATTATCATTTTTTGCCCAAAGGACTGTACAAATATATTCCTTAGACTATGAAAGATAAAATACATTTTAAAAGTACACAAAGTACATTTCACAAAAAACTCTTTGTTTTTAATTTTATTGTGTTTTGTGACCATTAGGGAAAAAAAAAAAAGGAACATGAAGCAGTGAAGCATATTAACTCCCTGACAGGAACAAACAGGAAGCATAGAAACGTTGAAGACCCTACCAGGTAGTAGACACCTCTAAGGACATGGTGTGTGGAGAGTCACTTGTACTTTAACATCTTGGTCTTGCCTAAAAAGTTAAATGGGTAAATGTATGACAACAGTGTAAAACATACTTTGTTCTACATGCTTTGTTCAGAAAAGCCTGGAATGTAGCAAGCACTCAGTCAACGGACATGTCTTCAGTATAACCTGCTTCAAAGATCCCTTCAACTAAATTTTAATCTTCAGCTTATTCCCACCTGCTACCCAACATATATATTATCAAGTATTATCATCCACTGCCCAGCTACTCTGGTTAACAAGTTTAAAAAATTATTTGAATGGATCTAAATGGGTCACTAGATATGCAAATCAGCTAAAATACATGTATGGCAGGGTTCCTTCAATGACCTCCCCCCTCCCCCGGCAAAAAAAAAAGTACATTTTTGAAACAACCATCTCAACTACTCCTGTTTCATTTAGCCAATGGGGGATTTACAGCACTCAAATAAATGGACCTGCATATTATTAACACGAATTATATTGAGATTAGTAAAATATCTGACTACACAGGAGTCTACAAACTTTAAATGAAAAAGATATTCAGACTGCCTTCAGATCTGGGTGCCAGTATTTCTTACTTCTTCAAAGTGTGTAACAGGGTTACATAAATTGAGACTAATGTTGTTACATTCATCCTCTCTCAGTTACTGCTTATGTCTGACAGCTGATATTGAATCCTTCTAAAACCATTTTTCCTGTGATGTAAGTTCTTTGATAATAGTCCTTCAGTGTTAGTTGTTGAAAATAAGTGGTTAATTTGTCTGAAACTTCTAAATCTTCCTTATATACACCCCCCACACACACTTAAAAAAAATCTTACATTCATTCCACCATTCAGTGTAGATTGGTCTACATTGGGGCTATAATCGTCTGAAAAGCCTTCACGTACTTCAAGCCCATACCTATGTAACATCAAACTATACAAGTACTACTTTGGTTCAAAGAAAGAAAAGGTCCTGACTATGAAGTAGCTTACACAAACTACACACATACTTGTACATGAATGAGGGGAAAAGACCAATTTTAGATTTTTAAAATTTTGATGATTTTCCCTAAAAATTCATTAAATTGTATTAATTTGTTTTAAATTTGTATTTTTTTCTTACATCATTGCAGACCCCCATTGTTCTTCCACCACCACATCATTTTGACCACCCCCCCAACTTCCTCCCTTGCTATATACCTCAGATCCATAGTCAGCTTGCTAGTTTT
>NW_004567114.1:36702945-36749653 GCF_000260355.1 Condylura cristata | reverse complement strand
AGTCAGCTTGCTAGTTTTAACTTTTTCTTCACCTTGTGTCTGGTTATATGTATGACCATCCAATATTCATCTTTTTCCTTCTGATTTATTATGGTTGGCATTATAATCCCTTCCAACTCCATCCATGTTGCAGCAAATGGCATGTGTTTGTCTTTTTTGACTGCTGAGTAATCATCCATTGTGTAAATATATCACATCTTTTCTATTCATTTGTCTATTTGGGGGTATTTAAGTTGTTTCCCTATTTTGGCTTTTGTAAATGGTGTTACAATAAACGTAGGCATGCAGGTTTCCTTTCAAATTAGTGTTTTTGTGTCCTCTGGATAGATTCCTAGGAGTAGAATCATTAGATCATATGGTGGATCCATTTTTAGTTTTCTAAGTAGCCTACACACAGCTTTCCATAGTGACATTCCCACCAGCAGTGTAAGAGGGCTCCTTTATCTCCACATCCTCTCCAGCATTTGTTGTTTTCGGTTTCTGTTAATATAGGCTATTTTCACGGGAGTGTAGTGGTATCTCATTGTGGTTTTGATTTGCATTTGCCTAATAATTAGTGATGTTGGGCATTTTTTCACATGCCTGCTGGCCATTGCATTTCTAGAAGATTTTTTAAAATGGGGAGGGGTGGGGTTTTAATTGGAAAATTTACAAGTGGCAGACAAATTGACCACTTATTTTCAGTAACTAATACTGAAGGACTATTATCAAAAGAACTTATATCACAGGGGAGTGATTTCAGTAGGATTCAATATCAGCTGTCAGACATAAGGAATAACTGTTTCACATGGAACCATCAACTCATCTGAAAGATCAATTCCAGAAAAACATGCAAGTGGCTTGCTCAGCAAAATAATTAGAACACACTGTTAACACAGCATTCATATCTTATATTGTAATTCACTTGCTAAGCACCAATAATGTACTCTGGAATATCAAGAACTAGAACTAAAATTTTAATTTTTAGTTCACAGGAGGAATCCCTAAAAACTTGCGGGAGGTAATCTGATTATTAGTAGAGCTCAAATAACCACATGCTGCTCTGACTCAAATCAGAGCTGATACTGTTAGCTGAAACCCTACTGCAAGTCAGCCTTAGTGTGATGAGAGGTAATGATGTGATAACTTTAGTCATAAGTGTAAGCGGAGACACTGCCAGCAGGAAGGAAGAGAAGGGATTTTTCTATTAACAGATCAACAGAATTCTATAGCTAAGTGGCCAATTGCAAATAGATGCAAAGAATATTTTAAATGGTATTTCCAAACTTAAGTGACATTTGGTTTTTTAATGTATTTTCTAGCAATATTTGCTAACTAGCTTTTTTAATGTTTTGGATCTCCACCTCGCCACCAAACCCCAGTGAACACCATCCAGTAAACTAACACTGTGTTTATGTCATAAACTCTGTGTTGGTGTTTACTGAATGAATAATTAACTTATCTTTCTTTCTCATTTTTTTAATCTTTCATTCTTTTTGTGTGCATGTCTACATTTTGTTGTCATTCTTCTCTTCCTGTGTATTCACCACTGTCCTTCCTCTCTCCGCCCTCATCCCCTTAACCCATCTCTTCCATCACTGACCACAACATAACGGAAGTATACTGTTGATTCATTTCTTGAATTAGAATTGACAGTCTCTATCTTTAAGAAGACTATTTTAAAAATCTCTTAAATTTTTTTTGTTTATTCATTTTATTAATTTTTAAGTTGATTCTGAGAAGAAAACAGGTTGCCACATTTGGTCTAAGAGAAAAAGAAAGAAAACGAACAGATCTTCGTGTTAGAGGAGTATTTTAACCATGAAAGTATTGTGAAGGGTGAAAAATGCCTAGTTAAGAAGAAAAGAAACAGTAAAAATTAAAAGATCCCCAATTTTAGTCAAGTATCTGAAAAGGCTGCGGGGAAAGATTGAAAGTTGAAAAGTTCAATATGTGCCTTTATTCCATTATCCAGATCTCGTTGAAATTTTACACTGAAATCTTTCAGCACTTAAAAATCACTTACTTATTATTTAAATGTTTAAGTTTCTTGTTATATTTGTAATCAGATAAGAAATGATCCTTTTCTTTTTAATTTTTTAACTGTGTGCTCATTGCAATCACCGAGTGTAAGTTAACTTTTAAATTCAGAAAGTTTTAAAATCTCTTCGTTAGGGGGCCTCCCTGGTGGCGCAGCGGGCTAAAGCACAGTACAAAGCAGCCGAAGTCTGTTCCCCATGAGTTCGATCCCCGCCTGCCCCGGAGGAGCTCCACATGACGAAGCAGACCTCCCCTGACCCGCCCGCTGCTCCCCTCAGCAGTGTATTTCGTCGATCTGCCTGTTCTGTTCCCCACTCTGTCTCTGGTGAATTCTCTCACCCTCTGCATCTCTGGCCTGTACCCCAGTTCTGTACGAATAAATCTTTTTTAAAAAATTAAAAATTATCTCTTCATTATAAAGCAGTTCCCTTTCAACTACTTTGACACAATCTCAGATAATACTGATTTCATCTCCCAAATCACTAGGCAAAACAAAGTCCATTGATTCAAAGTTGTGAAAGAAATAACTTCTCTCAAACATTTCTGTGAAATGGTATCATCGTCCTCACACTCATGTCATTTCTTCAAATATAAATTAATAATAAAATCCACCTTAAGTAAACGAGTGGATGCCCACCCATCAACTTTGCATAAAATGTCATTTTTATCAACAGAAGTCAGTTAAAACGGTGGCTTTAAGCGATTTAAATACGAGATAATGTAGATACTAAAAATATGCACGTTTCTTTGAATTTTTTGTTCAAGAAACTCATAGCTCTTACTAACAGAAGAAAATAACCAATAACGTTGCCGTTAAAATTGTGCACAGATGACATCCTCCCAATTCAATTAGTTGGGTCTCCCGGTAAGATAACGTCATTACATTCAAGAAAAAATAAGGGACAACAGGGTGAGGAACCACAAGGCACATACCACCCCCAAAAACTCCAGACCTTTAGGCTTAGACACAGTGGGGGGAAAGTCATACGAATTCATTCTCCCGCCTGACAACGGGATCTGAGAGCACACAAAAGTCTGTGTTGGCCAGAAAGGCTACTGAAATCACCCAGCACGGGCACAGTGTACATAGTCCCAAATCAAGTTTGACGCTGGAAAGACACAGGTTGTGCCAAATAACAAATTTCGAGAGTGCGTGCACCAGCGCATGTCCTCCCCGGTACGAAAGATCAACAGAGATTTCTCAATCAACTTGGTGAAACAGCGCGCGGCTCGCACCCACACCACTCGCCCACGCCGGACGGCGGGCGCGGGACGGCACGCAGACCCAGGCTGCAGAGGGTGACTGGTCCCCACCAACCCAGGCGGGGAGAAGATTCAGGGAGCAAAGGCACATCGGGCTCTAAGCCGCGGAGGCGCAGACACACCTCCAGGCTCCCACCTGCCGGACGCGCCGCAGGGAGCGCACCGCGGCGACCTGGAGCCCGAGAACAGGTAGCACGACCGCTCACACCCTCACCTGGCAGAAGCACCTCTGCGCCGCCGTCTCCCGGGACTGCGGTCCGCCGCGGCCGGAACCAAGTACACACACGGCCCCCAGGAGACAGATCAGGAAACCCAAGCGGCGGCCCATAGCCACTCAGGAGCGAGTTGCCAGCGCCTCGGAGCACCCAGCTCTGGGGCGCAGGCCGAGCGTCCGCTGAAGAAGCCCGGCCGGGCCAGCCCCCCGCGGCCCCACCTCCCCACCGGGCCCGCCCTCGGCTCTCCCGCCTCTGAGCAGCAGCCACTCCCGGCTGAGCTTGCGGACGTGCCCAGGCGCCCGTGCCAGGCGCCCAGGGCCTAGGGCCGCTTTCTAACCCGCGCGTGAAGCTGACGCACTGTTCCTCTTCCTGACTCCGCCCCGCCCGGCCGCCGCGCCCCAGCCTGGTATCCCTGACACCCGGCGGCCTGGACTCAACCCGGCCAGGCCGGCCCCAACCCCGGAGCGGGGAGTCGGGGGTCCTTCCCGCTCCGAAGGCGAGAGTGAAAGTGGGAGGGGTCTTGTATCTTCCAGCGGGGCCCCGCCCCAACCCGCTCCTAGCCGGCCAATCCTTAGTATTTCAACGCTAGGAAATCAAGCCCTGGGAATTACGTGTCCGTCGTGTTCCTGGCAGAGTCTTAAAGTAGTAAGGGATATTAGTGATCATCTAGACCAGGGCTGCATATATAAGTTTTCTAGTGGTCACAGCAAGAGCAAAAAGAAACAGGCGGAATTAATTTTAACAATATATTTTGTTTAACCCAATAGCTCGCAAATGAGACAAAAAATATTAAAATTATTCATAGAATTGGTCACTTTCTTCGTTTTTGTCATGGATATCCGGTGCGTATTTTCTATGAATTCATCACATTACATCACGATGAAATGAGAAGTGTTTCCCACAGGCCAGGGAGAGGAAAGTAGCCCAGAGACGTGACATGTTGTAGGAACTGGGTAGTAATAGAGCCAGATCTGATTCCCAGCTGTTGGAATAGAAAAAAAAAATTGGTTTTTTTTTTCTTTTTTTAAAGGAGAAACTGTCAAAGTGAATCTGGAAAGCTTTCCAACATCTTGTCCATTAAGAGCTCAAATATGTCAAGCTACTTTTTTGTGTGTTAGTAGTTTTTTTTTTAAGCCATTCAGTGATACTATTTCCTACCTGACAAAAGTAGGTACAGAAAATTCATATAGTGTATATTACTCAAAACTGCATGGTACAGTAAAGGTGGGATTCAAAACTCCCATATTTCTTATTCCACAACCCATGCCTGTGCCCTTTCCCTCACTGCCAAGTGAACTGACATGTAGAAAAATCATCTGTCCATCAGAGATGCTGGTGAACCTGAGAAACTCTGATTCTAGTGTCTGTTACATGTCACATGTGCATATAAATACAATCTCTTTTCCTGGAAAGTGCTATCATTATACTTAGGTAAGAACACTAGGGCCAGACTCAGCTCACTGCTCCCTTCAGCCTCTAAATGTTCCAGCCTCTAAATGAATTTCAATTCAATAAACTTCCTCTATGCCAGATTGAGCTTGACATTAGACATATAGAGATGAAGAAGACCCAGTTCCTCAAGTGGAAGGACACCTCTGGAATTTAGTATATAATCTGCTATAACGTTGACTATTTCATGCTTCTACCACTACATTGAAATCTCTTTAAACTGCTTAAGCAGAGTATGTCCCAGATATAACTGACTCCCAAAGATCTGAACAAGCAGCTTCTTTTTGTACATGTTTGTAAACTTAATAAAGAATCTTCATATGGCTAAGGTAATAATATCTAAAAATCTGGCTATCACAAATGAGAGATACAATAAGAAAAAAGGGGAACTAAATGACTAAAGCTTAAGATTGCAAAAGGAAGCAATCTAATTGTGAATCAGCTCTGAATTTCATCCTGATGCAATAGCTTGTAAATTGGAAGAGTTTAAGAATACTAGTGTTTGTTTCCAGGATAAAAGCTCTATTCCAGGGCCTCCCTGGAGGCCTAGGGGTTGTCTCAGCACTAACACCAGGACCACAAAGTATGAAGGTTTGAGTTCCATCCTGACCAGGCAGCTAACCCACATATGGCTGGGCAGATATCATCTATCTCCCCTGCTGCTGTCCTTAGCGATAGAGTTCTGTAAATCCATTTGCTCTGTTCTCCACTCTGTCCCAGTGGATCTTCTCACCCACCCCCACACCTCTGACCTACACCCCAGTTTTCTATGAAAAAAAATTAAAATTAAAAAATATTCTATTCCATAAGACTTGAACTCTCACCCCGAAAAATTTACCATGGAAGACAATTTTCTTAACTAATTGTCTTTTTAAAATTTTTATTGAGGTGTAATTGACATAAAACTGTAATTTACTTAAAGTTTACTTCATAGATACTTGATACATATACACATTAAAAGCTTTCCCCTCATCAGGTTAATTTACAGATTCTCATCTCACAAATTAACTCATAGAAGTTCTACTCTTAGCAAATTTCATTATACAATACAGTGGTAGCAACTATAGTCACCTGCTTATACATTAGATCCTCAGGCTTTACTGAAAGTACCCCTTTATCAACCTCTGCCTATTTTCCCCACCTCCAATCCCTGGTAATCTTCTGTTTATATGAGTTCCACTTTTTTTTTTTTTAATTCCACATGTCTGTGATACCACGCAGTATTTGTTTTTCTTTGGTCTTTGTAAGGCCATCTATGTTGTAGCAAATGGCAGGATTTCATTCTTTCTCATAGGTGAATGATATTCCATTGTATCTATATGCCATATTTTTTTTTATCCAGTCACCTGCTGACAGACACTTGGGTTGTTTACTTAATCTGCTATTGTGAACAATGCAGCAATGAACATGAGAGTACAGCTATCACTTCAAGATAATGGTTTTGTTTTCTTCAGTTAGCTATCCAGTAGTTAGATTGCTAAATTTTACTATATTGTCTTGATAATTGTGATTTTTTTCCTTTTAGACATGTAAAGGGTTTTAGAATGTGTAAACTAAACTACAGTTTCATACGCATGTAAATGGCATTGAGGGTTCCTGAAAGTCCAAGTAAGCTTTGTGTGAGATTACTTGTGAGTTTACTCCTGCAATGACCTGCTCTGGCCATAATCCTGCCTGTACTAGAGCATCTAAAATAAATGATTAGTCATTCCATAACTATTTCAGAAGCATCCACAGGGTACATAGTTCAACTTTTGATTTTTGAAAGCCCAGCCTCCTATTCATTATAGCTAAACAACCTTAAATTTTTGGGGGATGAACAAGATCGCAAGTAGTGATTATAACAATACAATGACTTAGGTTTAAATATACATAGCATTTCTTGATGGAATTCTGATTACTGTGCAAAACAACAGCTATTACTATTATTTTTTTAATGACCAAAGCAGGAAATGGCTCAAGCCCAATTTTGCATAATGGTTTATGGGGATTTCTATAGAAAACTTCTCAGCACCTAAACATTTTCTGGCACTGTATAGAAGCTATAAATTAAAGGGGAAAAAATAGTCAAGGAAAAGGAATATTTATGGCAGACAGGATGAAAAAAGATTAAGTAAAAACAAAAGCGTTGATGCTTAATAGTATTTATTGACTATAGTGTGCACAAGGTACATTGCTAGATTTTTCAAGATGCTTGAGATCATCAGCAATTGTGACATAAGCCACCTAAGTTCTATCTTCATTTTCTTTACTTTATGTTCCTGAACAGAGAGCTGGACATGGGAACTCCATGAGTCTCTTAACTTTCTGTTTACATTTTACACCTGCTGTGCAGTGTAGTTTCCATTTTCCCCTTCCTGAAACTCCAATTTATAGGAGCTTCTTATTGCCAAATCCAATGACCATTTTTCATTAAATCTTCCCCTTTCCACTTATTCCCTACTGCCTGATCTCCCCCCTTCCCTTTCTTGTTTTCAAAGATTTGTTTATTTATGGGGTACAGGCCAGAGGTGTGGTGGTAGGGTGAGAGAATTCACCAGAGACAGAGTGGGGAGCAGAACAGGCAGATTAGCTGAAATACACAGCTGAAAGGAGCAGTAGGTGAGACAGGAGAGGTCTGCCCTGGCCAGGGGATCTAACTAGCGCCCTAGAGGTTGCTTGTAGCTTCACAGTGCTGTGTTTTAACCCCTGTCACCACCAGTCACCAGGGAGGAGGGCCCTCCTCCTTTCCCATTCTTAATGGGGAATAGGGAAATTCTTCTAGGAATACACAAAGGCATCAAAAACAAATAGCTGGGGCCCTTCCTGGTGGCGCAGCAGGTTAAAGCACAGCACTGAGAATCTAACGCGCTTCCGCATGAGTTCGATTCCCGCCTGCCCCGGAGGTGACCACATGGCGCGGCAGACCTCTCCTGACCCGCCCGCTGCTCCCCTCAGCAGTGTACTTCGTGTCGATCTGCCTGTTCTGTTCCCCACTCTGTCTCTGGTGAAGCCTTTCGCCACCCCTGAGCCTCTGGCCTGTGCCCCAGTTCTGTACCCCAGTTCTGTATGCACAAATAAATAAATCTTTAAAAAAAAAAAAAAAACAAATAGCTGGTCTCTCACATTCATAATTTCATCACTTCCTTATTTTGGTGCACTTTTACTTTATGATTAGAAAACCAAGGTGTAGTAGATTATTAAGGAAAGCTTCCAACATAAAATAGAACAAATAGGAGAAAAGGAAACTTAAGGAAAAAGAGAAGGAAGATAGGCCTTCCCTGGTGGCACAATGGGTTAAAGCACAGCACTGGGAAGCTAACTTTAACCACTTCACCACCAGTTGGATCCCAGGGCAGAGAGGTGATCCACAGAGTATGACAGACCTCTCCTCTCTCGCCTGCGGCTCCCCTCAGCAGTGTACTTTGTTGATCTGCCTGTTCTGCTCCCCACTCTGTCTCTGGTTAATCTTCTCACCCCTCCTACACCTCTGGCCTGTATCCCAGTTCTGTATGCATAAATAAATAAATCTTTATAAATATATAAAAAACAAGAACATGGACCCTACATTAGGAGTGCCTAGGTAAAAAATAGAGGGATTCCTGTTATGACTTTCTGAAAAACACTATTCAGAGTAAGTTTGCAATTGCATTGGCAAGTTAGGAAGAAACTGTGATTAAAAAAAGTCAATAACACATTTTAAAATTAGGCAGCATTTAATTGTAGGACGTTCAAAAGAGTTTTATAATAAAGCAGATGTAACCATAATATATTTTTTGACTTACAATAAGGTAAATATTGGATAGTGATTGAACTAAAACATATATGTATTGTATGTATGCAGGATGCAGGTAGGGAAAAAGGGAATTTAAGGTGCTAAATCTTTATTTTCCTTTTAGGAGGTTGAAAGATGAATCCTAAAAGTGATCTATTGAGGAATAATGCATGAGCATATCATTTAGAAATACAGAAGTAAATGTAGAGGAGACATGTTAAATAAATGAAGACTGGAACTTAGGGTAGACTAGAGCACGGCAGTGGACTCTTTCAGTTTCATTTATTATTTTTTAAAATTGTTTATTTATACCTACAAGAACTGGGGTACAAGCCAGAGACAGAGTGGGTGGGTTGATCAAACAACACTGCTGAGGGGAGCAGCAGGCAAGATAGAAGTCTGCTGTGCCATGTGGGTCACCTCCCTGGCCAGGGATTGAACATGTGCTGCAGTGGCTGCAGATAGTGCCACTAGGATGGTGCTAACTTTATGTGTTAGTCTTATTAACAATTTTATTAGCAATTTTAACTTCTATTCCTATATCAACATCTAATTACACATTCAAATAAATTCCTTTTGTAGGTATTTGGGGGTGGATATTTGGGACAACATATTTCTAAAAACTTAGGTGTCATGACTAATGTGTGAGTGGAAGCAGTAGCTACTTGCCTATTTGATATTTCCCAATTTCTCCCCAGAAAAATATCAGTTCATGTCATATTAACTATCACTCTGTAACAAATTACCATAAAACTTAATGGCTTAAAACAACATTTATCATCTCACAGTCTTTGTGGGCGAACGATTCAGGAGCAGCTGAGTAAGGTTTTGTGACTCCATCTCTCATGAGGTTGCAATCGAGTCCAGGAGTTCAGTCACCTGAGGCCTGCCTTGGGCTATAGGCTTTGTTTCCAAGATGGTTCATTCAGTGGCTGTGGGCAGGGTGCCTCAGTTTCTTATCAGTTGTTTCTTGCCTTGTGGGCCTTCCCACAGATCTGCTGATGTGTCCTCTTGGCAGCTGGCTTTCCCCAGGAGTGATCCAAGGGAGAGGACAGTGGTACAATACCTTTTGTGATCTAGCCTCAGTGGTTATCATTTCCACTTTGTTTGTCAAGAATAAATCACTAGATTTGGGAAAGAGGAATTAGACACTGCTTCTTAAAATGAGAAGTATTAAAGGCTTTGTACCATATTTAAAAAAAAAAAAGATTTATTTATACAGAACTGGAATACAGGCCAGAGATGCACAGGGTGAGAGGATTCACCAGGAACAGAGTGGAGAGCAGAACAGGCAGATCGACGAAGTACACTGCTGAGGGGAGCAGCGGGCAGGTCAGGAAAGGTCTGCCACGCCATGTGGATCTCCTCTGGGGCAGGCGGGCATGGAACTCATGCGGAACTGGCTTAAGCTTCTTAGTGCAGTGTTTTAACCCGCTGCACCACCAGGGAGGGCCTGATTTGTACCATATTTTTAAACTACCACAATAAATAGAAAACCACCAGACCAAACTAGGCTGTCTTTTCTCTTTTGTCCTCTCTTTACTTCTTGATGTCACAGGTGATTTATTTTGGCATAGACAGACCAGTTTGACCAGAACAGTTGCAGCTGATTCCTCTTCAATTCATCTTCCTGGTTTATTGTCTGTGACAATTTCCAGGCATATTTAGAAAAACAGAACAGAATATTTACACAATGGCACTATGACTTTTTCCTAATAACCTTGAAGACATATTTTATGTGATTTTTTTTAGTAATTTAAGTCACAAAAACTTGCAGATGTAAGTATACATAAGGCATAGTTATTTAATCTAACAACTAGGGGCACTGGACAGGTTGAGATCAAATTGAATCTATTTGGGAAATTTGACTGTCTACCGAAACAACAAAACCAAAAAATTTCTCCCAAGCAACTGTGGGAAGAGATGTAGCAATGGGGACTTCTACTGCAAAATTTGAAGTGACCGTAATCTTAAAAATTACTTACAATTACATTATTGAGTGATTACTGTGTGCCAGAGGTTGTGTAAATAACTATGGGCAGACTATTTAATACTCATGAGAACCCCATGGGATTGGTACTATTATGTTCTTTTCACAGAGATTTTGAGAGGTTAAATGATTTGTCCAAAAGCATAGGAAAATAAAAGCTCCATTCAGTTTCAATCTTTGTAAATTAGCCTACACTACCATCTCTATCTTGCACCCCACATCTCTACAAATCACCTCTTCTCTTCTAGTTTCATCTTTTTTCTGTTCCTAGAAGTGAAACAACTTTTCCCCTGCTCAAGCCCAGGTCCTTTACATTTGTTTGTTCTGGAAAGATTTTCTCTAGCTTATTACATAGCTTGCTCCTTTCTAAATTAGTTTACCTCACCTTACTCTACTACTCTCATGTTCTACCTCCATTACAGTAAAATATTCATTATACTCTGAAATTATTTTTATAATCTTCTGACCGTAACCTATGCAGTTCTATTCTTAGTTCTTCATTCGCAGAATGGATAAATGAAATAACCTGCTTCCGTAACTGGAAGTGTTATAGGACACCAAATCTGTTACAGGACAGGGAGAGAAGGGCACCCCTGAAGCCCCAAACCTTCCTGTTCTAAGTGGGTTCTGCCATCTGCTGCATCAAGACAAAACATATAAAACTTTAATGAAAAGGGACTTTAATATGGTAAATATACAATATGCAATATGGAACACAAAGAATATAACTTCTGAATCAAACATCTGAAGGTACCCATCCCCTCGTGGGCAAAAGTCAACCCAAAAGGGGTTGGTCCAAAGCAAGGCCTGAAAGCCCGCCACTAGACTAAAGCACCTTCCAGACAATTCTGGGCGGAAAAGAGCAAAATCAAAATCAATATAGACACTTCCATACTCACCTCCCTACAGGTATCTCACCCACATCTGCCTTAACCAGTCCAGGGTCAGGAAACAAGCACGGTTTCTTCATCACATGCTTGCTGCTCCATGTGTCTTCCTCAGGTCACCTTCTTGGTCTCCATCCAGCTTACTTCTCTTCTCTTCTCTCCTTTTTCTCTGCTCAGCTCCACCCTCATTCTGGGTGGAGCAGGGAACCTGGAACTTCCCCTTTTCCTAGGGACCACCCTGTTACAGAAGTCCCTGAGAGAACTCTTGTTATTCTAATAGCTCATCTGTGTTCTAAGGATAAGCCCTTAGACCTTTTTTTTCAAGATTTATTTATTTATGTATACAGAACTGGGGTATATGTCAGAAGTGTGGGGCCATAAGAGGCTTCACCCACGGGGGAGCAGAACAGGCAGCTCGAGGAAGTACACTGCTGAGGGGAGAAACAGGCTGTCAGGAGAGGTCTGCCACGCCATGTGGGTCACCCCCGGGCCTGGGGATCCAACTCGCACTGAAGCAGCTGCGGCTAGCTTGCAGTGCTGAGTCCTAACCCCTTGCACCACCAGGTAGGGCCCCAGATCTATTTTTAAAGTTTGCCAATTCCTTGTTTCACTTCTAGCTCAGCTTTGACAAAATCTTTTGTGCTGTCAGAACAGTGGAAAAAAACACCAAAGCTTCTCTTTAAGGAAGACAATTTAACAGTGCTTCGCTTTACCCAGTGCGACCACGAGAGGGCGGTATGGCCGGCGGCCCCCTTCACCGCACCACGTAGCGTTTGGGGAACCGAGACGCACCAGTGGGTAAAAATGGAGTAGAGACGGAGCCACCGGAAGGGGCGGGTTCATTCATGAGCCCGCCCTTTCACGGAGACTCTCCTCCCTCGCCCCGCCCCTTCCCCCGCCCGGGCGGCCATGGCCATTCCCGGCATCCCCTATGAACGACGGCTTCTCATCATGGCGGACCCTAGAGATAAGGCGCTACAGGACTATCGCAAAAAGCTTCTGGAACACAAGGAGATTGACGGCCGTCTAAAGGAGTGTGAGTGCACCTTCCTTTACACATAACCGCGTCTGAACCCGCTTCTGTTTCTGACAAAGCGAGAGTTTTGACTGAGCATGCAACTGATTCCGGGGGATGGCAAGGCCTGGGTCCAGGGACAAGGCGCTTTGTCATCCGGCCCAGGGCTTGGAAAGCAGAGACTCTTCGGACATGTAAATGGCCGAGACTGGTTCAGCTGTCCGAACATCTCCAGTTCTCAGAGGCACAAAGGACTAGAACTGGAGTGGAGGGAAGTGGGCCAGGGATATTACCCAGCTTGGGGGTGCAAAGGGGTGCAGTTTTGGTGGAGTGCTAGGACTCAGAGAGGAAGAGATTTGAGTGAAGAAAGCTGAATTAAGATGACACCCCGGGAAGTGGCTTGTTTGTGGAACGGAATGCCGGATGGGGAGCTCAAGAGGGGAGTCCGGCGATCGTAGTAACCTTTTTATGTGTGTCCTCGTGTTTTGCATTGTACTCTATCGGGCACACAAGTTTCCCTTATCTCCTGAGCTAAAGGGATACTTACATTTTTTTCATTATGCACCTTCATTGAAAATCCTGAGTGGTATAATTGAGGAAGATCATAACCTTATCATTCTGAGAACTGCACCTGCTGACCTTTTTAACATAGAAAGTCAACCAGGGAGTAAAAATCCTTGTGAGTAGGTGAAGAGGAGAAGGGTCTCACTCATTTATGGAAAGGATTTATAATCAAAATCCGAAGTGTCAGTTTCAGTACCTGTTAATAATGTAACCTAAAATGTGCTTAAACAAGTGCTGGTTATCACGAAAATAAAAATACTTTCTTCCTAACAGTTTTAAACAAGTCACTTACAAGTGTCATTGTTTCTTTTGTGGCTTGATATAGTGTATACAAATCTGTGTAAAATGAAATTGGCAAGAAAAATGCGACTTAAACTTACTCATATTGTTGTTTAATTTAAAATGTTCAAATTATTTTAGTAAGAGAACAACTAAAAGAACTTACCAAGCAATATGAAAAGTCTGAAAATGATCTGAAGGCCCTACAAAGTGTTGGACAGGTAGGTAATAGAATTTGGGGTGTATGGGGGTGATGGCAGCTACCTTCTTGTTTTAGCTGTTGGCAAAAATTAATGTTTTTGTTCTTTCTTAGATTGTGGGTGAAGTTCTTAAGCAGTTAACTGAAGAAAAATGTAAGTGGATTAGATTGTTAATTTTTTTTTAAAAGATTTATTTATGCATACAAGAACTGGGGTACTGGCTAGAAGTGTGGAGGGTGAGAGGACTCACCAGAGACAGTGTGGGGAAGCAGTACAGACTGAAATACACTGTTGAGGGGAGCAGCAGTAAGGCAGGAGAGGTCTGCATGCTGTAAGGGTAGCTGCCTGGCTAGAGACTGAACTCGCACTGTAGTGTCTGTGGACAGCTTTGCAGTGCTGTGCCCCAACCCCTGGAGCCACCAGGAGCCCTGGATTGTTAATAAAGAAAAAAGAGGTAGAACCACCCCTTCCCAACCACTAACTTTTCATATGCCTGTTGGCCATTTGCATTTCTTCTTTGGAAAAGTGTCTTTTTAGCTCTTCTCCCCATTTTTTGACTGGGGTGTTTACTTTCTTGAGCCAACCACTAACTTTTGAAATGCTTATTATTTTAATGACAATAATGAAGGTAGATGATTTTTTTTTTAATAAAGTTTTCTTTCAGTGGTTACCTTCTTGGAGAACAGAAATGAAACTGAACTTGTCATCGATAAGGATATACTTTTTTACTTTATATTTTTTAATTTTCTTCCTCTAGTCATTGTTAAAGCTACAAATGGACCAAGATATGTTGTGGGTTGTCGTCGACAGGTAAAACTATGTTTGTATAGTGCTTTTTAAGTTACAAAAACAATTTTATGTAAATTATTTAATCCATAAGGTATCAAGGGCAGACATTTTGCCTATATTTCCATGGTGATTTGTTTATAAATAGCTAATTATTAGCAAAGCTTGACACCCTGGTATTCTGTACTTTCTACTATGTTCTTTGCCTTGGTTTGCTCTGTACATTTAGAAATCTAAGAGTTTTAGAACTGGAAAATAGATAATTTTATCTTAATGTATTCTTTAAAAAGGACTGAAAAGTATTAGATCTTGCTAACTACTTGTGTTTTACATTGAACATTCAAAATGTTATTTATATGCTTTATTATACCCTTAGCAGATTTTGAATGAGTTTGTTAACATTAGAATAGGCAAATAGAAATAATTACAACTTTCAGATGTTTTTATAGTTATCAAAAATTTGAACTAACATCTTCAAATCATTCAATAATCTTTGAAGTCAATTTATGTACTATCCTATTGTTTAGAAAATGTCCTTACAATGAATTGTAAGAGCTTTTCCCCCTGTGTTTTCATTACACCAGGATCAGGTTTGAAAACATTGGAATGATGTGACTGTAGAATGGAATTTAACCAATCTAATCTTAGAATTTTGCCTTGCATAGAATGTGGCAACATTTTCTAAATCAAAATATTAGGTGCCTAATCTGATTAAGAATTTTTATATCACCTTCTGGACATATGGATCCCAAAAGTTTGCACTTTTAAGATAATTTCATGATTATTTCTAAGATAATTTATGGTTTGAGGAACACATGGGAGTGTAATATTTGAGAAGCTAGAATGTATGTTCTCTGTAGTTATAAAGATGGAATAGCCTCATATTGATATCTGGTTAGTTCTTTTCCAATTATCTCACATACTGACAGATTTACTTTAATGGAGTACACTAAAAACTAATATTTTGTCTCACTCCCATCACTTTTTGTTTTAAAGAATTAATTTATTTATGCACACAGAACTGGGGTACAGGCCAGAGGTGCGGGGGGTGAGAGGATTTACCAGAGACAGAGTAGGGAGCAGAACAGACAGATGGACAAAGTACACTGCTGAGGGGAGCAGCGGGTGGGTCAGGAGAGGTCTGCCACACCATATAGGTCACCTCCCTGGCCAGGGATTCAACTCATGCTGCAGTAGCTGTGATAGCTTCATAGTGCTGTGCTTTAAAACCCATTATGCCACCAGGGAGAGCCTCCCATCACTTTTTTTTTTTTTTTTTTTAAGATTTATTTATTTATGCACACAGAACTGGGGTACAGGCCAGAGGTGCGGGGGGTGAGAGGATTTACCAGAGACAGAGTAGGGAGCAGAACAGGCAAATTGACAAAGTACACTGCTGAGGGGCGCAGCGGTTGGGTCAGGGGAGGTCTGTTACGTCATGTGGGTAACCTCTGGGTTGGGGATCAAACTCATGCTGAAGTGGCTTTAGCCTCTTAGTGCTGCACTTTAACCTGCTGCGCTACCCACCACTTTTAATTGACACAAAATTCTAAACTTAAAACAGTTTTTGCAAAATTTTATGAAAAGTGTAAAGAAATTTTTATGACCTGAAATTATATTGGCAAGTAGTTTTTGTTTTAACTATTTTTAACTTTATTTTTGAAAAGTAACACCCAAAGTGTCAGGTGAATCTATTAGATTCTAGCCACGTCTACCGAATATGTTATCTTGTTTAAATGTGCCAACAATTTATTTAGCATGCTTCACCCTAACATAGGATATACTTAGCATAGTATCTGTCATGTAGCAAAGGCATAATTGATGGTTGTTGGAGTTTTGTTTGTTAGCATTTTAACAAAAATCTCTTAAGCAGATATAATAGTGCATTTCCTCCTTATAGTCTATGATCAAGTAACACATTCTTTCCAAAGGTTTAGTTTTAAAAATAAATCTAATGGACATACTTTAAAATGCTATACTTCCTTTTCCCCAGAATATTCACTAGTGGATTTCTGTGTAAATATTTTGATACCATTTGCCAGTGTCCCTGTACTACAATGTCTGAATCAAAACAGTGAGCAAAAAACTATGTTAAATAGTAAGTCTGAAAATTTCCTTCATCAAATACAAGACCACTGCCTCTTTGAACTTTGTGTATTGTGAGTTTACTTTTCACACTGAAATTACAAAAAAAAAGGAGTTCTTTTATGGGGCAGATGGAAATAATTTTGAATTACTACTTTTATAAGCCCTTCTCTTGATGTGGTGTTTATAGCCTAGTGTCAAGTATGTCCTGTCTTGAAGAGTTAAAATGATTAATTGGCTTCTAAATATTAACCCTTGTTAAAGTGTTATTTCCCTTTTCAAGTATTTATGTGATGCCTTTTGTTTTAAAAAATCAGCTTGACAAAAGTAAGCTGAAGCCAGGAACAAGAGTTGCTTTGGATATGACTACACTAACTATCATGAGGTAGGTACCTTACTCTATTTCTTTAACTTTTTATTTTCACAGAGGGGAGATTCTATCCAAAATATGTTTCTTGAAAGCACTGGATAGTTTGTTGTTCTTTTACTAATTTCAAATTAACTTAAACAAATTTTTAATAAGCTCATATACAGGTTCTTGCATGTACAAGTCTTTTATATTCTATCTGTAGGCTGAGAGAAAATTTAACTTTTAAAAGAAATATCTCTACCTTATCATTACAGATATTTGCCAAGAGAGGTGGATCCACTAGTTTATAACATGTCTCATGAGGACCCAGGGAATGTTTCTTATTCTGAGATTGGGGGGCTGTCAGAACAGATTCGAGAATTAAGAGAGGTTGGTAATGTATGCTTTTTTCTTGAACTTATTAATAAATACTGCTGGTTTTGAGATGCCTAGAGGGAGAAAGAGTTTGAAACATTACTCCAAAGAGTAGTTGCTGAAAATTTTATTTTTAATGTTCTTGGTAAGAGGAAAATAATACTGCCTTTCTAGCTATGGAACTTATAGATGTTTATTAATTTTGAGACAATTTGATGCTAGAAAAATTCTTCTCTTTTTGCACCAAAGAATAACTGATACAATGCCATGTGTGTTTTTGATTATCATAGTAGGTTACCTGCCTTAGAACATATGTGGATAACATGTGTAATGTTTTTCCCATAATCCCACTAATATTAACCTCTTACCCTTAAAGTGGATATAGCTGTTTCCTGGTATTTAAGGAAAATAATGGCTTTCAGAATGGCTTAAATCTGGATTGTCTTGTTTCATGGCACAGATGGCTTCTTAGCAATTTAAACAAAATACATTATCCTATTAATTTTGTCCTAACTTAAAATGGAAATATTTCGGAATGAATGAGGGTAGTCAAAATGACCTATTTTATTTAAGATCTCAGCCAGTAGTTCTCAGACTGTAGCACATTAATTTTTTCTAATAGTTTATTTTTACATCATTTTGTGCATTTTTCCATCTCAGTTGCAATCCTTTGGGGAACTCTTATTAAAAAATACAGATTTCTAAGTACTGTTCATAGAGTTTTGATGCACTAGATTGGGGATAGGACACAGGAATTAGCATTTAAACAAGTATTAATAATCACAAGAGGTGATTATGAAACCATACTTGTGATCCATACAGGTGATCATGCTTGAAGAAGCATTGTCCAAAACATACATAAAAGCCTATTCTCATTTTTGTAGTTAATGAAAGGGTAATGGGGAAGAACAGGTACTTCATGGAACTGTGAAAACTTTTCTTTTATAGTGCTTTGTTGCATCAGCCATAAGAGCAGAAGAAATAGCTACTCCCTATCCCCCCAATATGCAGTACCTTTTCCATCTGAAAACACTGAGAATACTTACTTATACTCTTTGGATATGTTTTAATCACTCTTTATAGGCACAGCTATTTCACACAGGCTTATCTCTAGTTAATAGTACTATAAATAGAGTTTTAAATTGCACAAATTCTTAAAATTTAGTCTGCAGTTTTCTTGAGATCATACTTCTAAGAGGACAGTGTGTCTTACAATCTTTGTAAGACATGGGGAGTAGAACATTTGCTTCTCTAAAGCTTGCTACAGCAACCATACCAATGTATGAAAATTTTATATGTATTTCCTCTTGACTGCAATTATAACTCACCAAATTTCCTCATTTTACAATTATTTTGTATTGTATTCTAAAGCAAAATAGTTAGAGATCTTATACCTGTATGATTCGAACATGTTTTGACATGTGTAACCATCTCTCCAAGAGTATGATTTTTAAAACTATTGACACACATTTAAATTTTTTTTTTAAGATTTATTTTACTTGTACATACAGGACTGGGGTACAGGCCAGAGGCTCAGGGGCGGTGAGAGGCTTCACCAGAGACAGATTGGGAGCAGAACAGGCAGATCGACAAAGTATACTGCTGAGGGGAGCAGCGGGGGGGGGGTCAGGAGAGGTCTGCCACACCATGTGGTCACCTCCGGAGCAGGCGGGAATTGAACTCATGCACAGGAGGCTTTAGCTTCTCAGTGCAGTGCTTTAACCCACTGTGCCACCAGGGAGGGCCCTAAATTCATTTTTAAAAAATTATTAAAAATTTTTTAGAGCTGAGAGCTTTAATCTAGCTGAAGAAATACCTTTTTTATAAGTGGCTTTACATAGCATAAAAATCAAAACTTACGAATTATAATGTGTAAACTTGTATTAATATTTTACTTGAAATTTGAAATTACATGGAAATCTTTACTGACTTTTAGAAACATGCAACTTCTTTTGTAGGTGATAGAATTACCACTTACAAACCCAGAACTCTTCCAGCGTGTAGGAATAATACCTCCCAAAGGCTGTTTGTTATATGGACCACCAGGTGGGTATTAAATTATTTCTGCTGTACTAATAATGAAGTAAGAGGAAAATAGAAGATGGAGACTTAATGTGGGAGATTCCAACCTATACTCTGTTTAAAGAAGTTATTGGAGATACATGTCTACTATTTCTTCAGGCATGCTTAATCCTCCTGTGTCTCATTCTGTATGTATATTAACAGATGTGATTTTTGTTCAGTGGTTCTCAAACTATGGTTATAGTTGTTCTTGAGAAACTTCTGGGAAGTCTGCAAATTAAAACTTACATACATAATACTAAGGTGTTAGTTTCCTTTTTCACTCTTAAAATCTATGCTGATGGTGCTTAAGCAATGTAGGTAAAGCTGGTCATGCCTTTGCATGAATCCGTTTAGTCACTAGCATGAAGTGATGCTAATATTTGCTTTCTTAACCATTCCCACTTGCAGTATTTGAAAATAAATGCCAGTTTCACTTTAAAATATTCTCAGTGAATCTATCAAAATTATTAAATGTATTAAATCTTGATTCTTAAATAATGTCTTCTTCTGTTTAAAGTGCTTCTGTTGCACAGTGAGTAAGATAGTTATCTTTAGGAAAACACTTGTGCAGTTATTTTAGTTGTTAGCGAAGCCAGCTCCTCTTGGTGGAATATCATGTTTTATTTCAAAGTCTGGTTTACAGGATATCTATGCTTATCAAACTTACTGGTTATCTGGCACATTTTTTAAAGTATGAGTAAAGTTAATTTGTCGTGTTACAGCATCTGTACCTATTGTATAATTTGAATTTTCAAGTGAAAATTAGAATTTTTGAAAATTTTCATCTATCACTTGAGCTTGCCAGTTTTCTAATGTTAATTTTTAAAAAGACTTTTCTAATGAAATTGGTGACACTAGATTTTTTTGTAGTACTAAGTAATGAAAAACATCTGGAAGGTTGGTATAACTCACTGAACCAATTATTTCCAAATAGATGCTGCAATATATCATACATCATAAAAGATACACATTCAGTGTATAGGATGGGTTAATGGGCTTTAATGTAACAGATATTTTCATTGAAGTCTATTTGTAAGTGGGTTTGATATATAAAGTTATAAATTCATTTTGCTAAAATAGAATTTCAAGGGATATTTTAAATAAAATTTAAAATTTTAATACTGGGAATAAATGTGCATGGAATTTTTTTTAACTACTATTTATTTGCTTACTTTTTTCCCCTTTTTCTTTTTTAAGATTTATTTATTTATGCATACAGACTTGGGGTACAGGCTAGAGATGCAGAAGGTGAAAGGATTCACCAGAGACAGAGTGGGGAGAACAGGGAGATGTACTAAAATACACTGCTGAGGGAACAGTGGGCAGGTCAGGAGAGGTCTGCCACACCATGTGGGTCACCTCCCTGGTTGGGGATCAAACTCATGCTTCAGTGGCCGCAATAGTTTCATAATGTTGTGCTTTAACCAGTTGTGCCACCAGGGGTGGCCAGTTTTTTTTCTTTTATATAAAGTTTGACTTAAGTTTTCATTGTACACATATAATTTGACATCTCTATACAGCTTTGGAATTTAAATGGAATTTCTATTTAAGATTTAGCTTCCACTTTGTGAAATTGGCTAACCAAAGAATTACATTCTCAAAAGGCTGTCAAATATTTGTTTTACTTTCCATCTAATTAGGATTTTCATTCTTAGGCACAGGAAAAACACTATTGGCACGAGCTGTGGCTAGCCAGCTGGACTGCAATTTCTTAAAGGTAAAAGAAAGATTGTTTAAGTAGTTACTGAAATAAAATTTTATTTGAAATTGTCTTATGTTTAAATGTGTTTTTCCTTTAATCAGGTTGTATCTAGTTCTATTGTAGACAAGTATATTGGTGAAAGTGCTCGTTTGATCAGAGAAATGTTTAATTATGCCAGAGACCATCAGCCGTGTATCATTTTTATGGATGAGATAGATGCAATTGGTAAGAAAAACACCTTTTAAAATTTCTTTTAAACTTTTGTGGCAAGTGTTAAGAAATTTTTAAAAAATGTTAAACTTTCCCCTCTCACTTTGCCTTCATTTGCATTGGATGTTACTTTAAAATATTCTTAAGAAAGCTTAACTTTTTAATAAATAATATTTCACATTGACAGAATGAGAAATGCTATGTTAAATTCTGTTCTAACTTTGTTGATATAATTCTGTGAATTAATTTTCATTTAACTGTTTTTGGTTTCAGACACTATCATGTTTTGTTTTGCTAAATGATGCCATAGAGGAAAAAAGTAATGCATGTGAGTTTATTATTTTAGGTGGTCGTCGGTTTTCTGAGGGTACTTCAGCTGATAGAGAAATTCAGAGAACTTTAATGGAGGTAATATATGATTGAATGGGATTTATAAGTAAATCAGTGTTTATTAAATGAAGAACTGAACATAGAATATTTGAAGGTCAAAATATGTACAATTTAAATGAAGAATAACTTGTGTATAAAACTTCTGCTGGTATTGCCAGTATGTGCCAGAAATGTGTTTTCTTTCTCTAGCAAAAAAATGACTACTAGAAAATAATAGTATCTACAGAATTCCATTTGATATACAACTTTACTATTTTATGAACAGATCAGTTATTCATGTATTTAAATTGCACTTCATATATTGTGTACATGATCTTGCCCTAGTTTTATTAAGGTATTTTATGAGTAATGGACATATTAAGACTGGTAGCAATAAATGAGTTACAATTATGTGTGCGGCCTCTCTAAATGTGTCTTGACACTTTCTTCTATTGTTGAGAATGAGAGGAGTAAAATTTTTTTAATAATAAGTGTTAAGATACTTAAGAATGAGTGAATGAAGATAATTAAGAATGAATGATGGGATATTAGGATGTATGTATTAGGGACACTAAGGTGGCGCCACGGGTTAAGACTCAGCACTGTGAAGCTATCTGCAGCCGCTGCGGCACCCAAGTTCGATTCCTGGCCAAGGAGGAACAGGAATGTTCTGCTACATGGTGCAGCAGAACTCTCCTGTCTCACCTGCTGCTCCCCTTTGCAGTGTCTTTCAATAGATTTGCCTGCTCTGTTCCCCACCCTGTCTCTGGTGAATTCTCTCACAAGAACTGTGTCCCAGTTCTTGTATGCATAAATAATTAAATAATTAAACCTTTTTAAAGGAAAAAAAGTATGTATAACCTTTCCCACATACATTCCTTTTACTCACTGCAATTTCTATAGCACTGATAGAGAATCCCAAATATTTTCACACTTAAGTAAGTCGAAACTATTACAGGTAATGCTGTATCAAATTTTCTCAATTGGAATAATGGTAACATTTAAAAATTGCTTTTCATAAATTACACTGATCTGCTCAGAAGATATACAGTATCCTTAAATTAGCTATGCAATTTCATAGAAACTTTAAATTGAGGTATTTTAAAATGATTGCAAATGTTAATTTTATTCTTCTAGCATATTTTGGGAAAAATATAATTTGTCAGATAACTATATTTAAATAACTGTTGAAGAGAGTTAGGTTTTTCAGCACTTAACTCAGAATAGAAAACATGGGGACATATTCTTAGCACCCCAGTATTTCTATGTATAATATTTTTGAAAAGATACTTTATACAGTTAACTATTAACTTTGCTAAAAAAAAATTTTGTGTCTGTTTATCTTACTGTCATATCATTAAGTTTTCCTTATACATTAGATTTTGTTAGTATTTATTAATTATTATTATTTTTTAAAGATGTATTTATTCATACAGAACTGGTGTACAAGCCAGAGATGTGGAGGGTGGGAGGATTCACCAGAGACAGTGCGGGGAGCAGAACAGGTAGATCGACGAAGTACACTGCTGAGGGGAGCAGCAGGCGGGTCAGGAGAGGTCTGCCACGCCATGTGGTCACCTCCGGGATCGAACTCATGTGAAAGTGGCTTTAGCTTCTTAGTGCTGTACTTTAACCCACTGCGCCACCAGGGAGGACCAGTATTTATTTTTTAAGTAACACATTGGTTTACAACACTGTATATGATTTAGGAATATAGGTTCACGTACTTGTTCAGTTGTATGTTACACCACACCTACCACTAAAGCACCTATAATCCTCCACCATAAACCATTGGGCCTACTATCTCCATACTCCCCACCCTCCCAACCTTTCTCTTCTGGTAGCTTCAATTCTGCATTCGTATTTCTAGGTCTTGTTTTGGTTTAATTTTGTCTGTTCTTTTGTTTCTTTGTATTCCACATGGCTGTGAAATAATGTCATATTTGTCTTTCTCCTTCTGACATTTCACTTAGTATAAGCCATTCCAGTTCCATCTATATTGTCACAAATTGGCAAGATTTTAGCTCTTTTATTAGCTTTTATTGAATTAAATGTAATTTTGTGTGTGAGTTTATATATATATATATATGTGTGTGTGTGTGTATATATATATATATAGCACTTTGTCTGTCCTTTGGCATATACACTATTTCCATAGCTTGGCTACTGTAAATAGTGCTACAGTAAATATGGGAGTGTTGTATGTCATTCAAACTAGTGTTTTTGCATTCTTTGGATAAATACCAAGGGTTGGAATGACTAAATCGTGTGATATATCTATTTTTAATATTTTGAAGAACCTCCATATTTTCTATAGGGACAGGACCAGTCTACATCCCTATCATCAGCGTACAAGGTTTCCTTTTTTTCTAAACACTGGCCAGTATTTGTTGTTCATGTATTTTTTAGCATGAGCCATACTCATGGCTATGAGGTAGTATCTCATTGTGGTTTTGATTTGCATTTCCTTGATGATAAGTAATGTCAAACATTTTATGTGCTTATTGGCCATCTGTATGTCTTCTTTACTAGTCTTTATTTTTGAAAGTAGCTGCATGAAAAGCATTTGATCATTGGAAACCAGATTACATAATTTAGTTTCATAATTCGATACTTTGAGGATGGAAACTATATCTTACTAAAAGAGAGGAAAATATAATTCCATGATCATTCTGAACATCACAAATCTATAAGAAATTTATAATGTTAGACATGTAAAAACAGACTGTCTGAATGATTGGGGTATTTTGTAAAATCTATTATTTTTATTTACAGTTACTGAATCAAATGGATGGATTTGATACTCTGCACAGAGTTAAAATGATCATGGCTACAAACAGACCAGATACACTGGATCCTGCTTTGCTCCGTCCAGGAAGATTAGATAGAAAAATACGTGAGTTAAAGTTCTTTAGCTGCTGTACATTTCCCTCCCAATGCCTTTCCTCACTCTTCACTTTATTTTATAAACAAATGCCTTGCTGCCAAAGGAGAAAAAAAATTCTTGCAATTTATTTTTTGCAGATATTGACTTACCAAATGAACAAGCAAGATTAGATATACTGAAGATCCATGCGGGTCCTATTACAAAGCATGGTGAAATAGGTATGGAAATAACCTATTTTTTATATGTTTGTATTTGGTAGATAATGTATAGTCTGATAGTCTATGAAATCTAGTTTTAAATTCAGTAGACAGCATTTTTTGAGCACATACTAGATGCTAGGCATTGTTCTAAGTACTGGGGGTATAACAATGAACAAAACAGATAAGTTCCTGTCTTTATAGAACTTATATTTTTGCCAAGAAAACCAGAGTAAACAGTGTGTATCATATATTAGATGGTGGTAACTGCTATGGATAAAAATAAAGCAAGGAAAGAATGCATAGGAGCATGTATGAATATATACTTTTTTAAGTGGTGATGGGGAAGAGGAGCACCTTGAAGGCCTTACCCAAAAGATGATTTCTAAGGTGAGGCACATAGATATGGATATTTAGGAGAAGATTAGACAGAGAAAGCAGCAAGTAAGGCTTTGAAATACAGCCAAGCATAGAACTCTGGAGGAGCAGCAAAGACATCAAGGTACAGTAGTGGCAAGTGAGTTCATAGAAGCAATGAGGATGATACAGAATAGCGCCTTAATGAGGACATCATGCATGCAGGGACTTTGGCTTTTATTTTCAATGATAGAGATGCCACTGGAGGGTTATTATTATTGAAAAGATAAGATCTTTTTATTATTTTGAAATTTTTTACAATCTATTTTAGGACTACATAGAAGTAGAGATTAGAATATAATGCACTTCTCACTCCAGACTTGTCGCCCAGCTTTAGTAATTAACTCTTAGCTAGTCTTGGTTTGTCTATATATAATCTCCCACCTCTTACCTTTCCTCTGCATTTTTATAAAGCAAATCACAGACATCACATCATTGCATGTGTATATTTTTCAAAATCTATTTTAGTAAGGTCTTTCTGGCTATCTGTAGAGAGAGGAGGTTAGAAGCAGGAGGATTAGTTAGGAGTTTTCAGTAATCGAGCAAAAAGATAATGGTGGCTTGATCTAAGGTGGCAGCAGAGTGTTTTAGATACATTTTCAAAATAGAAGTGACAGGACTTGCTGTTGTGTTGAATGAGGGGATAAGAGCTAAAGAGAAGATTCAAGGACAGATTTTTGTGTCCATTGAAGTGGAAAAGAAGATGAGAGTTGCCAATAGTTAAAGTGGGGGAAACTATAAAGATTAGGTTGTTGTTTTTTTACTATGTTAAGGACTTTATTTTATAAAGATGTTTTTAAATGTATTTATTTTTTGTGTAAAAGAGCTAGGTCATAGGCAGAGATGTATGAGGTGGCAGGGGGTGGGGTGGTGAGAGGATTCACCAGAGACAGAGTGGGAAGAGCAGGTGGATTTTACTGAAGTACACTGCTAAGGGGAGCAGCAGGTAAGACAGGGGAGGTCTGCTGTGCCATATGTGGGATAGCTCCCTGGCTGGGAATTGAACTCACGCTGTTTCCGTGGGCCCATCACCATGATAGCGCTGAGACTTAACCCCTAGGCCACCATTGGAGACCCCTGCAAAGATTAGGATTTTTAGTGATAATAAGGAATTTGAGTCTGAATATACTAAATTTGAGCTACCATTTAGATAGCCACATAAAGGTATTGATTAGTAATCTGTATATGTTAATAGTTATTTGCTGGAGGTACCGTAAATGTGAATAATGTGAGCATAACAGTGGTTTTTGAGGTCCTGAAATGAGGTGAGATTGGAAGTGAATATGGATAGAAAAGAAGCCAAAAGCTGAGCTGTGGTAATTCTCACAGTAAGAAATTTTGATGAAAAACCATCAGCGGGGCCCTCCCTGGTGGCGCGGCAGGTTGGAGTGCTGCACTGGGAAGCTAAGCCAAGGCATGGCTGCTTCAGTGGGAGTTTGACCCCCGCCCCAGGGGTGATTCACATTGTGCAGCAGACCTCTCCTGTCTTGCCCGCTGCTCCCTCAGCAGGGTACTTTGTGGATCTTCCTGTTCTGTTCCCCACTCTGTTTCTGGTGAATGCTTTTGCTGCCCTTGCACCTCTGGCCTATACCCCATTTCTGTATGTAAAATAAGTAAAATGTAAAAAAAGGAAAAACCATCAAAGGAGGCTGGGGGTATTCTGAACGATACATAAAGAAATTGTTTTATAAGACAGGAGAATACTTGTCAAATACCCACAATGTGTTTGTTGAGAAGAGTTCTGAGAATGGAACTTTGGATTTACTGTGTAGAGGTCATGGGAAATCGTATCAAAAATAATTTCTTTGGAGTGGGCTTTAATAGATGGGAAGAGAGGCATTAAGTTTAGACATTTCTTTCAAGGAACAGAAGGGAGCAGAGGAGAAATGGAGTTATAGCAGAGATGGAGATGAGAAATTTGGGAAAGCTTTGTTTAAGATGGAAGAACTTACAACACTGTTGATGCTGATAAGAGAGAAAGAAATTAATAATGCACTTTATTTGAGAAGGGTCTTTTCATTAATAGGGAAGGCAGAATACAGGTATTGATAACTTTCTTAAAGCACAAAATTGTAAGATTTTTCTTATGAATGCTTTTATTTTTCAGTGAAACAGGAAGCAATTCAGACTAAAATGAGAAAGTATGGTTATAGATTGGAGGACATAACTGATAAAATATTTATCTATAGAAGTGTAATACTGGATTAGAGGCCAACAAATCATGGCTATAGGGCAAATTCTGTGTACCTTTTGACTCCAATCCATTTATATATGTCTGCTTTTCCAGTACAGTGGCACAAAGGTGTAGTTTTGACATAGACTACATGACCTGCAAAGCCTAATAGACTTAGGTGTAGGCCAATACAGAGAGTTTTTAAAAATCTTTACAAAGTTAGTGGTCTAAAGTATTTGCAAATAGTTGACTGTTGTCCCTTACTAATTTTCTCATTGCTCATTTTAAAAGAGTTGAGCAGAAAAGACTGAGCTAAACTGGAAATGTCAGTTTAAAGATTTCTTCCAATACAAGAGTTCTTGCAAGATGTCAGTACTTTGCTAACCTTGGGGATCTCTGCTTTCAGGATGACTTGTGCATCTTGAACCTAAATGAAGACTACTACTTCTGTTAAATATTAAGTTCTTAATTGCTACCCAGACTAGCAGCTTTTCTTTTCAAGTCTGCAATGTGGCCAGAAAGCTCTCTTTGTTTTTACCTTTACTATAGATTTGATAACTCACCACTCAGAACTTGCATAGAAAGCAGAAAAGCTAGCCAATGATTGCTCTAGCATTTAAAAATCCTATATGATAAATTTTTTTCTGGTGACATTTTTAGTAGATTTTATATTTGGCTTATGTAAAGTCTGTCATTGTTATAATTGGTTTTGGTTTATTCAAATTGAAGATTTATTTACAGTTTGTATAAGTATATAACTACTGAAAACTGAAGTTCTCAAGTGTAATTGTTTCACTACATAGAAACAGATTAAGATAATTTCAGATTTTGGTATTTTCTGGTTTTAAAGATTCAGAGGTATCTATTTCTATGTCTACTTAACAGAAGTATGATGTTGGTTGTCAATATTGTAGAATTCTGATTAAATGAAAAGCAGACTCATTGATTTAAATTTTCTATGTGTGTATAAATGAAAAGAAAAGGCCTTTTTTTCCCCACTAACTTTCAGGTTTCCTCCTCTTTCCCCAACAGATTATGAAGCAATTGTGAAGCTTTCAGATGGCTTTAATGGAGCTGACCTGAGAAATGTTTGTACTGAAGCAGGTAAGGGTTTAAAGTGCAGTTTTTGATATTGGTCTTAATTTGTTTAACTTGCTAAAAACATTTAAGTTTGTCGAAAGCAGAGTCTATGCTCTTTAAGGATTTTGAGCTTGTTGGGGTTTTTTTGTTTTTTTGGTTTTTTTTTGGAGGGGGGAATAATTCTAAGAATGAACAGAGCAAGTAACATGGAAAGAGGGAAAGGTTGCCCCTTTGGAACCATCCCTACCCTTTATGGGAGACAAAAATGAGACCTCAGAGAAACATACCAGGTGCCATCCAGGATTACCTGTTTGAAAAATAGAAGACTGGAGTATTTATTTACCAGTTCTTTTGTCCCCCTTCATTGGATGATATTTGCCTTTGGCAATTATCTTTGTATCTCTGGATGCCTTACAGCACACCATAACATATGAGTGCAAAATTGATGTTTTCAGATACTACTGTCAGACAAAAGCTTTGAAAGACTGATTTGTGAAGTTTGTGATCATACAACTCATGTTAAATGCAGTAACTTTTTTTAATGCAGTTAATTTTTTAAAAAGTTAAATGTTATTGATTTGCCAGTTGTTCACACAACCATAATTTGTGGAGTACATCATCACACCTCAACATGTAGTAATTAAATATAAATTTCACTGTGGATTGTGTGACCCAACTTTTACTTCTGGTACCAACTGACTCCATGGAGAATTGCTTATAGTCTTCGTCCTTCATACTAAATCTTTAAATTGAAAGAAATTTAGACAGGTTTTTTAGTGACTTTCATAGGTTATAATGAACTGTTTTCTGTAATATTATGGTGTGTGATTTCCTCATGTTTTCATATCTTTCATATCATCTTCAATTTATTTTAACTTAGAGATTTAACTGTGTTTAAAGAGACTTTAAACATGGCTTGTCTGTCGAAGTACCTACATGGGCAGCTTAGTATCTGATTAAAGATACTCATGCTTTCTAGAAATGGTTAGTACAAAGCATAGTAAGTCGTGCTCACAAAGTCTTATTAATAGAATATGAAGAGGTAAACTTTCATATGATTGGAATTACCTAACGGAAGTTAATGACATTTTCTTTCCAAAATCTACATTGGATCAGATTTTTATCAGAAGATAACTTTTGTGGCATTGGAATCTAAGCAAAAGCAGAATCATAATGTTTAAGGCTGGCATCATCAAATTATGATTCTTTGTTTTCCATATTAAAAATATTGACTTATCTATTTCCCATAAACAGCTGTAACTTTGTGGATTAGACTAGTGGTTGTTTTTTTAACATATGGGGACATTGTGAAATTCCTTGGTTTTCTTTTTTCACATCTTCCTAGAAGTTAAAATACATATGATTCTTTATGATTAATATTTTGAGATTACTCATTTTGGATTAGAGTGTTATCTCTTGCAGTGTACAATGATTTGAAAGCAGTCAAGTGAGCAGTGTTTGGGATTATAAATTAACCTAATGTAGTTGTGGCTTCTAAACAAGTTTGAAAACTTCACTATTAAAAATTAGTCATGTTCATTCACCTGACAATATGAGGACAACATAGAAAGACTATTTCAAGACGCCTCATTGATAAATCTTGAAAGGGAAGATCGACTCTTGATGTCTTATGTTACAACCCATTGTCTGTAAAGAGTCAATATAAGAATATCTTCAGTGGAAATACTAGCTGGATTCATTGAACTAGTAGTGATATTTTATCCGCTTTAGCTTGTTATGAAATTAGGCTTCTCTGAAAATTTGGGGCCCATACCCTTGGCACAACTAATGTTAAAAGAGAACACATACATACAAATAAAATACCTTATACCCCTTTGTCAAGTAGAATTGGCCAAAAAACTGAAGGAAAAATTGAGTTATACTTAATATGAAAGTCATATTATATATCAACTTGTACATAAATAAGATAAATTTTAAGACATGAATAAAATATATTGCAGAATGATTTTTGTTGAAGCCCACTGTTGGTTTTCTCTAATTTCTTGTTTTGAAGCTTTTGATTATAATGAAAATGACTGTCAAAATTATTAGTGATATTTTGTGTTTTTCCAAACTATGCATGTGCTTTTTCTTCCAAGGAATTGCTGCATATAGAGTTAAGAAACTGCTTCTCAAAATGTGTATGTTTTGTTGATGTTTGGATTTTGGGTTTTTCAAGATTCCATTAGATACAGGGACTATGAGCTGAATTTTAAATATTCATGTGATTGTCTCATTTTTAAACTTTTGATTTGGAAAACAATTCTCACCTTATATGGAAATGAAGTGATAGCGGGTTTAAACAAATGAGAATTACTGAATCAGGGCAAGTAAGTTGAGGCTACTTTACATATGCTCCATAAAATTTAGTTTTCTTTATCTTTTTTATTGATGTGTAACAGGCATATCGCATTAGTTTCAGCTATACAACAAAACTAACTTGATATTTGTATAGATTATAGAATTATAATATCCATCACCACACATTCTAGCAAAATTTTTTCTTCTCATGTGAAATCTCAAAAGCTTTCAAATACACAATACAGAATTAATACATTGCTATATTAACTGTGCCATACTGTATATTATGTTACTTTTGCTTATTTTATAACTGAAAGTTCATACCTTTTAACCACCTTCACCCATTTCACCAACCCACCCCCTTGGTTTTTTAAAAATAAACACAAATATTTCACATATATGGCAGTCATGTTCTTTTATTCTCCACAGGTATGTTTGCAATTCGTGCTGATCATGATTTTGTAGTACAGGAAGACTTCATGAAAGCAGTCAGAAAAGTGGCTGATTCTAAGAAGCTAGAATCTAAATTGGACTACAAGCCTGTGTAATTATTTTACCAGAAGGTTTTTGATAGCTGCATGACAAAAACTGGCTTAATGTAAAAATAAAGTTAAGGAAAATAATGTATGTATTGGCAATGATCTCATTCACAGAATAAAAATATGTATTGGTAACATTTTAAAAACTAGTATTTCAGTAATTCTACTTTTAGATTGGTACAGAAGAAATTTGTATGTTTGTTAATGCTGCTTTTACTATAGCAGAAGTTATAAGAGTATGTTGAAGCTTTTCATATTTGCTGTGTGAGCATTTTGTAAAACACTGAACATGGTCTGAGATAGTAGTAAAAGACAGCATTTCTTATCATTTATTTTATATCACTTGTTTTCCTCATGCTAAAAAGTTGAATAAAAGCTGTTTAATTCAGTTTTCCTACATATATTCTTGTTTTTTATAAAAAAATTTTACTATATGGCCTTTTAGGTTCTTTATTAAGTAAATTACTTAACTAAGATGAAGTTGTGTTTGCATCATAGGCTTTTGAATTTAATTTTAAAACAGTACCCATACTCAGTGTTCATAAAGCATCTTATTACATATATCTATAAAACATGGATGTTTGTATGTCTATATATATAAAACTCCCTCCAGAGTGAGTCTTACTCTCTACCTACTGTGATTGGGCTGTGTGATAGTTAATTAAAATAATTTGTGCACATCCATAGCCTTAAGATTTAAGATTATGATTAAAAGTAATATTTGGTAATAAGTATGACTTTTGTTTTCTTAATTTGTGGGAGATGATTATTTCCTTTTGAGAATATTCAGATCTTGATACTCTTCCCAGAAAATTCATGCTCATACAAAGGTTTTGTATGTAGTAAAACTAAAACCTAAGGAAATATTTTATTTCATGCTCACCCATGGACTGTATTGGGTATTTATGGATATCAAGCAATGAATGTCTGACATAGGAGATACTAAGGTCAGAAGTGTTCAAGGGTGAATTACCTATACACAATTTTTTCTCTTATGAATTGTAATTAAAGCTTTAGAGAGAGTTTTAAGACATTACAGTAGGAAATTATTGGACATCAATTGAGATTTTTATCATTAAAGGTGCTATTAAAGAGCTTCATCATAAACCTTAAAGAATGAACAGTGTATTTATTACCTGAGTTATTATAGAATTATTTTTCAGAATCAATACATTATAGACTATTGTTTCTTTTTATGAGCAGTTTGTAGTGGTAGTGAAAACAGACTACTCATGCTTATACTAAAGTTATTAAACGATTCTATTCATGTTGGCAATGTAGTTCATAAATATGACTATAAAATGTATGTTTGTTAAAGGGGTGGGGATCAAATATCCATGTGATTCGTTTTACTCTGTTCACTCTGAGTTGCCATTTAATGAATCACTTGCCTTTTTACTTTGCTGGTGACAATGTTGCTTGAAGAATCAGTGTGTTGTACAGACCTTTTAAGTTTAATTGTGTTTTTTTTCCCATTTCTGCGATTGATTTTCCTCACCTGTTTAAAAACAAAAAGTATATCTCATGGCCCAGTGAAACCTAGCCTTTATTAACAATGCAGTTTTAACTCTGACTCAAACTCCTTTAAAAAAGATACTGAAGAGTGATGTTTATTAATATGTGAAAATATGAAACAGAATAAAAGATAACATTATTATGTACAAGTCACTGAATGATCAGTTGTTTTTTGTCTTAAGACTTTTCTATTTGTCTTTCTAGCTATTCTAGTTATCATTTTCTCTAGTATTCTTACAGGTTCCCGGTTTCATTTTTCTTAGAAATGATGGGTGTTTTATTTTCTGTGTAGCACAACCTAGTTTTAGAATGAAGTCATTTATTGCCCCTTTGGCTATAACCTAGGTTGTACCATAGATTACAGGCTTCTGAGAGGGGAGGAACGGTGTTATTTCGGGAGCCAATTTTTGCTGGCTGGGATATATTGCCCTTTCCTATACCAGCGAAGACGTTCGCCCGCTGTTGGGGAAGGGTTTGGGCTGTCCTTCAGTCATTGCCTCCCTCCCGCCGCAGCCCCACCTCCTCCATGCGGGGTGCGCTCCCGCCGCTGCGCCTTCCAGGCCCCGCCCCCCGCGTCTGCGCTCTCGCGGAGGGGCGGGGTGGCGGCGCACTGACACCTGGCGGCCGTGGCGGGCGGGTTGAGGACGAGCGTGTGCTGGGATTGGCTGGGGCGGCGCGGTGGGGGGGTGGGCGGGGAGGCGGGGCGACGGTTGTAGCTCTCGTGCTAGAGCCGGAGCCTGGGCGGCCTGAGGGGCGCGGAGTTCGGGGGGGAGGAAGACGGCAGCAGCATGGCGGCCGGGCACGAGCCGCCCAACCCTCCTCGTCGCCGCCGCCGTCGCCGGAGTCGCTGGGACCTTTACGTCTGCGTGTGTTAGTTGTGAGCCCGCTGCCCGCCCGCCAGTTCTCCGGCCCAACTGCCCTTCTTCCTTTCACCGCCACTGCCAGCCTGAGGGTCGGGCCAACCGGAAAACTCCCACCCCACCCACCAGCTCTCGGGCAGGGACCATGGAGGACATGAAGCTGGAGTTCCCGTCGCTCCCACAGTGCAAAGACGACGCCGAGGTGAGTCTGGTGACCGCCACGCACAGGCCTCCTCCGTGCTCTCCGGCCGAGGGCGACCCCAGGCCCCAACCTCCACACCGCCGCCTCACCGCAGCCCGGGTCCCTGTGACGGCGCCCGGGAGCCTCGGGGCGCAGCCTGAGGCTCGGGCTGGTCGGTTCCGACCCGGACCCAGTTCCTCTTCCTGGTCGGGAGATCCGGGCGGAGGGGCTGGGTCCGGTCTCACAGAATGAGAAGAGCAAACAAGTCCTCTACCCTCTAAGCTCGGCGTCGAGGATTTGCTTGGGGCAAAGTTCCCCATTTATTGCCAAAACAATAAGAAGGTGCTGTTTTAACTGTCTCTTTGAGGAGTAGCCTTGGTGTCACCGTTCACTTGTGGACTCGAAGCCCACATGTGGAGTAGAAGCGGGGCCTGAACTTGAAAGTGCACCTTCGAAAAGTTTGTTGGTTGGTTGGTTTGGGCTTTTGGTATTTTTGAGACCAAACTAACCAACAGAGTAAAAGGTCTCAAAGCTCACTCATTGGAATTGGGAAACTTTAATCAGTAATTCTTGATCTTTGGAGGGAAAGAAAGACAGAGGAAAGTTTACCTGCTGATCTCCTGATTTCGGATTAGGGCTCTTTCTACTCCACTACACTCACTTCTTGACTGACATTTACGTGGAGGGTCCCTCCCCCCCCCCCCACACACACACCCGATTTATTATTAGTTTTAAATGCTTTGTGGTCTTGTAGACTATTAAACTTTTTTGAGGGCTAAATTACTAACTGGACAAGGATCCGTAAGCTTTAGTAGGATCAAGAAAGAAAACTAGAATTTCTGGTTTTAAATGTCTTTAGAAGTTGGAAAGTAAAGCTGTTTTTAAGATAACATTAAACTTATACTAGATATATTGGACATCAGCATTTGAGAATCATTTGTATTTGGAGGGATGTTTTGTTGGTGGTCAAGAACTTTGAGACGTTTATGTCTTTAAAAGTAGACATGGAAAACAGAAAGTGGAATTTAGATGTAAAGTGAGTTTACAGTTTTCTCTTTGTTTACTATGGGATAATGTGGATGAGGAGAATGCTTTTACTGTCGCTGTAGTTTACAGAGAATAAGTGATATGCCATGGTAACAAGTAGCACAGGACACAGTGAGGACCTTGGTCTTTTGAGGCTTAATTCTTTTTTAATATGGCATAGTTCTTCCATGCTCTACTTTTTTTTTTTAAATATATATAATAGTTTATTTTTACATCATTTTGTGCCTTTTCCGTCTCAGTTGTAATCCCCATGGGCTTCCCATCACCAAATCACCCTGTGCCATCACCATAGTCCAGTGCATTTCCCTCGCCCCATGCTCTAATCTAAACAAATCTACAATGCTTGCTAACCTTGTGTGTAATCTTTTATTGTTTTTAATGTCTTATCCCTGCAAAAAGTGTGGAGTCTTTCTTTCCTGTACAGAACAAAGCCTAGTAGAAGATGATGCCAATACTATATACTGAAAAGCACTTTCATTCAATATTTCCTAACTTGGAATGTTTCGTCTCTTGGTTTCAAGTGACAAAATCCAGCTTAGACTGGTTTAAGCAAAAAGAAAGAAGTAGTTATAAAATCCAGAAAGGCATAGATAGAACTGGTTTCGGGAACTTGACCAAGTCATATTATAATACATCAGAATCTCCTTTGCATTTCTTTTCACTACTTTCTCTTTAAGCTTTTGCACTCTGATGGAGTTGCGGTGGTCATTTGTTTTGGAATCGCATGCCTGCAGAGCCTGAACATTGAAGAAAGTTTCAGTGTTTAAAACCTAGAGAATTGATCTAACTTAGGCCATTTCCCATCCTTTCAGCCAGTCATTGTAACCAGGAGGGGGTGAATGTACTGAAGGGTGCATTCTAGGTCAAACACTAACTCATTTGACTGGAAAGTGAAGTTTATCATTGGTAGTCTTCTCACCAAAACCATATGAGAAATTTCACAGAAGATGAAAGGTGCTTTTTGTGCAGACAAAACTGTAAATAACCACTAAATGGGGCACATTTAATGACAGAACACAGTGTTGATTTTCTAATTTCTAGTGAGACGTGTAAAGTGTTATGTTTTCTTACAAAGTTGGGGTGTCTAGACAGCAAAGTCTCTTCCATGTAAAAAAAGCATACATGAAGAGTAAATTATGATCCAAGTCTTGCATTAGTGAAAGTGGAATTCATAGAGTGCTATTAATGAATGCTCTTATTAATGTATTTGAGCTATGCTAGCTTGATGATTCTAGCACTTCTATTAAATAGTCCCAAGTTTCCTGAAATACTTGTCAGGACATTCTCTATAGGAAAGTAATAGTAAAAATTTAGCAGTATTTAGATCAGTCTGCAAATAGATTGTTGCTGCCATGTTTAAAATTTTGCCAGGATTTCCCATTGTTTTGAGGATGACATTCAGACCTGTAACATCATCTACATAGTTAGGACACTTTGTTTTATAATTCAGTGCTTAATATTTTCTCTTCAAATAAAAACTGCAATATAATTTATTTCAATTTTGGTTAGACTCTGTCCTGGTTTAATTGGTTTGAGATGGAGCCAGATAATCCTGATGGCAGCCACATTTTAGAATAAGTGATTTAGAAGCCTCTTACTTTAATGTCCTCTGTCTCTATATCCCTAACCTTCTCATTTTTTTATCTGAGTGAAAAGCTTCTTTGCTCCTTTGGTTTAAGCAAAGCTTGAGCGAGGGTAGGAACTGTAAGAAAGGGCTTATTCTGGATAGTACTACCTTTTTTTGGAGAAGAGAAATTGTAATACAGATTTTTTTATTTTGTGAAATGTCCTGACTTAGATGTAGTTTTCTGATAATTATTTTAATCCAAATTGCTTTCTTTATCTATGTAAAATATGTAAATCTGTTGTTGGTATTTCTAAAAGATAAGGTTTTAACCCACCTGATACATCTGATAAGAATTTTTATTTTTTATTTTTATTTATTTTTTTAAAGATTTGTTTATTTGTGCATACAGAACGGGGTACAGGCCAGTGGCCTAGGGGTGGTTAGAAGCTTCACCAGAGACAGAGTGGGGAACAGAACAAGCAGATCGACAAAGTACACTGCTGAGGTACACTGCTGTGGAGAGCAGCAGGGCGGGTCAGGAGAGGTCTGCCACACCTTGTGGTCACCTCCGGGGCAGGGGGGAATTGAACTCATGCTGAAGCGGCTTTAGATTCTCAGTGCTGTGCTTTAACCCGCTGCGCCACCAGGGAGGGCCAGAATTTTTATTTTATGTAATGATTACAGTCTACGTCCTTTAATGCATTGATTGATCTTTGACCATTTTTATAACATACTTTCTATCTCCTGCTGCAATTTATAGGTTTTAACTTTGCATTTGTATGAGAATCGAGAAAGCCTGAAAGATGTTTTAAAATGTGGTACCTTCTACTTCATTTCAATGATTGAAGAATTTTCACTTGTGAATTAATTTCTAGAAGCAGCATGGCATGTTTCCCAAATAGAAGTATTTTGGTTTATCTGGCTTCCTTTGATTTGTAAAACATGGTCACATGGCTTAACTAATCATCAAAGTTTGGGAAATTGAGTCTACTTATTAACTATAGTATTAACTCAAAGTAGATCATTGGTAATTAGAGTGGGAGTGCTCATTAATTCTGTCAGCTCTAAAGTGATGATTTAAAGAGCAACATGGCAGACTGAGATGAAGATTGACTATGATGCAGGCAAAAGTTGGTTATTACAGACACATTCAGATAGATGGATGTCTAATAGAGTGAAACTGAGCGTGAATGATTTTGCTTGTTTTTTAAAGATTTAGTTATTTATGCATATAAGAACCTGGTTAGGCCAGAGGTATGGAGGGTGAGAGCGTTCACCAGAGACTGAGTGGGGAGCAGAACAGGCAGGTTGACTGAAATACACTGCTTGAGGGGAGCAGTGGGTGTGACAGGAAAGGTCTTCTCTACCATGTGTGTCAGCTCCCTGGCCTGGGATTAAACTCAGGACTGCAGTGGATGGTGATAGCTTCATTGTTCTGAGACTTAATCCCTTGTGCCACCAGAGAGGCCCCCAGCATGAATAATTCTAAAACTTGACCTATATGCCAAAGGCATTAACAGGGTTGGTAGGTAATGTTAAAACTAAAGATTTGTTCTTAAGGTAGGATTCAGGGCTTGAGCCAAAAAGAAGGTAGATCTTTGATCAGGATTTGATGCTACACCAGAAATAGTACCAAATTAAAAATTCTGTATTAGGGGTACCATGACTAAAATGACTTCCTCTAAAATGACTGGCTTGGAAACTTAACACTTTTTTCTATTCTGTTACTCTACAGAAACTTACCGTTTTTCATTTATTTTTTTTTTTTAGTTTATCAGTATTTATTTAAATATAAGTTTGTTTGCCATGTAGTTCCTTCTTGAGAGGCTGCTGTATTATGTGATTAAGAGAACACTATTTGGATTTGAAAATCAAGGTAGTTAGACTGTGCCTACAGTAGAAATGTAAAATAGAGACAACACCTTTTCTTCAAAGAAAGTCATTTAGAGTGTGCTAGTAATAAACTCTGTGCTTGTTTTTATGGAATTGTCTTTTATTTCCCTTAGTTGTTGAAAGATGATTTTCTGAGCATATATTCTGATCAGTATTTATTTTCATCACTGTGTTTTGCTCCTTTCTTTTGGCTCCCATTTTTCCAGTCTAGAAGTCATGATCACTCTGAGTGCTTTTCTTTTGTATGTAATCTTGTCTTTTTTAGTCTGAACTCTATTGTTTCTTTTTAAGATTTAGTTATTATTTATGCATACAGAGATGGGGTACAAGCCAGAGGTGCAGGGGCGATGAGAGGATTCACCATAGACAGAGTAGGGAGCAGAACAGGCAGATCAACGAAGTACACTGCTGAGGGGAACAGTGGGCAGGTCAGGAAGGGGTCTGTTGTGCTGCATGCATGGGTCACCTGTGGAGCCTGGCATCTAACCCACACTGAAGTGGCTGCCGCTAGCTTTCAATGCTACTTCCTAACCTGTTGCACCACCAGGGAGGGCCATGAATACTGTTTTTTAAAAGAGGTAAATTTACAGTGTAGTGCATAGAGAACAAATGGTGTACAAATATTAACTACTACTTAAGATACAGATCATTCTTATCAACATAGTTACAACATTTTCAGGCAGTCCTTAACCACCAATGATAGGTAAATAAATATTATAGTGTTTGTAACCATCCTTAAGTTCTGTTCTTCAGTTTCACTTAAATGGAATCATGTAGACTGTTATATTGCTTTCTTCACTGAATATAAATCTGTGAAACTCATCTATATTTATCAAGAGTAGATTCTTTTTACTGCTGATTATTATTTTATTATATAAGTGTACCATAAATAGACATTTGGATGATGTAAGGTTATGATAAATATTTGTTGCTGTAAATATTTGTGTATTATTCTTTGTGGTTTTATGTTTTCACTCCTCTTTGGTAAATTGTAGGAATGTAACTGCTAGACGATAGGGTAGCTGTTTGCTTAACATTTTTTAACTACTGTCAGCAATGCTTTAATAGTCCCAGTTGCTTCCTATCATTGTTACATTTGGTGTTGTCAGTCTTTTTAACTTCAGTGGATGTACACAGGTATCTTGTGTTTTTAATCTGAATTTCCATAATGACTACTGATACGAAGTACCTTTTCATATATTTATCTTATGTGATGGTTGACTGTTTTAATTTTTTGCCCATTTAAAAAATTGGGTTATCACTTTATTATTGATTTGTGTTTTGTATAGAAATCTCTTTTTGTTAGCTGTATTACAGATTTTTTTCAGTTGTAGGTTGCTCTTTGAGCAAAAGTTTTTAATTTTCATGAATGTAACTTGAATAGACTTAGTAACACGGTACCTTTTGTGCCCTCTTTACTTTTTCCAAGGTTGCAGAGATGCTATGTTTTCTTCTAGATTTTTTACTGCTTTTGTATTTATGTTTACACATGACACATTATGTTTTCATTCATTCAGCAAGTATTTAAGCAGTGCCTACTGTGTATTAGGCACTGTCATCAAAAATTGGAAATATCTAGATAAAGCAGTGAAGGGGGGAAAGTGTGAGTGTGTATGTATACTAGAGAGACTGATATCAGGGTCAAAGTCATTTTTATTTCTAGACTTTCTTGTTGAAAGATTTTGGGGGGGGGTCTCCCTGTCTCCCTGGTGGCCTAGTGGTTAAATCTCAGCACTACTGCCATGACCACAGGGGACCAGAGTTCAGTCCCTGGCCAAGGAGCCAAACCACATGGCACAGGAGACCTTTCCTGCCTCACCTGCTGCTGCCCTCTGCAGAGTATTTCAGCAGATCTGTTTGTTCCTTTCTGTGGTAAATCTCACTCCCTACACCTCTGGCCTATACCCCAATTCTCCTACACAATATAAATAAAACATAAATCTTACAGTAAAGGAACAATTTTTTAAAACAAGATTTTTCTTCATAGAGTTGCCTCTATGTTTTCTTGTTTGTTTTTTGTTTTTGTTTTTTTTTTCCAGAAAAAGTCATATGTTTAGGTTGTCTGGTCTCTCTTCTATTTTTCTATTTACTTTTAGTTTGAGAAAGGAAAATCTTGTATTTCTCTTTGTTTTTTAATGCTATTTCACTGTTTATCAGTTTCTTGTCCTTTTTTGATTTATTGATCAGCCTATTTCTAAGGTATGCCTTCAGCCAGTTTTATAAAATTCTAAATAAATATTCTGTAATATTCTTTCTCCTTTATTTTCTCTTCTCCCTTCTAGAACTTAGCTGTTATGGATGTTAGAGCTTTAATTGTCTTGTATCTCTGTTTGCTGCCCATGGTTTCCAATTCTGAATTTAGTTATTTCTTCATTTCTATTTTCCAGTTTTCAAAATCTCATTTTATCTGTCCTTTTCTTCTGTTTAACCTATCCGCTAGTTTTTATTTGTCAAGGAATTTTCATATTCCTCAAGGCTTTTTTAGTCATTTTCTTAATCCTTGGTCATACTTTTGATATTCTCATTTCTTTTTCATTGCTGTCATTGTACTAAATGTTTTTTATTTTTCATTAATGTAATGTCTGCATCTTTTGTAGGTATGATTCAGTTATTGCTGAATTTCTTTTTCTTTTTTTTTTTTTGTCTATGATAAACCATCTATATGAATTATTTTTTATCTGGATTTAGAGTTTGTTTCCCCAGAAATGCATTTATTTTTTCCACTAGCCCCTGAACACTACACAGCTTCATTTGACATCACTCACTTGGCTTTACAAACACAATCGGGTTCTAATGCCAATGAGTGAAGGTCACATTGTGGTTAGGAAAACCCCAGCTCTACGTCTAGCACCACTTTTTTCTCAAAACCAAAGCTATGTAGGGCAAGAGTACTCATTTTTGGGGGATGTGAGGAATCTTTTACTTTTTCTCCCTAATTTGTCTTGCACTGAAGCTATTGCCTTCTGTTGTCCCAGCTTTTTGGTCTTAAGCTGACTGACAACTTTGAACCTGTCCTAGACTTTGTCTTATGTATCATATATACAGTGGCATTTAAAATAAGGCCATGGTGAGGATGTGAGAAACAACTACAATTCCTGTACATTGCTGGTGGAGATGTAAGTTGGCTTTAGGGAAACTTTTGGCAGTATCAAGTGAAACCAACCATACAATGACCTAGCAGTGTCATTGCTGGTATATCCAAAAGAAATTAATACTTCTGTCCACCAAAGATCATAGAAAAAAATTTTCATAGCATCTTTATTCATAATTGCCCAAACCTGGAAGCTATTTAAATATGCACTAACAGGTAAATGAGTAAATTGTGGACTATCCATACACAAGTGTACTTCACAGCAGACCTTAAGTTGAGTGAAAGAAGTCAGACATAAAGTAGTACTGGTGTGATTATTATATTCTTATGAATTTCAGGAACAAGCAGAATTTAATCTATAGTGGAAAATGTCAGTGAATTAGAAGCATTAGACTGAAAAATGTGGGAACATTCTGGAGTCAGAAATTTGGAGTGGTGGTAGTATAGGTGCATACGTTTGTAAAAATTCATTGAGCTCTACATTGAGATTTGGGCATTTGAACATCTCATCCTCTGTACTTTGTATCTGTTTTAAAAGAGCAGAAAGAAATATAAGATCCTATCAAGAACAACAGATCTGAGGAAATTGTTCAGTGCTCAATAATCTTTCTGGGTTTGTGCTTTCTTGTGTGTGTGTGTGGGGGGGAATCCCTTACTACTCTTGTTTGTTCAACTATCTATATAAAGATATTCTTTAAGGTATATTTTAAATATTATTACATAGGTAAAATTTCTCAGGGCTTGTAGCCAATTTCTACTACATTGCAGACCAAGTTTCAAAATGAAAAACAAAAAATACTTTATTAAAAAAAAGAACAGGTTGTCACTGTAGGAATAGTATTGTTCTCTTTTTCCATAATAGATGTGTAAAATTTTATCTTCTATGCTAACAAGTTCCCGACTTGGGTAATCTAGGTGAAGAATAAAGGGAATTCTTGGCACTAGTTTTGCAATTTTTACAAAATCCTAACTTTATTATTATTACTTGTAACATCTTAACTTTATAAACCTAGTTACTATGTATAAATCTGAATTTTAAGTAGCCAAGTTAGAAACTTTTGCAATCCATTTACAAACTAGGACTTCCATACTATATTTGTTATTTTTCCCATCAATTTATCTATGACTGCTTTGTTTTCCTAACTTTTAAGGTATTCTCATTTGTCATTGCTGTTTTGCATTATTTTACAACTTTTGTCTTGATCTGCATTCCAAAGATAGAATAAATTATCATTTAATGAATCCATACTATCCATACTATATTTGTTATTTTTCACATCAATTTATCTATGACTGCTTTGTTTTCCTAACTTTTAAGGTATTCTCATTTGTCATTGCTGTTTTGCATTATTTTACAACTTTTGTCTTGATCTGCATTCCAAAGATAGAATAAATTATCATTTAATGAGATACGTCTTTAAAAGGGAGTTGAACTAAATAAACAGTATCATAAACCCCAGTAAAATATGGCAAAGGCTGATGATCCAGCAGGGCTGATCCAGCAGTTTAGTTTAGGAGTGGTAAGTACTTAGTAACGTACCATTCTTCTTTCATCCACTATGAACATTGCTCACTTTGCAAATCACTTTTTGTATCCTAAGTCTTCACAGGTGTTTTGGTTTTCTTTGTTGCCAGTTCATTAGTGTTGTCTGTTTGAGATCTGATTTAGAGGATCACCTTGGGAGAAACTTCTGAAATATCTGCTGCTAATGAAACAACCTATCCATTGTATGACATAACATCATCTTAATTTTAAAAGTCCAGTTAATTAAAGAATATCTTAATCATGTTTCCCACCACATAAATTTTTGGGTGTTTGTGAAGTCAGTTGCATCTGTTATAATTATATTCTTAAAATATAATGCATTTTTTAAAAAATTCACTCACTTGTATGTCACATGTGTAATGTTTATTAGGATAATATTTTTCATAATTTTATTTACTTTTATTCTTGTATTTTCCTCATATTTTGAAGGAATGGACCTACCCTATGAGACGAGAGATGCAGGTATGCTAATCCTTTTTATTCAAACCAACCCATATTATCATCATTATTAAGTAACTTAACTTGATTTCACAAAGGGTTTGAGACCTTTGGCTCATGATTAGGAGAATCATCTCTTGGTATTTAAAATATTGAAATCTTTAAGGTTGAATGTGGATATATTAAAGAGAAAAAATGAATTGTTCCTTTCTTCCTTAGATTAGATATAAATGTAAGCATGGTAATATATATGTATGTACTTAATGAGTCACTTTGTTTTTCTTATTCCAAAAATTTTATGTAGTATTTGTATTCCTTTTGCAAAGCAGCTTGCTTTCTGTTGCTTATCTAGCTTATAAGTATAGGAGAGTTGATTATAAAACAAATCACTCTTTTGAATAATTATTTATCTCTGTGTTTTCCATAATCAAGTTCTGTAAGTCCTTCAAAAACTGAATTGAATACTTCTGCTATAAAATAAAGTGATAGCTAACCCTCCCAGTAATTAACTTTTCTTTTGTATTTCATTAACAGACAACTCTGCTGTCTTAGGATAGCTCACTATCTCCCATTTCTGGAAATCCCTTCACTTTAAAAAACTCTGCTTTCCCTTTTTAAAAGTATCTATCTCTGAAGTATTTTACTTGGTTCTATGGGGGAAATGCAAAAATGAGTAAAATGTTTTTTGTGCTCATAAAAAATTGGTAGCAGAAATCAGAACCATGTGCAGTTAATTATTCTGCTTTATAGAACTGAATACAAAATACATTATTATCTAGGTTATTATAATCTGGCTGAAAGAGCTTTATATTGCATTCATAGAGGATAAATTTTAATTCAGCAGTGAAAAGGTACTTGTATATACTGTCCAAACTGTCAAAAGTCAAATATTCCATATTGATCTTTTTTAAACTTTGTAGTAATTCTTTATTTATTATTAATAGGTAATTTGTGCTTTTTTTCTTATATTGCTCTTGATTTGGCTGGCTGAGGTTTTTCGTAATTTTGAAGGGAAAATTTTCTTTATGCCTATTTTATTTTTAGGTTATAGCCGAAAATAGATATAAAGAAGCTTGTTATTATGTTCTTAAAACGCTTAAAACGTGTACTAATTTTACCCAAACTGCTGATAAAAAGAACGATGGAAGTTAAAATACCTGACTTTTCAGAACTGTACTTAAACTTTGAATGTTTTATTTGATATGTAAAGAACATTTGCATTTATTCTCCCAAGCATCTATTCAATGTGGATAGGAAATGCTTCCTAAACAAATAACAAATTTTAACACATACTTAGACAATTATAAAGACATTCCACAGATCCACTTATATGGTACATATTTTGTATAGATTTAAATTGCTGATGGTAAATATCTCAATTTTTTTTCTAGGAAATTTTACCTGGATTGTTTTTAGGCCCATATTCTTCTGCTATGAAAAGCAAGGTATGAACTTTAGGTTAGGTACATTAAGAGACTTTATTAACCAGTTTTTTTGGAATAAATTTTTTTTAATAGTATGACTTTTAGTTAAAGAACAATTCACAAATATTGTGTTAGTAATTGTCACTCTAAAGCACCTACCTCTTTACAAATTTTACTGGATCAGTGATTCTCAAGTGTTTTCCTACAAATCACAATTATATTTTGTTTTATCATAAATTCCACATTTGAAAGATTTACCAAATAATAGACTTATGTAATATTTTTTTAGCCTCTAAAATACTATACATCTCTGAATTGCAAATTATAGCTTATAAACAATTAAAATTAAAGCTCATAATGAGGGTATTTAACATTTTGGCTAACCTTTCCTTGATCGAGTTTAAGTATGCATGAGTACATATGCACATTTATGTTCAAATCTTATTTCTATTTTTCCATACTTTTAAGAGTTCTGGATGTTCCTCAAATTATAAAGTGCTACACAGTATAGCTAGGTATCCTTTCTAGTTAAACTGAAATGGATTTCCACAGTTACGGTTAAAAAGGTAGATCTAATCTTAAATGTTCCTGCCATTTCCTAGAGGATTCAGTCCTATGAATTATGGCAGTGAGTCTTTTTGAATTATAATGTGAGGCACTATCACAAATCTAGCTTTTTAGAAGTTAATCTTGTATATAATATCTGCTTGTAAGAGTTTATAAAAGAAGATTTATACGTATGAATTTTAGGTGATTGGTAGTTTTTAAAGTTTTAATTTATTCTGAAACTGAAAAAGCTTTTTGATTATTGAGGCATAACTAAGTAATTGCAGTCATTTTGATGGCTAACTTTGAAGTCTCAAAGATGGGGTGTTGGTATTAAGGACAATAAAAGTATTAAGTACTAAGGAAAGGATAGGGTAGATAACTAGACATGTCTGTAATTTACTTTGTAAAAAACAAATAGGCATAGCTATGGCCTAAATAATATAATATTCACAAAATACTGGTCTTTTAGATGGTTTTAAATTATTTGTTTTTTGTATTCCCATTGCACTCTATGACTATACCTATACTATTGTCACATTAAATTCTATTTGTTTACAAAGCTAACTCCTGAAAACCCTCTGCATCCTCAATGTCATTATGATCTTATTAGACTGAGGAAAAGTTTTTATGACAAAACCAAATTATTTCTTACCTGAGTCAACATAATACAGTTCATGTTTCTTTCCATATCATTATCCAAAATGTAAAAATAACAACAAAAGATGATAATGGAGAAAAAGAAATCTTAGGGAATTAACTCCTAAGACACTTACTTAAGGCTATCTTACATTACACTCAAATACAGTTTTAATAAAAGGGACACATAGATTCACTAGTGAGCAGTTTCTTTTCATAAAATGTTTCTGTTTGTAGGTATGTGGCAAAGTCATCACTTTCTTTAAATAATTCGTAGAGAAGTAAGAGAGACCTTCTTTGCTGTTACATAAGAGTTCTACTATAAGATTTGTTTTTACTTAGTGATAACTAATGTGTCTTCACAGCTTGTTAAAACATATTTTTATCCATAATTATGTCTTGTAGTTTCTCATTGAAGTTGACTTGAAAACTTGTTTATATAATCATAGTTCAAGTGTAAACAAAGGAATACATAAGGGATTTTTTTGTGTTGTTTTTTTAACAAAAAGATGTTGCATTCATTTTGGAAGGTAGATAAATGTGAATGTGATACATTAATTACTGATCCTACCAAGTGCTTAGCTTCCTCTAACTTAGGATATGCTCAGGATATAGATATTTAAACACCGATCTATGCTGCAAATAATAATAATAATAACAAGTTAAACTTTTGATATGATAAAGGATGAAAACTGTACTTTTGGTGGTCAACATGTTGATCTAGAACATTTGTACATCTGGAAACTTCTATAATTTTGATCTAGAACATTTGTACATCTGGAAACTTCTATA
>NW_004567114.1:36671975-36702845 GCF_000260355.1 Condylura cristata | reverse complement strand
TTGATCTAGAACATTTGTACATCTGGAAACTTCTATAATTTTGATCTAGAACATTTGTACATCTGGAAACTTCTATAGTTTATCAACCAGCATTAATTAATGTCAGTTTAAAACTTTTAAAACCACCGTTGTCTCAGTCAACTTGGGATACTGCCATAAAGTATCATAGGATATCTTCTGAAGATAGGAGGTCTTAACTTAGATCAAGGTTAGATTTTGATAAAAGCCCTTTCTTTCCCTGACTTAACAGATAGCTGCCAGTCACTATGTAGGTACCCTTACATGGTGGAGAGAGGAGGCCCTCATGTCTCTGCTTATAAAAGAAGTAATTTCATTCTGGGTCACTATTCTTATAATGTTATCATTTACTTCCCAAAGATCCTTCCATCTAATACTATTCACCTTAGAGATTTACTGGGCTATTTCATGCAAAAAGTGAGAAATACATAGGATTAGAAACTGAAAATACAGAAAACTCAGGATTACTATTTCTGATTGCTTAAGCCAGCATGCTTTTTGTTCATTTATTGACCAGATAGTTATTGAACACCTGTGTTTTAGGCAGTTACACATACTTAATATGAATCAGTGTACAAATAAATTCTTGTTCCTTTGGAATTTACACTTTAGATATCAGAATACTATGTCTTCTACAAACATACTGTAATCACTTGCAAATAATATTTTTGATTATTTCTGAATTTTAAAAATAATTTCTATTGAGTATTAAATTGCTTTACCCCTAGAAGCACAGAAGTACCACATACTGCAATATCATTTGGAGTTCCATTTTTAACTTTATGAGGGTTTTAAAGCAATGAAAGGCTAATTAGGTTCTGCAAATATAAATTAATCTGACTAGAGAAAATATACACTGAGAGAGACAGGGGGTAGTCCAGAGTGTTGTGCTCTTATGCTACAATTAAATAGGTCAGTGATGTTGAACAACTATGTCTTAGTAGTCCCCTCTAATAATATTGTTACCGGTATATATTATTACCATTTATTAATATTACCCTTTATTTGCTATGTGCTGTCATTATGCCAGACACTTTACAAGTATCCTCATATGTAATTCTCTCAAGCTCTCAATAGGTAGATGTTTTCTCATTTTTCACATGAGAAAACTGAGCCATATAGCTTAGATCATTGACAGAACTGGCATCTAGAGCTTGGGTTCTTGTGATTCCAAAATCCATATCTTTTAACTATTTCATAGTATTATTTCCCCAAATAAAGTAATATAAGGCCCCATGTACAATAACCCTGTTATCCTTTTATGAAGATTTTTAATATATCAATCATAAATCATTGAACTATATTGCTGATCATTACAGGTATTTTATAAAACTAACTTTAATTCCCCTATACTTAGACTCAGATGTAGGTATATTCAAATGTTGAACCCTGTGTATTTTTAAACATCTGTGTTACAATAGGATGATGTTTGTATTTTAAACTATTTCTCTCCCCTGCTCCCCCTTTTTTATAGCTACCTATACTACAGAAACATGGAATAACCCATATAATATGCATAAGACAAAATATCGAAGCAAACTTTATAAAACCAAACTTTCAACAGTTATTTAGGTAAGAATTATTGCTGTGATACATAAAAATGTTAAGGATAGCAAACATGTAATAGAGTTTTTATTTCAAGTTGATTTTATTTTATCAGAATATCTTCTATACATATTTTATAAAGATGGGTCATATGGTACATCATATAAAATCAGTTTCCTTTAAAATATTTCAAATAAGTAATTCATGTACATATTGTAGAATTCTTAAGATTTAAAAGAATGTATTCTGAAAAGTAGGCTTTCCTATTCCTATCCCATAAGTACTTAAATTCCTTCCCTAAAGGCATCCATCATTACTTCTTGAGTACCTCCCAGTGTTATCTTACAAGTATATTCCTACTGATAAATTTTTATTTTATACTTTTTTAAAATATGTTTTTTGGAAATAGCTTTATGTCATTACTTAGGGAACTGTGTTCTTTTTAAGTTGCATAGTTGTCCATTGTATGACTATACTAAAATTTACTCAACCCATCTTCTCTTGTTGGACTTTTAAATTATTTCCAGATTTTTGCTAATATGGCATGTAGTTAATGTCAATGTGTATAGATCATTTAATTCATATTAAATATATAAATACGTATGATTCATAACATTAATATGTTACTGTGTCAGGAGTATAGATTTATAGAAGTGGAATTGCTTAATCACAGGATGAATATTTAAGATTTTTATGTTGCATATTGCCATCAAGTCCTGTGAGTTTGCATTTTCACTATGGAGTATATATAATATCTTCACTACAGAACTATAAACCATTTTTAACTTTTCCCGATGCTGGAATGAATAGAAGTGGTGTCTCATATTATTTTAATTTGCCTTTCTCATTTATGTTATAATGAGTACAGTTAAGCATCTTATTCTAACTTTAAATTTTATTATGTATCTATTTATACATTATTCTTCATTTTTATATAATGCATGCTTATCATCTTGGGTGTAATCCCCTAGAAATCCCAGCACCAATTCACCTGTTCACCATCACAATAGTCCCTTGTGTTCTTCCTACCCCTAATTTGATCCAACTTCCTCCCTACACCCCCTAACTTTATTTTTTAAACAGAGTGTATGTTATGTGATAAGAAGGGTACATAAAGATATACTAAAGCAGTTTTTTATTCTAAAGTTGTCTCTTTTCTCCTCTAAGCCCATACACTTAGCTTTTTTCCTAGGAGGCAGCTACTATTAACTCTTCCTGGAATATCATTCTAGAGATACTCTGTGTCTATAGAGAAGCATGTATGTTTAAAAATAGTTTCTTGCTCTGCTTTATTATAAAAATGAAAGCAACTTGAAATTCTGTTAGTACAAGACAACTTGAGATATGTTATGTAAACATAAAGTTTTGTGACCACAAAAAAGATATTTCTATGTGTGGTTAATGGGTGGGGGGTGTGCTCTGAGGTATATTAAATGAACAGAAGCAAGTTGCAAACAATGTATATACTCTTAATATGGCTTAAGATACATATAGTACATTAGGCATATATATCCTTGTATATACATAGAAAATTTCTGGGCTAATAGGCTAGAAATTTGACAGTGGCTATTCTGTGAACAGACATGTATTTGATGATAGTGGTACCTGTTTTTTCTTGCAAATATTTTTATACTGTTAGAATATTTTACTGTGTATATATAATTTTTTAGTTAAGAAACTAGTTTTTAGAAAAGAATGTATATTCTATAATAGATTTAATATTTTGTAATTGTTAAATATTTGTTCTTATAAGTATTTTGGAAAATATAAAATGACACCAAGAAAAGTGTTTTTTTACAGGTTGTCCACAACCCAGAGGGAACAATTTAGTATATTTACTTAAAAAAAAAAAAGATTTATTTGTTTGTTTATTTATGCATTCATGCATGCATGCATACAGAACTGGGGTAGAAGCCAGAGGTGCAAGGGCAGTGAAAATATTCGCCAGAAGCAGAGTGGGAAGCAGAACAGGCAGATCAATGGAAGTACACTGCTGAGGGAATCAGCGGGCAGGTCACAAGAGGTCTGCCACGCCATGTTTATCGCCTCTGGGGCCAGGGAGGGAACTGGCACTGAAGTGACTGCTCTGGCTTGCAGTGCTGCATCCTAACCTGTTACACCACCAGGGAGGGCCAGTATACTTCCTTTTATAGCTGTTACTCTCAGCTTTATGTTTATTAGGCTTACTACATAAACTTAAATACATTAAGGAAAATAAAAATATTGTATATTAAACTGCCATGCTATAGAGTTCTAATTTGTATAGAATTTTTGTTTTTTTTGTACCAAAGTGTTCTGGGTGCAGTTTTTTTTTTTTTTTTTTTAAGATAGATTATTTATTTATACATACAGAACTGAGGTATAGGGCAGAGGTCTAGTGGGTGAGAGAATTCACCAGAGGCAGAATGGAGAGCAGAATAGTTAGATGTACTAAAATACACTGCTGATAGGAGCAGTAGGTGGGTCAGCAGAGGTCTGCCATTCCATATGGGTCATCTCCCTGGCCAGGGATTTAGCCTTTGCTGCAGTGGCTGTGATAGCTTCATAGTGCTGTGCTTTAACTGGTTGCACCACCATGGAGGGCCCCAGGTTTCTTTTTAATACCAATGGAAGAAACCTTTTTCCTCAGATTTAGAATACTAGATTACAAATTGATAGTTCTACTAGTAGTTTTGATATTCAGTGGCACAAAGTAAAATATTTTAGTTTGACTGTAAAATAACTCCTCCCTCCCAAACAGGTTTTTGTATAGTAGGCTTTATTTCATTATGGATATAGTGTCTAACCCTGGAATTCTGAAATCTCTGTGATAAACCCTGATTTTAGTGAATTTGCAAGCTAAACAATCTGAACTGTAGTTTTTAAAAAAAAATTTGACTGTAAAAATTTATTTTATGACTTCATTACCTTTATGTAATAGTTGTGCTGATAAATAGGTGGATTAGAAGTGGAATTTTTCATCACATAAACCTAGCATTATTTGATAATATCTTAAATGTTTTTCAGAGTGTAAATTTCCAAACATGTAGTCTCTTGGCTGTTTTTTGTTCTACTTAAGATTTGTTCATACAACAAATGGTTGACTTATGACTATTGGATTGTCATCTTCTGTTTTGATTAGCTTCCTAATCAGTCTTTCAGACTCTGGGCTTCCTCTAAGTTGGCCTGGTAGGGTTAGGAGGAGGTGATCACAGAGCCACTCAGAAAAGAATCTGATAGTCCAAGGAAAGTTGATAGAAATAGAAAAGTAACAATAAGGAATACAAATGTGTTTGTCATTACTTATGCCCAATGTGATTTTCTGTTTTAACTGCATAGATTTTTTTGTACTAAAATACCAGAGAAATGTTATTTAAGCCTAAATGTTAATGTCTTCAAAGCAGTGTGAAACCTGTTTCTTGGGAGTATAATACTTTGAAAGTTGTTCTGCATTCTTTGTGTTTTATGAACAGTTTTAGAATTTTTTATAGATGGAATTTTATCTGAAAGTGTACTTACCACAAAATAATTTTATTTTCAGATATTTAGTCTTGGATATTGCAGATAATCCAGTTGAAAATATAATACGTTTTTTTCCCATGGTAGGTACCAATATTTGAATATTTAAGATTTCTTTGTAACTTGAATCCTTGATTGTGGTTCTAAAACTTAATGAGACATAATTCTCTTGAATATTACTTTTGCTCTGTTGGGACTGAAAATTGTGGAGTTTATTTCAAGGAAAATGTATTATTTTCAAACCTTTTTATGGTGTTAAAAATTTAAGAAGTCATATTCTGAATGTATTAAATTCAAGTTAAATTTTCACTCCTACATTATTTTTAGATCTTATAATACCTGTTTTAAAGCAGGAAATTTTGTATTTTGGTAATTTTTATTCATATAAATTAGCAGGAAATTATTGTTTGTATATATGTGTTTTATACTTATATTAATCCCCATTTTATTTTAATGCATTATATTTTGCCTTCAGACTAAAGAATTTATTGATGGGAGCTTACAAACTGGAGGTAAATAATAATCATTTTGCTTAGCTAACATTTTTAGAAAGTTGTTTTTTGTACTTTTAGTTAATATTTGTCTCAAATGATATGGATGTTATAACCACAGATAGTAGACTGTTCTAATTTAAAATTTTTTTAACATGTTTCATTTGTATAGACACTATTTAGAGTCTATACATAACTGTATAACTATTTTCAAATTCTGGATCATCTCTAATCTCTTTAACCGTAAAGTTATGTTGTGTTTGCTACATAGTATAAATAAGTCCTAGAGATCTGAAAATTAGTAAATATCCAATCGGTATATATAAAACAAAATGTTTAAGAAAAGATATTTTAGTATTTTATAATACATGGTTTCAACGTATTTTAGGTGTTGAATCATGTGCTTTTATATCAGAATAACTATTTCTTGTTTTTCAGGAAAAGTTCTTGTCCATGGAAATGCAGGGATCTCCAGGAGGTATGAAGTTAGAAATAATCTTACTTTTAGCATTTATTAATGAGCTATGTTTTCTGTTTGTTTTTTTTTTTTTCTAAATTTTTTTCCCCCTCTTCAGTGCTGCCTTTGTTATTGCATACATTATGGAAACATTTGGAATGAAGTACAGGTAAGAAAGTACTCTGAAACCTAGTCACAATTTAAATTCTCATTAAAATGAAACTTAGTGGAAATGGGTTGGAAGTTTGAAGTTGATTTCTTCTGATTTTGTCATTTAGTCATGGTTAACTAGTCAAGCCCTTATATTCTTATGGTTAGTCTTTCAGCTGTTGTAGCTTTTCTGCTTTGTATAGATAATGCTTAGGCTAATATTTTTGGTTTTATGAAGTTAACGATAATTGTTATTAATTTATGAAGCCAAGGTAGCTATAGTAGAAACAATACATGGAAAATTATTTATTACTACGAATTGGTTAGTTCCCATTTTAAATCTGTAAGATATAGTTGTTATTGCTTACCTTCTTTAAAAGGTAAACTTAATTCTGTTTTTCTTTCCTTCCATAAAAAGTTACCTAGATTTGTTCTAGAATAAATCAGTCTTAGCCAAAACCAACCTTCTCAGGCATACTACACAGATAAAATGGAGAAAGAGAGGAGCTGAGGGAGCAGGTTCATGAGCTTCTTGCCTTCAAACAAATCCAAATTTGACTAGTGTAAAGTTTTTCTTAGTGTTTCTTGTGAACAAGTTAAAGACCTGGGAGTCACTGACACTTCTTTCTTTTTCACCCCACTTCTCCCAAACCAAACCATTACCAAATTCTTTTTTATGTCCTGAAATACAACTTGAGTCCATCTTTTCATTACTTAACTCCGCTAATACAAACTCCAGTTTTGTATTTCCACTTTCTTAGTAATTATTTAAATGGTTTCATTTATTCTTTCTTTCTTTAGTCTTTGCGGTAGACTAGTATTTTAGAATTACTTACCCCAAAAGGTCTGAAGGGTTTCTGACCCTTAATAATTTTTAACATGGCCAGTAAACTTTGTATTGCATACCTCTGTCACCCTCTTCTGCCCTTATACCATCAACACATACAGTTCTCATTTGAACTTCTCAGCATTGGATCTAATGCCTGACTTACAGTATACATTTGAATGCTTATTTGTTTGTTATCTTTTATGTTAAAATTACAGTGGAAAAGTTTGCTTAACAGACCAGTTCTTAAAATTAATATCATTTGAATAAAATGCTTATCTTAATTGAAAAAGATTAATAAGCATTAGTAGGCTTTTTGTTTTATATATTTTCTATTATTTGGTATCTTGTCAGTAATAATATTAATAGTGAAAATAACTTCCATTTATTGGGTTTCTGCTTTGTGCAGGTACTATTGTAGGCACTTTGATCTCATTTAAGCCTCACAGGAACACAAGGAAGTAGATATACTTCTCATTTAACCAATGATTATATTTTGAGCATGTGCTATGTGACAGATGCTATACAAGGTGCTTTACATTTACTATCTTCCATCTTCACAATAGCCCTCCAAGGTAAGGTACAATTATAATTCCCGTTTTACAGATAAGTTAAGCTCAGAGAAGTTGAGTAATTTCCCCTAGGACACACAGCTGGTAAGCAGAGGGATTGTGATACTTAGCCTGAGTATGCCATTGATTTTTTTTTTTTCCCACTAAATTCACTATCCCTCTGTAGTGCAAGTTCTATAAATAAGATTTCCTATTTTAGGTAAATTTTTAGATAAGCTCATATTTTAGGTAAATTCTGGAAAAAGTTGATGTTAATTCATGAAGTGATACCATCTTAATTTTCTATTTGTTTTCAGAGATGCATTTGCTTATGTTCAAGAAAGAAGATTTTGCATTAATCCTAATGCTGGATTTGTCCATCAACTTCAGGTAATTTATCACTTTTTCTTCAAGACAATACAGAAAATAGAGTAGTTAGAATCTTATGTTCATGTGATTAGGTATAAAATTTACTTTGTAATACTGAAAATTTGCCATAACCTGATTAATTTTTTATTTGTTTACATCTCTAAAAGTTGTTTTAAAGCATATAATACCAGTCATAATAATTTTAAGCACATTTTTAAATCTTAAGGTAAAATATTGATCTTTAAAATCTCTTCAATTTTTTTTTTTTTATGTTTAGATTACACTGAACAGAACTATGTGTACTGTAGCAGCTTTTTCTATTTAACTTTTCTTCTATGTTCTATCTTACTGGCACTTGGAAGGTGCACTAAAAATAATTAAGATGAACTTGTGAATTGTCAATTGGATTATATAATTTTTTCTAAGAAAGAAAATCATAGGTTTAAGAATGTACTCTGGCTAATTCTATCCAGTTTTGTGGGAATAAATCTCACATTGAGATATCAAAAGCATTACAAAATAAGATGTCTCAGTTACCAAACTTTATAGATTTCACTCCATCTTTAGTTTTTACTATGTTTACCAACACAGGATCATCTAATATTTTACCCTCTTTTATTGCTCCTGCCACTTCCTGTTTGTTAATCCTTAGTTCTATATCTGTGTAGAACTCCAGCTTCTATATTCAACTCCTGAGTTTGTTTTTAGCATTGTTTGCAAGAAAAGTTTATAGAAACATTGTGAGTCCTGACAAGTTGGGAAATATTTTTCTTTTGCCTTTACATTTGAAAGACAGTTGGCTAGATATAAAATTTTTATTTAATACGTCTTCCCTTACGGGTTTGCACAAAGGCCTGCCGTTAAATATTGTTCCAGGGAAATCTGAAGGAAGGCTAATTAAAAAAACTTTTCCCTTAGATGACTTGGTTAGGAGGATGCATTGTCTGTGTGATCATAGAATGTTTTATGAAGGTAAACCTGCTGAGTACTCTTTTTTCTGAGTCATACTGTGCCTTACTACTTGCAGAATTAAGCCTTCCTTTATTTCAGGGACATGTCTCATAATGTATTGTTTCATCAGGCATTTGTTTGGCACTATTCTAGGTACTGGCAGTGAAGCAGAGACTGAAACAGACATATTCTTTTTTTAAAGATTTATTTATTTGTGCAGACAGAACTGGGGTACAGGCCAGAGGCTCAGGGGCGGCGAGAGGCTTCACCAGAGACAGAGTGGGAAGCAGAACAGGCAGATCGACGAAGTACACTGCTGAGGGAGGCAGCGGGCAGGTCAGGAGAGGTCTGGCTCGCCATGTGGTCTCCTCCGGGGCAGGCGGCAGGCGGGAATCGAACTCATGCGGAAGTGGCTTTAGCTTCTCAGTACTGTGCTTTAACCCACTGTGCCACCAGGGAGGGCCCTTTTTCTTTTTTTTTTTTTTAAGAATTATTTATGATTACAGAACTGGGGTATTGCCAGAGATGCAGGGGCGGTGATTCGCCAGGGGAGCACAATAGGCAGACTGACGAAGTATACTGCTGAGGAGAGCAGCAGGCGAGACAGAAAAGAACGCCACACCATGTGGATCACCTCCGGGGTTTGGGATCAAACCCGCATTGAAACAGCTGCAGCTAGCTTGCAGTTCTGGGTCCTAACCCACTGCACCACCAGGGAGGGCCTGAAACCATCATACTCTAATGGGTGAATTAGACAATAAACAAAGGTAAAATGTGGTAGGTCAGATGCTGGTGAGAAAAATGAGAATTGGCCATATAAGGGTGTGACATGAATTGCATTTTTAAAAGGTGATTAGAGAAGTCCTTATTGTAAATGGGATGTTTGAACAAAGACTTGGAAAAATTAAAAAAAAAAAATCTGACAGGTAGGAGACATATATCTAGGCCTTTGACCTGTAAGGGAAGAAATAACCTTATAATAAAAGCATTTTGGCTACTATGTTAAATACAATGCAATCTATTTGTGTATACTGTAGGGGGAATTGAGGATAAGGGTAGACCCAAGTACACCAGCAAGTATAATGCAGTCAAGAGAGAATACTGAAGTGGTGTTAGGGGAAGGGTGAGAAGAGTTCAGCTTCTGGATTTATTTGACAGTATAGCTAAGAGGATTTGCTAATGAATTGTAGAGAGAGAGTAGTCTGAATCTAAACCTTTTAGCCTGAACAATTGAAAAAGGACCTGGTACTTAACCAGGGAGAAACGTCAATGGAAGGTTTGAAGGAAGTGAAATCAAGAGCACAGTTTTGGTTATGTTAAAGTTCATGATATATTAGATTAGACCTTAGGTAGTTGTAAGTCTGGAGTTCACAAGGAAGAACTGTATATATAGAAATGGTCAGTGTATATGTGCTGTTGAAAGCTTGAGTCTGGACGAAGTCACTAGGGGAGTGAGTATAAGAAGAGATTTATTAACTTTTATAATTTAAAAGTAGGAATCTAATGTACTTCAACATGTAGAGGTTGAGTAGACAAGAAGTTAGCAAAAGAGATAGAAAAGAATGGCCAAAGTGGTTACTGTTACTCTACTCAGAAGAAAATTAAATGACCTGGTGTTTAGAAAGTCAGGTAAAACAATTGAAGAAGTAGGGAATGATACACTTTGTCAAAGGCTAAGAGGTTGAGACAGGACTGATAATTGACATTAGAATGGGGACACTGGTGTCCCTGATACAGTTTTTGTAGAGGGGAGATCATCATTATTATTGCTGCTCAGAGTTGAAGAGATGTGAACAGCAAGGATAATTCTAAAGATTATGCTTTGAAGGGAAAATTGGAAATGGAGGTAGAACTAGAATTAATGGGTAAGGGTGTTTTCTGAAATGGTAGGAAGTGTATTTGTGCACTAACTGGAACAATCCTGGAGAAAAGGAAAAATAATGTGCTAGAATTGCATGGTATGGTCAGTTTTTCTTTGTTGATTCTATTATGTCTATCTTTTTTGTGGGTTTTTCCCCTTCCCACTTTATTGAGCTGTAATAGTCACTGTCTTCTCTCTTTTCATATTTCTTCCTTTTATCTCTCTGAACTCATTCCGGAAATGCTGTGTTGTTGGTTTCATTGAAAATCATTCATGATTTTCTTCTGCTTCACGGTGTAATTTTCATTCTCTGTTCTTTATATGACTTGGTGTTAATGTTGCTTTTCCCCCACTTTTGCATAAGACTTTATTGCTTCTTTTTTGATTATCTATCATGTTTCAAATTGAGGTATTTCATCTTAGATATGTTATAAATAATTTTTGGAAACAGGGCCAATGAAGTGACTGGGAAAGGCAGATCTCTTAAATTTTCCCAGTAGTCTTTGAAGCTTGCTTCACCAATGCTTTCTGTGGTGGTGTGAATCTTACTTGATGTGTAGGCAACAGAGTCTTTGCATAGGTTTTTCTTGTTTAGATTGATAAGCATTTGATGCACATTATAATCACCTGGGAGGGACCTTATCTACTTCAAGTTTTAAAATTCCTTAGGTGACTGGCTGGTCTTCAGGTATAGCTAGAGCTAGGCTGGAGAATTACTGATTTAGCCATTACTTTTAGCTGACCAAGATCAGCAGATGGTTGCTACATGCATCCTAGTTTCCCTTCCATCTTACTATACCTGTAGCTTGCTTCCGGCAGAAATATCAGGTGTGGGTGTTCATATTTTCCTTAACATGCCTTGTCTCTTCCTATAGTTCATTTATTTTTCTTGACTTCAATCACACTACACAAGGACTTGTTTGTTGTATCGTGGGTATGCAACCTTATTTTATTTTTTGACAACCCTGAACTGTACCTAGCTTTCCTGGAATCTGCAGAGACAGTCTTCTTTTGTACCTGGCTTAGTCTGGTTCCAGTGTGTGTGTTACAAAGGGGTGAGGGGGCTTGTACACACACACGTAGTTAGATACATTACATACAGAAAATACCTAAAATGCAAATAAACATACACATAACCAATATCCAGATCAATAAACTGCATGTTTGTAAATATTCCAAAAACCCACTTGATGCCCTACTCTAACCACAACTCTCTTTCGCCCTTTGTAAGATGACCACAATCTTGACCTGTCAGTTCCTTATTTTTCCTTCTTCTCATATTCAGAGTTAGATATTTTCTAATTTCATCTAACAAAAAGTTTTACTGTTTTTAGAAAGGGGAGACACATGCCTTGATTTCACCAACTTTCACTGGAAGTAGAAGTGTTAAGGAATTATAGAAGCAAATATATTCTTGAATCCAGAATATTTTATTCTTATTTTTAAAGTTATTTGCAGTTTTATATAGCATTTTCTTTTTACTGGATTTCATTTCATTCTTAGAATAATTTTATGAGATTGCACATTTGTGTTTTTGGCTTGTATGCTTGTGTGTATGTGTATGTATTAACAGATGCGACAGATCACATGGCTCATGCCTCAGTGGCAGAAATCACATACTGAGTGGGAGCTCGTTATGTAGTGTGTTGGTGCAAGCTATTTGCCTGACTTCATTTTTAGTGTCATCAATAAATATGAAATTACGGGGCAGGAATTATAAGCATGAATTTCTCTTACAATAATAATGGAACCAGATTTTTCAGCATAAATTAAGAAAACTAAATTTATATATTAATCACTGTTAAAAAGTATTCAAGAACTTAAACACATACGTGAAATCTTTAAAATCTTTATTTTTTTAGGAATATGAAGCCATCTACCTAGCAAAATTAACAATACAGATGATGTCGCCACTCCAGATAGAAAGGTCATTATCTGTTCATTCTGGCACCACAGGTAAGAATTTTTTTTATTCTGGAAAAAGTTAGAGAGAAAGATGGTATGAAACGTAGGAAGAAAACTTTATTCACTTATTACAAGCTACACTGAACAATTTAAATTGCTTAGAAAACTTTGAGGGTACTAGTCATTTAAAATAAGATAATTTTCATTTTAATTTATTACTATATATTACATTGAACTTTTGCTATATGTACATCATTGAACCTATTTAGTTAGAAGCATATGCTGGTTGAAAGATCAAAGTTCTGCTTGATAGCATAATTGTTTCAAAGATTAAAGTAAGAGATTCTGGAGAAGGGAGTGCCTATGAACATTTAGAGCTTCTCTACTTTAAAAATAAATAATTAATAAGCGAAAACACCTTTCCATTCAGTAAGGTGATTAGTATGAGCTAACCTGTTTTCTCTTGTTATCAATATTTCAGTCCTTTCTCTATTCCCTATTTCAGCTCACCCCCCCCCATTTCACTGTTAATAATTCAAGCATTCTTTCATAGTTCTAAAATTCTACCTGTGTTACCCTTGTTTGCTTTTTGCTAGAGTACTCATGGAATTTATTTATGCCACCCTTCCCCATAGTTCATTTCAATCTCATTTATAACAACAGCCCTTATAAAATAGAACAGGTTACATACCTAGTTACTCCTGGACCTGGAAATTGAACATTAATGATCTGATCCAAAAATTGAGCACTCTTCATTACATTATTGCACTGCTTATAGTTATAATATATACACATACCTTAGACTCTACTTTGTAGTTAACCATTGACTCTTTTATTCCCTTTGCCAATTCTAGTCAGTTTCCAAATGTGGCAGCATCTGTTTCTGCAGTATCTTTTATATTCCTCTGTTCTTTTTACTACTGTCCTTAATCTAAATATAGTTAAGGCCCATATTGACCTCCTATCCAAATTCTTATTTGAGCTGTTCTATACATTGTGATCAAATTTTATTTTCATGAAATATAGTTCTGTTTATCCTGTGCTAAGTGTCCATTGGCTTAATTCCTATAGAAGAACATAGTGTCATACATTAAAGGCTGTTGTGATTTTGTATCTCCCATTGTTCCTCTTTATATATGTACTCTAGATACCTGAACTACTTATAATTTTCTGTGTTTGTCTTTTCTCCAAGATCAGATTCAACCTCTCTAGTCTTAAAAGAACTTAGTTCAGATATCATCTCAAGAAAACCCAGTATTACTCAATCATCCTCCAATTCCTACTTATTTTACTCTATTCCTCAGATTTCTTGATTATATCTGTAGGACTTACAGGGATAGCTTTAATTCTACTTGGGAAATTTCTGTATTTGCATACTTTAAAAAAGAGCAGATAAAAGAAATCTCTTCATGCTACATGATTTCCTATTTCCCAAATAAAACTACAGTGCCAGCAGAAAAATATTTTCTGCAGCACCTGTGAAAGCAAAAAGATAACTATATCTACAAAGTAAGTTTGTATAAATATAAAATTAATTTCCTAAATTATATGGCCCAAGTCACGTTAATGGTACTTGAAAAAACAAACTTCATAATTCAACATTTAGAAACTATTTCTCTAAAAAACTTATTTAGATAATTCTTAAGAAGGAATATGTATCTTTTTGTTAAGATATAGGGAAAGATTTACTAGGTTATCTAAAAATAGTCATGCAATTTTTATTGTGCACATAATGGTAATAATGAAAATGAAACTTTTATTAGCTGTAACATTCAAACAAATGCGTATATTTTAAGTTCCCAATATATACTGTGTCCATGCAATAACTTTTAGGCAGTTTGAAGAGAACACATGAAGAAGAAGAAGATTTTGGAAACATGCAAGTGGCAACTGCACAGAATGGTTGACTCAAGAGCAACATTAAAGAGGATGTGAATTTCTATTTGGAAAAAGAAGATACTAGAGACAATAATAATGTAAAATGGTAAAAACACATGTAGTTTTTTTTTTCCAATTATATGTTGCTTCCAGATTGTTTCTCTGCAATTTGACGAGCAACATTTTAAGATGTTGGACTTTTTCAGTAGGTGGCACTGATGGTTTTACTTTTTTTTTGTTTTTTTTTTTTAACTTTACAGTTTTATTATAAACCAAGAATTTTGGACTTGCAGAGAGGTATTATTGCAATAATGCACTTTTCATACTTGAAATTTATTTGTATGATATAAAGTTATTACTTTAAACAAAATGCAAGTTAGGGGGTATTTGTTAAATCTGAGTAATTTATAAGAAGAATTTCCTAAAGTTTGCTAAAAATTCATTTGTGTTCTATAAATTACATTTTAACAATAATTTTACACTTCAATTTTGTGGAGCCTCTTACAGAAACATTAACAAATGCAGGACTCTGCCTCATTTCCTTTTTAGTATAGTTCAATAGCTGAATTTCCCTTTTATTTTTAAAAACTCCTTAATATAAAATCATGATGTTAGCTAACTATCCTTACTTTAACATGGTCCAAGTATTTCTTCCTATTACCTTCCTACTTTGTTTATTCTATAGGAAAAAACTTCAAAGTTTAATGAGCAGAGAAGATATTTTGTTTTTTAATACCAGGTCTTCAAAAAACAGTTGTAGATTTTCAGGTGGCTTTCTTTTTTGCATTTCTTAAAAGCCAAATGTTGTGTTTTTTCTTTTTAGGGTTGTTTATAGATTCTTTTCCCCGTGGTTCCAAAATGGTTCTAAGTGAACTATGATAAACGTATGTAGCACTATTTTTTTCCTAAATGAAGCCCAAAAAAGAAAAGTGCCTTGTATCATTAAAATAAATAAATCCTATGACCTCTAAATTAGTATGTAGGACAGTTAAGTTCTTTAACACTTTTTGTATCTTTTTAAAACCATCATTTAATTTAAATAGAGTATAAGGTTTAAAGACACCTCAGTAAATTATTTGGAATATTAAACACTTCATCTTAGGCTGTCTTAATGATTCTGTGAGGTTGTTCTGGCTCAGAACGAAGCTGTTCTTTGAAAATGCATTTATTGGGGAAAGTGGTTTGTGGGAGACTTTAGTGTGTCATAAATTAGTATTTTTAATAATTTCTTTACACTGAATTAATCTAAATTTCCCCCATAATTTGCATTAGCAAAGTCACTTTATGGACCTTTGGTTTTCCGTTTTTATTTATACATGTAAAAAAAGGTTCTAAGAAAAACATTTTTGCTGTTTTTAGTATGATGTGAGGAAGGAGAGGAGTTATTTTTAACTTTTATAGGTGATTTGGAGTAGCACAAACAAACTCCCTTCTGTCTCACTTTTCTCAATCCTCTCTTGAGGTGCTTTACTGTTGGGGATGATTTCCATACATTCCCCTGGTACCCAAAGGTACTATTCTAGGTAACCTATTACATCAAGTTACTTGCTTTGCTTTCCTCCCTAAGCTGTAAAAATAAAATAAAAGCTTCCCCCCACCACCATCTCTACCCCCAGCATAGTGGAAGTCAAAGTGAATTAAACTTTGTTAATTCCTGTTGACCCAGGAAATCTGATTTCCCTTTCCTTCTCATTTTACCACCAGGAAAAGAGCATATTGTTAATCCCATTGTGGTCTGGTATTCTGTTGTGTGATTAGGTTATTTGGTATGGTGGTCTAAGTAGAGTCAAAATTTGCAGTGTGTTCAGAATTGCAAGTGCCAGATAACAGAATTCTCCTGTATATAGATCAGCAAAGATCTCTCTTGCATTTTTATGTAGTCTATGAAGCTTCATTCAGCAGAAACTGTTTAAGAAAATCTTCACAATACTACATTAAGGTTTTTTAATGAGACAGTTAAGATTTTTAAAATTAGTTTAATATATATCCTCTCTAGTAATCTAAAAATACAGATTTGGTTATTTAATTTATAACTGGTAATTTTCCACTTTTTCTAACCACTATAATTTTTATGTTATCACTAAAGTGCCTGCCCAGCACTATATATTAAAGACCATCTTTCACAAACATTAGGAAAAGGGACTATCATATTCTTGAGTACATTATTAATATGGACAAAATATGGTTTATTCTTTTTTAAAATAAGGATATTGCAAGTTTGTTTTATCTTCGGTTTATTCTTCCACCTGATGTTCAACTAGTTCTGCTAGCTCTTAGCTACTTTTCTGTTTGGTTCCTTTTTTGTAATTCCTTTATTTCTGCTGATGTTTGTGACTGTTAACTACAATCATTTAACCAATCATGATTTACTTTCTAAGATATCTGAATAATGTATGAATGATGTAGCATCTAATTTTAAGCATTAAGTTGAATCTGGGCACAAAACTTAAAGTGAAATTGCATCAAAACATAGGAAAATTGCTTTACTGCCAATTTGAAAGTATCTAATTTAAATATTCAAACTGGAATGGCAGTATTCTTATTTTACTTAACTGGTTTATCTTAATTTTATATCTATTAAATGTTTAAACAGCAGTTACTTTTATTTTAATCTACTACACAATGGTGGAAATGTTGAACTAACGTAATAGCTTCTGCTACCAACTCTAAACCATTTAACTTCTAGAGCAGAATGTTTGTTTTGAGGGTATTTTGTGCTTCATCTGAGTTTAGAAGTAATGTCAGAAAATGTAAGCATGTCCTTTTTAAGAAAATATAAGGTTTATAATTGTCTTATTACCATGGTAATTCAAGTGACTTAGAAGTACTTAACTGCAGTCTTGAATTATAAAGTTGGGGTATAAAGATATATATCTTGGGATCTCAACTTGATGTAAAGTAAATGAGCAGTTACCTGGCGGATTTTTTTTTTTTAAATAACTGTTTTAAACCATAATTCCATTACATACTTAGCTTCACTTCAATATTTATTTTATCGTTGTCCATTCAACAATGCTCCAGTGAAGAAATGATAGGAAATAGCTGAGAATTACTAAATGACTTTTTTTATTGATTAGAAAAATAAGTTTCTAGGGTCTTTGAATGCTGGATTTCTTTTTCTTTTTTTTTTTTTGTCTTACCCATTCATGGCAGCTAAAAAAAAAATCACTCAAAATATTCAGGTTTACATGTTAGCTCTCTCTCGTAGGGAGTTGCCATACCTCACAGTTCAAAGTGTATTCTATAGATCAGTAACATTATACTGACATGTAATTGCAATTTACTATGCAGCAAAAATGATTCAAGAAAAATAACCTACAGTGTCTGTTACCTTTGTATAGGCAATGCTTAAGTTACTCTGCTTTTAACATTTGTACTTGGATAAAATGCTTATGTCTGTATAGGAATGTCACAGTGCAAGATGCTGCTAGCCCAGGCACAAAGTATTAAAATTATTTTGTAAAGATTGGTGGTTGTATTAAAACTGTTGTGCCATTGTACCTCAAAAAGCTTGAAAAGCTCTTTTATACTGCTTATGCTTTAAAACTTTAGATTACTATCTCCTTGGTAAATGTAACCCAGTTTTATTCCCACAGATTAAGAAGGATAATGAATATTGGCTATAGAGAAACACTTAAGAGTACTTCCAAAACATTGTGGTCACACACTAAAAAGTTAGGGTCATTAAGTCCATGCACAGTTCAAATTTCAGCTCAAGAATATTTTAAGGACTGTTTGAACAAGTTTGGAGCCAGAAGTGAGGGAATTAATTTCTGAAGGAAGAGGATAAATTATAGAGTACCTTCCAACCTATTTTAAAATTTCTGCTTGTTTTTACATAAAGTACCCTCTTCCCCCCATTGAGCTTACATACATACTTAGTATTTTTTATGGAATCTAAGATATCATCACTAGACCATTTATAACATCATTATTTTAGATACCGCTAAAAAGACAGTATTTCTCAAGTATGACAGCATCCAGATTTTTGAAACTGTACAGAAAACCTTTCACCTTAAACTTACTTACAAAACATAAGGGGCATAATAAAAAGCACAACTGCCACCCACTTCATTCTACATTATCAAAGGCAAACTGCTTTATGTAGCTTTTTTTTCATATTCATTTACTCACAGCATGGCTCAGAAAATCATAAAAGTTCTCCAGTTAACTTAAATACAGTTATCTTAAATACAGATCATCTTCAGTCACACAATATTTATATGTTATGTGTTACCTATATTTCCTATAAGATCTAAGAGCATTATTTTAAAGAATTTATTAAAATACCAGACGTTGTAGACAGTTTTACTTCAGATTTTTTCAGTGGCACGAAATGTAATACAGCATTAAGTTTTGCCTTTTATCAGCATGTACCTAAAAATGGTACTTGTTGTACTAAGGTTGCAAGACTCCCTAAAAAGACAAAGCTAGTTAGTGTTGTTGCTTTAATTAGAGATCAATTCATTTAAATAGGGCATCTGTAGGTAAGTGGTGCACCCTTTATTGGAGAAGAGTTTATGTATTTTTAGAAATCATAACATGAAATCTAGCTGAGATAGGTTTGAATCAAAGGGGTGGAAAACAGGTGATTTTTACTTTCCAAGTTCATTTTATAAAGAGTACACAATACTAAAATTTTATCAAACATGACAACCTAATAATTCAACAAGAGACTCAAGAAAAGTAGAGACAACTTTAGGATTCTAACAAAACACTATTATATAATAGGTTTAATGTAACATGGAATGCAAAAGATTACAACCATTGATAAAGTAATTATTCAACTTAAAAAAATAATTAAAATAAATAAAATCAGGATACTGACTATAATAGTACCATTATTATAATCACATTAAATACAAAAGTTTCCATTAACATTTTCAGAATGTAACCAATACAGCATGGTACCCTTTTGAATATTCCTCTCATTTTGATAATTATCTATTTTTAATGAAAAAAGTTACTCAGAAGAGAGGCTTCAGATACCCATGAAAAGATGAGAAATCAGGTTAGAAAATCATCATATACCAGGATTTGCTAATTCACTATTTTTAAATTACTTCGTATTGGCTCTTATATGAATAATTATCTTTCACATGTAAAACAGGTGACATATATAACATTAGATTTACATAAACTTTAGATACACATTTAAATTATTTGAATTTTGTCACATTTTAAAAATTAATTTTCATTTCTACTTCTTTAGACACTGATTAGGTTGTTTGCCAATACAGTATTAGGATCAATAAATGTTGAGTTGTACTATATTTAGTTTTAATATGTCTAACTTCACATAACATTTGGGAAATGATATACACCTAGATAGTATTTAGTTATGTTTCTTGGAAACAAAATTTTATGAATATGAGAATAGCTTTATTAGATACTTTTTAAAGATAGTAGACATAACTCCTTATTATATGTATTCTTGACTACTAAGAAATGAAGCCAAACTTTAGAAAAATACAATGCAAGAAAAGATTCAAGTTAAAAATATATTCCTTTGGTTAAAAATCATCCCCATTTATAATCATTTGTAATCTAAACACATAGCATGTCCCACCAGCCCAAAGTAATCTTCTAAATGTCACTATACTTGTATTACAATGTTTTTTAAAATTCAGTATTTATGGAGGTCACTGGGTTGTAGCAACAAACATTTTTGACTCTAGAAGAGTATAACCTTGTTGCATAAGCTCCTTTGATGTCTTCTTAAAAAACTTTTACTTCAGAAACCTCCGACACATGTAGTTTTCTTCAGATACTGTATATCCAAACTTTTTATAGAAACCAACATTTTGTGGTAAACATTCAAGGGTTATCTTATAACAGTTCAGTTTCTTGCTTAGCAAAGTAAGGGTAGATAATAACCTGAAATTTAAAAAAAAAGGGGGGATATCTATTAATAAAAATGGATCTTAGTCATTTAATGTAATGAATGTTACATGAAATTTCAAGTTTACAGTAGAAATAGTTTTAGAGAACAGCCTTTCCCACAATATTCATTTAAATATAAGCCTTAGTCACTGAACCTTTTTTATTTTGTTTCAAAATACTGTAGTAATTTTCAGTAATACGTAGGAAGAAATACTAAAAGCACCCTAAACCCTTTTTTTTTAGTAAAACTTAAGATTGATGTTACTATTTAAGACTGACCTTTTACAAAACATAGGCAGAATTAATTTTTTTAAGTTTTTTTAACAAACTCATTCAAACTAAGGAACAGTAAACACTCCCACATAATAAGTGCAAATAACACCTGTGTTCTTTATCGTTTTTATTAAACTACTATCTGTGAAAGCATCAGTAAGACTTGCTTATATAAACTGAAGGCAAAAAAGTACACATCTTTATGAATCCTTAGAATATTAAAAAAGATCCACAAAATTTTACTTATGCATAGACTGAAAAATAATAACTTGAAGACATCATCTTGATTGGTATTATAAAACTTCTGAACAGTATGACTATATGGACTAGAATATTTAAAATTTGTCCGTTTTGTTCAATGATTTACCCCAAATACCTTGAATAGCAAGTGCTTAATATAAGTTAATTTTTTAAAAGATTTATTTATTCATTTTTTTATGCATACAAGACCTAGCGTACAGGCCAGAGGTGCAGGCGGTGAGAGATTTCACTAGAGACAGAGTGGGGAGCAGAACAGACAGAATGATTGAAATACACTGCTGAGGGAAGCAGGGGGGTCAGGAGAGATCTGTCATGCCATGTGGGTCACCTTCCTGTCTGGGGATAGAATTGTGCTGCAGCGGCTGCAGATTGCCTTGTAGTGTCGTGCTTCAACTCATTGCACCACCAGGGAGGACTCTTAAGTGAATTTCTTTCAAGAGGTAATGAAGTTTGAGGTACAAAATTTGTAATAAATGTGAAACTTAAAATTATTTTTAAAAGTTTATATTTATCTTTAATATGTAGGAATTAATTTAAATAGTTTAATTTAAAACTGCATTCACTTTAAATGTATCACTAAATACTTAAAAGATTATACAACGAATGAAGTTTTTTTTTTTTTCATTATATGTTTCTTAAACTTGCTTTTATGTATATGAGAGACTCTGGAGCACATCTCTTGACATGGACAGTTTCTATTTCCACTGATATAAAAATGCTACTAGAAGATAACTTCTAAGATGTAACAGTCTGTAAAACAAATTTGCAACTTTTGAACTTGATAAAAGCAATGTAGGAGCCCTCCCTGGTGGCGCAGCGGGTTAAAGCACAGCACTGAGTATCTAAAGCCGCTTCCGCATGAGTTCGATTCCCGCCTGCCCCGGAGGTGACCACATGGCGTGGCAGACCTCTCCTGACCCGCCTGCTGCTCCCCTCAGCAGTGTACTTAGTCCATCTGCCTGTTCTGTTCCCCACTCTGTCTCTGGTGAAGCCTCTCACCGCCCCTGAACCTCTGGCCTGTACCCCAGTTCTGTACGCACAAATAAATAAATCTTTAAAAAAAAAAAAAAGGCAATGTAAAAAGTTTATTTCTTTTCTAAACTCAGTCTAAGTATAGAGTGAGAATAGGTTTATAATAAATGGCATCTAAAAAGAATTTCAAACAGAAAAATATTCACAGTAAGTATCTTGGCAAGAAACTTTATCAGCTGCAACACAAAGTATCTTGTTTATCCAGAGTTACCTTGTTTCTGCCTACTTACAGTTTGCCAAGCTGCTTTCCTCTGCATTCATCACTAACAACAACATCTTCTACTCTTCCTCTCTGAAAATATTTAACAATGTTTAAGGACTAAGCATGTAGTTTTGGTTTAAGCTGAATCAACAAGTTATACTGGTAAAACTCATTGATAAAAAGTTTGTAAGCTAGACTTTCACAAAAACTCAAATACATTTTTAAAATTTATTATTATAAAGGAAATAATACAATGAATCACTTAGAAACCGATCTTGTTTTATCTAGATCCTATAAACTCCTTACCCAGTTATAAAGCGAGTGTCAGAATCTTATCTTCAAAGTATAATCTTACACAAGCATGTATTAATATACTCTAATAGCAATTTACTTCAGACATCTAAATACAATTTATTTCTGGCTCTAAAACACAGAAAGTCATACCTCACAAGTTACATTCTAGATTTTCTTATATTCTCATTGGATTACTTAAATTTCTTTACTCATGTGAATCAAGAGCTCTTTAGGCATTAGAAGTGTCACAATTAGAAAAGAATATAGTATATGAATCCTTTACAACTTGGAACCTGATTGGATCTGTGTCGCTGAGGTATAGTCAAAGTATTTTTGATTAAAAAAAAAAAGTATGAGGGATGTTAAATATTACTGCTGTATTTTATATGCAGATTTATTTGGTTACACTATACCAAATCTTAATACCTTACTAAATAATAAATAGGAAACAATGTTATCAGTAGTTTCTATCCTGTAACTCTCAGAAGACAATGGGGAAACCCCCCCTTCTAAATGATTCCAAAGAAGGAGAACTCTGTAGTTCTCATATTACAATGAAAATCAGTGAGAAAACAGACTAATGGTAACTCAAAAGTTGGTTTTACTGGAAAACACCTGTTTTACACACAAGTATCAATATGAACACATACCTTAGCACAGGAATGGATGAATTTATGTTCAATTATCAGAGTCGCTGTAGCAACAATCTGTCCTAAAGTCACATCTTCCACAACTGTAACATAATAATCCCCAGATTTCTTCATGTGCTCAAAAGATTCTATGAAAATTGAAAAAGCATTATGTACCATGTATTAAATCTTATTGAAAGTGCCAGAAACCACAATTAGCTGACTTAATGAATACTCAGAGGTATTTCAATAAGGTAATTGATAAATTGTTCTGAAGAAAATACTTAATATAGTTTAAATATTAATAATCATTATCAACTGGATATAGCTCATGCTGCTTACAAAATAGAGTTATACAGCTATTTAAGATGAAAAGCACTTGAAAAGACTTAAATATTTTCATTACTACTTTAATCAATTTCTTTAATCTTTACACTCAACAGATAGTCAAACATAATAAAACTGATTTTAAAAGTGATTATATATGATGCCCCATTCTAGATTTTTTTTTTTTTTTTGGTTTCAAAATACCTTGACAAAGTTGTTTTCAATTTTGCCCTGTGACCTCGAGTTCTTCATGGTTATTTAACTTGTTTTTCTTTTTTTTAAAGAGAGTTATTTATGCTTACAGAACTGGAGTATAGGCCAGAGGTATGGTGAGTGAGAGGATTCACCAGAGACAGAGTGGGGAGCAGAACAGGCAGATTGACAAGGTATACTACTGAGGGTAGCAGCGGGTGGGTCAGAGGAGGTCTGCCATGCCATGTGTGTCAGCTCCCTGGCTGGGGATTGAACTGGTGCTGTAGTGGCTTCAGAGAGCTTCATAATGTGGTGCTTTAACCTGTTGGCACCACCAGGGAGATCCCTTTAACTTGCTTTTATAGAAATCATTTTTTGTTTGCCTTGTCAGTACCTTATGAAGTCAAAAGTATGTCTCTATAGCTACATTATTTTCCAAAGGACACATTGCAAGTAGGAGTAAAAATGTAATAAATACTTTCTCCTCAGGTTGATGTTTAGTACATAATGTTGCAGAAATAATACGGTCTTTCACTGAACTGATGCATGCAAAGAATACTTCAAGAATGAAAACTGAGCCAAACAGCTCACATATTAGTTTCACAGTTTTATTCTATGAAGGGGAATCTGGTTTGGGAAGAATGAAGGAGAATAAACAGTATAAGAATGATGATCTTCACTTCAGAAAGGTTAGTAAAGTACCAAACAAAATTACCTGTTGAAGGAAATGGCACAGAGTACTGGGTGCAGTAAGGAGGATACTATAATCATTTGCTTCCCATTAACCGTAACCTTGGATATGCCACTGAATTCTGGATTTCCACTTGTATGTATACATAAAAAAAGGGTTTAACTATAGCTTTTAAAAAACTTGCTATCCTTCAAATTCAATTTAAATGAACCAGAAAATTCACAACACATTCATACATTTTTGATTTCATGACAAAATTTCTGTGAATAGCCTACACACATGAAAATAAATACTATAATAAAATATACTCCTATGTTCTATACTACAGTAATTACTAGAAACAAGTATTTTGTTAAACATGTTAATTGCTACATTTAGATTCTAGATGGTTAGCCAAATTCAAGTATGGAAGAAAATACCTCATTTGTTATTTGAATAAAAATGCCAATGAACAGGCCTCTAAACAAGAGGCTATAATACTTACTCATAAATTGTTCAGGATTGACAACACCAGTCTCTGTCAGCTGACCTAGTACCTTAAAAAAACCTAATTAAGAAAAACAAATTTTGAGTCATAAGAAGAGTAAGATATGCCAAGAAAGTAATGTGTTAAGCTGGTGAGACTACAATCAGTTCTTTTTTCAAAACTCTAGTCATTTTAAAATTAATTAAAAACATTATTAAACTCAAACCCATTATTTTCCTATAATCGCTATATAACAAAGAATAGTTTCACCAATGTTTTTTGCCTGCATAAGACTTTGGAATACATTTTCAATACTGGATCAGTACGTACATTTTTCAATGTTAATTTGCATTAAATTCAACTCATAGGATGCCAGATTTCTCCAAATATGTGCTTTGGTTTTATTTAAAAGTGAAAGGTTCTTAGAATGACCAAATAGGATATTTGTGAATAAATATAAATTATGTAACATTGTTTAAAGTATGACAAAAAATTTCTTTTGAGGTAACATTGTTTCACAACACTACATACCACTTGTGGTCACTCCGTTCAGGTGCATATTACCATACCATATCCACCACTAAGGCATTAAAAATCCACCCTAGGCCACTCTGGCCTCTCTTTGACTTGCCTCTCTCTTTTTACTTCCCCACCTGATAGCCTCAAATGTACAGACAGATTTTTTAACTATTTCTAATTAATTTCATTAATATTGTATTAAAATTAGAACTTTAAGCATCTTCTGCATTTAACTAAGACAAAATTAGCTTCCTCAGCAGGATTTTCTATCAAAAATAAAATGTTGATTTTTGATAACCAAAATTTAAAGAAATTTGGAGAATTTATGTTAAAAAATAGCTATTTAGAAAAAGCCTTTTGTAACTTACCAAAGAAAAATTATCTCGACCCTCATTCACCATGTAAAGTCCTTATGTATCATTGTGATGATAATGTATAGTCTTTTTAACTTCTTAATTAGGAAGCAGTGCTGTACTTCAGTCATTTGAAATGTTTCATGTTAACATCTTAGCCATGATATATACATACTGGTATTGAATGTCTCAATGTCTCAGGCACTTAACAAGTGAAGTACAAAAAAAAAATTCAAATACTAAAAAAAAAATCAGTATCAATGTTTGTGAAGAAAATAGGATGCCAAGTATAATTCTGACTATCTTGAAATTGAGCAAGTCCATACCTCTGTTTAAGTCAGCAGTACACAGAGGCCTCAAAACCAAACCTTCTCCAGGATGTGTTGGGGAAATGGCTGGAGAAAATGTCGCTGTGTTCTGGCTCCAGTCCACGTCTTTGAGAAGACTTGGGTCAAACATAGGAGTTTCATCAGGCTTCATTTTTGCAAAAAGTTCTAAAATAAAACTTTAAATGTTAAAGCATTTTTATAGAAGGAAGATTATTAAAATTGTTTAAATCTTTAGTGCAATCAGAAAAATAACCTACAAGGTATTTTAACCTACCCTGAATCTTAACACCAAATGCCACAACTATAGATAATAGAAAACTAACGATTACTATCAAATAGTAAAGACATGACTAAATTAACGAAGTTTTAAAGAACCCATAGTAAATCTTCTAAAATATTTTCTTTATGGGTTCTTTATTTGCTACAGTGAAGTACTGTAGACTTTTCATGGGCTCCTACACTTCCCTCACATTCTTGAATTTTATTATGGGCCTTATAAGTTATTTGTGGGTCTTAACCACTAAAGACTTAACTCAGCATGCAACTGTTTTAAGATTGATTTATTCATTCATACAGAACTGGGGTACAGGCCAGACATGCGGAGGGTGAGAGGATTCACCAGAGACAGAGCGGGGTACCGAACAGGCAGTTCTACGAAGTACAAGTGGGGCTCCAACTCATGCGGAAGTGGCTTTAGCTTCTCAGTGCTGTGCTTTAACCCGTTGCACAACTGTTTTTTTTTTTTAATATATGAGCTGTGAACAGACATGATTGATAAAGTGGTTTATTATCTACATTCACTATCATGTTTGATCTCAGCTATAACATTCACACGAGTGTATTTTGATTTTACAGTAGTTTTTCTAAAAATCTGTAAATTTTTGAGCTGCATCTCAGCTTAAGGATTGCTGATATTTTCCATACATCAATTATATTTTTTTTTGAATATTGATAAATGAGCAGGTTCTACTAGAATTATATAAAGGATATAAACAGGGGTGACATCTGAGCCCAAAGACCCAGAGTCTTCGTAACAATTTTTTGGACACTGTAAGGCAACTCCCAATGATTTCTGTTCCTAAACCCAATTAGAGAAGCTATTCTATTTATTACCTGCCTCTGTGTCTTCTTTGAAACAGAATTTAAAGATACACATTACCATAAAAGAAAGGCAATACAGGAAAAATTAAAAAGTCCATTTAATGACTAAAACAATTTTCCCAATAACCCAGAGAATCCCTATTTCATAGTATGCTTAAAAGCAACTATCCCTAATTTTTCCTTAAAGGCATATAAAACTTCTGCCTAGGTAGCCAGACATAGTTTACTTATATGGGTTATGCTGTATAGCTGAGGCTCTAGGAAGGTAGTGTGGTATAGTAATGGAAGACCACACGTGCCAGGCTTTGTTCAAAAAACTTTATTTACATAACTTGTATTTACTCCAACAATTCTGTAAGATAGGGATAATTACCTCCATCTTAACAGAAGGAAAACAAAGCACACTAAGTTGAGCCAGAATTTAAATGTAGGCATGGAAAGAGCATGAGCTCTGGAATCAGATCTAGTTTTCCTATGCCTATAGTGTGATCATGGCTAAGGTAGTTAAAACTCTCATAATGTTTACTTATTTGCAAAATAGAGGTACAGTTATTGGGAGTATGAAATCAGTTACTGTATGTAAGAACTCTACAGTGCCTAAGTACTCAGCGTGATATACTTTAGGTCAATTTAAAATTCATTTTTATAAATTCTTCATTTGTTTCATCTTTAAATTAGTTCATGAGTCAGGCACTGTCTAGGAGCAGGGGCTACAAAAGGAATGACAGGTTATCTACTATGTTTATGCCAAATAAGTTAGCATTCTTGGATAAAAAAATTTAAAAATAGTATAGAATGTTGTGATTTTTTTTTCCCCTTGAAAAGTACTCAAATATAGCTGTAAGTATTATACCTGGTTCTAAGAACAGTAAATAAATAAAACAATCCTATCGAATTTAACAAAGTTATGGTCCATTCAAAACAAATTTTTCATAGATTAATTTTAGTACATGCATTTAAGCATTTGGCCCTGATAATTGGGCCCCTGAGGCTTTTGGGTGTACTCTCATTGGAAGGTGGTTAACAAGGTGATTGTTTTCCAGATACACAAATAGGTCATATTTTATCAATAAAATAAGTACATTTTGGCAGATGCCAAAAGCTATTAAAAATTTAAGATCTTCATGAAAACACTATTTAAACATTTGAGACATTCAGGCTATTTAATATAGTTCAACCATTAGAAACAGATCAAAAGGGAATTCAATTAAACATTAAAAACATTTACTGTTAACCAGATGCCACTTTCCTATAGAGGTTGATTTAGAATAAAGTAGCCTAAAAAACATGCAAGTTAGGGTATATAATTTCTGACAGAGAAAGAATTATGATTGTAAGTCATAAATTTAAAACAGTAAATACTAAATTTTTTTGTGCTTTAACTGGATAGTGGAATGATCATAAGTGATAACTGGCTAACATTTGATGAATACTTTGTTTAATAACTAAAAAATACAATAAAAAATGTTGTCATCAATTTACAGAGGAGATAAGCAGATAGGCACACTAAATTATTCAACAATTAAAAGCAACAGAGTTAGGATTCAAAATCAGGCAAAAGGAACAACTTCACGGCACCTATGCAATTGCCCATGCAGGGTCCTACATTTGGTTTAATTCTCTGCTGCCACTGTCTTTAAATTCTTAATTTTTAACAGGAGCTCTGTAATCATAGCGTGGATTACCACAAATTATGTTTGCATGACTACAAAGTGTACTTAGTACTGGAGATTCATTAGTGAAATGAATTTCCTACTTTATTGTACAAATGATGAAAATATAGTAAAAAACATCATTTGTAACTTATATTTGCAAAGTAAGAATTTCAGGCTAGTCAAAATACATTAAACCAAACATCCTGTATGTGATAGGAATCACCTAAAATCAGATATTAAAATTAGAAATTATGTTAAAAAGCTCTTAAGTGCTATTTCACCAAACAATCATCTGTAAGGTATACTACCTTTTACTCCATCTTAAGAGCTATATTAAAGAAAGAAGTGGGTTTGGTAACAAATTTCATAAGATTTTAGAAAAGAATGAAACATTTAGCTTAAAAAGAAATAGTGTAGAACTAGGACATTTTCTCAAATTCTTTAAACTTATAAATTAGGCATTTATAAGACCCTTAACAGTCTAACTTGACCCAGTTAATGTCTAGTGAAGGAACAATAAATAGTATTTCAAAAAAAATCCAGAAGAAAAAAGTTCCCCAAACTGCCAGAGGTGAGCTCACAAAGGCCAAACATCAAATTTATTTTTACTATTCTCACATTAGGTTTTCATTAGGACTATCTGGACACCATTTCAACAATTATTTTTTCGAATACAAATGGGGAGGAGCTGCTGCTACCAGAAAGCAACTGAGCAACAAGTAATACTGGGGATGGAGGTTTTTTTAAGTTGATAGGAAATTTTTAAATGCATAACATACAGCCAGGTAAACTGCCCTATATATCAAGAGTTCCTGGAGTGACTACGTCACCTCAGCGCACACTGAATGCGGAGGTGGGAAGAGGGGGCTGTTTTGAGACTTTAGGGTTAATCTACTACGTACATTTTAAAATCTGAATACATTTGAATCATTTGACTAACGTGTCTAAACATTTCATTTGTTGATTCTAACACAGCTTGTCATATAAAATTGTGCAGCTACACTTGAAACTTTTCCAAAGTACTTATTTTCTAGTAGTTTATTTGAGCCTTGTAATCTATTCCTAGTTGACTGTGCAAGAATCTGTAGCACGTGGAGCTTTCAGGACTTGACCCAAGGTAACGCAACGAGTGAAGTAGGACTAGAATCCTATCTTTTTTTTTGCATCTTGAGCACCACAGTACTTAAGAGGTCAAGAGTACCAGACAGACAGCTCTGATTCCTCCATTATAAAATAACAAAGCCAGTGAATCCTTAAATAGAATCGGTCCATCGATTTCTTAAGACCCATTCTAGGATTCGTTCATGAGTGAATATATCTTAATTGCATAATCGCCCGTTCAATTTTGTATGAAATTTTATGACTTCGGTTTATGTAAACAAGCGTTCCCATAACAGAAATCACAGTACTCAGTGCCTGTAGGGCTAGAAGCCCCGGGAAAATAGACAAAGGATGTCCTTTTCCTGAAGCGAAAGTCCCAAAGTAGGCAGTACAGGAGATGTTCTTCCGAGCAGGAGCATGTCCTCAAGTGGCTCGCGACCGCCTTGGGGTGCGCCTCAGTAAGGAAGGAGGAGATAAGGTGCTGGGGCGTTCATACCCATTCAAAGCCCAGGGAGGAAGCGACTGTTCATGATACTCCACGCGAAAGTAAGATGAGCGAAAAATGAGTTCCGATCCTAGGCTCTGCTCCTACCCAGCCAGGGCCACTCTGCTTGGCTGGACCACTGCCATGATTCTTAACCTCTGCCCCGGGCGCGTGCCCGCTCACCTACCTCCGAAACGCATTCTACAACCATGTGCACCCGTTGGCGTAGATAAATGCCCGGTTCTGGAAACCGAAGCCCTATCTTTCCTCTGCCCCCACCGGGCCTAGCTCGCCTCGCCCAGGGGCAGCAGACACACCTGTTTGATAAATCTGCAGGCAGGCCCGCGACCAGTCCCCGGACACCCGCCCGACCCCCTTCTCGCCCTCGGACCTCCAGACGTCCTCACCCGCAGAGGCCCGGCAGTAGGTGCTCCTCTCCAAGCCGGCTGGACTCTCACTCACCCGGACACTCAGCACTGGATCCGGATCCGGCTTCACCGACGGCCCCACCTCCTCCTATACCTCCCGCGCCACGGTCGCCACCGCTGCAGCCGCTGCGCGAGCCCCGCCGAGACGTG
>NW_004567114.1:36598514-36671802 GCF_000260355.1 Condylura cristata | reverse complement strand
GCGAGCGCGTCGGGACTCCACCCCGCAGGGACGCGGCCAGAGCCAGACCTCACCCTGAGCCTCGAAGTAACCCGTTTAGGAGTCGACTAAGCACCGTAAGTGGTGGCTAGTGTGGGCTTCTTTGACTCTCAGTGACCAGAGGCTCGGCCTCTTGCCCTCTTTATTTGCCTCTTACTGCCCCTTCCCCGTGATAGCATTTAATTAAAGGACGTTGGCTACTCAGCTGCTAGAAACCCCTTAACTCCAGCTTTTTGAATGCAAATGCTGCCTCCAGCAATTGGGGGGCCACTTAACTCTACATGTTCCAGACAGTTTTTTTATTTCTCGTTCAGTTCCTTTCTGAATAGGACACGAGTGGTCAAGTGAGGCGATTTTGCCTCCCAAGAAACTTATGGCAATATCTGGTGAATTTCTCAACCTTTTGTTTTGGGGAGAGAAGTGTTCCTGGCAGTGTGTCCAGATGGTGGAGGTGGGTTGAGACCATGTACACTGCTAAATATAATATAACATGAGGAACAGGACCCCACGGCAAGGAATGACCTGCCCTGAAATAGCAGTACTGTTGAGGGAGAAACCCTGGATTAAAAGAAGTAAAATAACTTCTCTGAGGACTGATTGCCACAGCATCCTAACTAGGTAGCAGGTGTCCCCATTTTACAAATTAGGGCTTAGGTTCAGAGACTTGAATTTACCAAAGTCATGTAGCTAGTAGCTTCCATTCCTTGTTTTTCCCTTTTAATTTGTTGAAATTGCAAATTATTATATTTTAAGACAAGACTGTGTTAAGGTATAACACCATAGTTTACCAGTAGTTATAGTTTCTACATATTTGTGAGACTTGAATTTCAGTTAACTTTTTACTGATTCATGCATTCTCACAGCTTCAAGCATCAGTGAGTCTGAGGGCATCCATAACTGTATCTTTATTTTTATCCTTCTATATAAAAAAACTGTACATGACTATTAAAGCTAATCACCACTCATCTTAAACTTACCGCCATATTTTATCATCAGACTACTGGCCCAATGCTGAGCAGTGGAATCTGTACATTTAATAAGTTAGCAAAAAAACTATTATAACATTTCTAACAAAACATAGGATTCTGTGAGGAACTCCTAAAGATCTTCTGCTTTCTGCCTTTGTGCCTTATGAAACCACTATCTCCTTAAAGTAATAGTTAAATGCAGACACTCTGGCCAGTACAGTGACCCCTCATCTGCCTACTGGATTTGTTGGCAGTAAGGAGTCCAAAGTAGGCAGATAACAATCTCATCTTTTTAATAGGAAAACCGATGGCCTATAGTGATCTTTATTACCGATTCTTTTTTAAATTAGGATTTAATTGACATATTTTTAAAGTACACAACATGCATGATTTGATATATATGTATATATTGCAAACTGATTACCACGTTTTGCTGACATGTATTGCCACTATAGTTATAATTTGTTTTCTTTTGTGATGTAAACTTTTAAGATCTCTTAGCAAATTTGCATAGGTAACAGTAAATATAGATTGTTAACTGTGGTCACAGTGTTGTACATTACAACTCATTATCTTAAAACTGGAAGTTTGTCCTTTTTGACCACCTCTCATTTTGCTTATGAATCATCTCCCACTTTTGACAATCTCTAGTTTTCTGTATTTGTTTTTGTTATTTTAGATTCCACATATAAGTCAGCTCATAACAGTATTTTTCTTTCTCTCACTTATTCAGTCAACATAATGCCCTCAAGGTTTATCCAGACTGTGGCACATGGCAAGATTTCTTTCTTTTATTAAGATTAATATTTCACAATGTGACATAATTAATTCTTGATCCATTCCATTCATCAATGGAATATCTTGGTAATTATACATGATGGTGCAATGTCCATGAGGGCAAAAATATATTTTTGAGGTAGTGTTTTGATTTTCTTTGGATAAATATCAGAAGTGAAATTCCTAGATAATATGTTAGTTTAATTTTTTGAGGCACCACCATATTTTTTTATATAGTGTCTACACCAGTTTATATTCCTGTCAACAGTGCATAGGGGCTGAGTGCTGATTTTCAAAGCAGCTTAACTAAGTAACACATGTCATCATTTAACAAATTAGGTAACAGGTTCAAAGACTTGAAGTAATTTACCAAAGTAGCTCCCTGCTACGCATGGCATCCTCACATCCTCCTGACACTTGTTATTTCTTGTTTTCTTTATAAAACAGGTCTAGAAGATATAAGGTAAAATCTCATTGTGGTTTTGATTTGCTTTTTTCTCACTATTAGTAATATTGGGTATCTTTTTGTCTCCTGCTGGCCATCTGTATGTACTCTTCAGAGGAGTATTTATTCAGATCCTCTGCACACTTTTAATTGGGTTGGATTTTTTGTTTGTTTGCTATTGAGTTGTATGAGTTCTTTACATATCTTGGATATTGTTGAAATTTTTTTTTGATTACTCAATTTCCATACTAAATAATGATTGCTCAGATTTTCTGTTTCTTCATGATTCAGTCTTGGGAGGTTGTATGTTTAGGAGTTTATCCATTTCTTCTAAGTTATCTAATTTGTTGGTGTATAATTTTTCATAGTTGTCACTTTGGTCCTTTGTATTTCTATAGTATCAGATATGTCTCTTGATTTTATTTATTTGAATCCCCTTTCTTGGTGAGTGTAACTAAATTTTTGTCAGTTTATTCAAAGAAACAGGTTAGTTTCATTTTTCTTTTCTATTGTCTTTTTTCGTCTCTTTCATCATTTCCACTTCTATATTTATTTTCCTTCTAATAGCCTTGGGTTTGTTCTTCTAGCTCTTGGCAGTATAAAGGAAGGTAGTTGTTTATATTTGCACTCTTTCTTCTTTTTGAGTCTAGATATCTCTGTGAACATCCCTCTTAGAGACTTTTTTTTTTTTCTTGCTGTGCCCCATAGTTTCTGGTATGTTTGGTATTGTCTTAAGGTTATTTTGCATTTTTTTTATCTTTGATCCATTGATCACTTGGTAGCATGTGTTCAATCTCCATATATTTGTGAATTTTTCAGTTTTCTTCTTGTAATTTATCTCTAATTTCAAACATTTGTGATTTAAAATGCTTGATATGATTTTAACCTTAAATTTATTAAGACTTGTTTTAATTAGTTAATTAAGACTTGCTTAGAATATGACCTATTTGAGAGAATGTTTCATTTACATCTGAGAATATATATTCTGCTGCTTTTGCATGAAATGAACTTTAAATGTCTATTAAGTCCATCTGCTCTAATATATCATTTAAACCCAATATTTTCTTATTGATGTCCTATCTGGATAATCTTGTTGTTGAAAGTAGAGTATTAAAATCTTTTGCTATTACTGCTTGCTGTGTACCACCCCTATTGGGTGTGTAATATTTGCTTTATATATTTAGTTGTTTCTGTGTTTGATGCATACAAATATTATATTTTTTAACATTTCTTTTAAGGCAAGTTGAACTCTTTTAGTTCTTGCCTTTCTAGAAAACTTTCTTTCCCCTTCAACTCTGAAGGATAACTTTAATGGATAGAGTATTTTTGGTTGGCACTTTTTTTTTTAAATATATCATGTCGCTCCCTTCTGGCCTGTAACATTTCTGCTGAGAAATCTGCTAGTGGTCTCATGGAAGTCCCCTATACATAACAAGTTGTTTTCTCTTACTGGTTTTAAGATCATCCTGTTGAGCTTTTTACAGATTCATTGTACTCTGTCTTGGTGTGGGTCTCTGTGATTCTGGGATCTGGATGTCTCTTAGTAGAGACATGTAATGGAAATTTCTGCTATTATTTCTTCAAATAAGTTTTTTTTTTTAATTTATTAAGTTATGCAAACAAGAACTGAGGTACAGCGGATGAGAGGACTCACCAGAGACAGAGTAGGGAGCAGACCAGGCAGATTAACTGAAATACACTGCAGCGGGGAGCAGTGGGCAGGTCAGGAGACGTCTGCTGTGCCATGTGGGTCAGCTTCCTGGCCAGGGATCCAACTCATGCTGCTGTGACTGTGTCTTAACTTCTTGTACCATAAGGGAGGACCCTTTTCAAATAAGTTTTCTGCCCCCTTACACACTTTCTCTATTCTTGCGTGTTCTATACTGTAAATGTTGGCCTGCTTAATGTTGTTTCACAATTTCCTTCAGTTATGTTCACTCATTTGCTTTCTTTTTGTCTTTTGTGTCTCTGATGAGTTTCACTGCACTTACTTTTAATTTAGAGATTTTTTTTTCTCTTTCATAATGTCTGATGTGGAGCCCTCCATTGAATTTTTTAACGCAGTTACTCAATTCTTCAAGTCTGTGAATTCTCATTGGTGCTTTCTTACACTTCCTGACTTGTTGAATTTCTTTATGTATTGTTCTTCTGACCTTAGTAAACATCTTTGTGACTATCATTTAACTTCTCTATCAGATAACCATTTACCTCCATTTCATAAAAGAATGTTTTTCTGAGGTTTGCCTTGATCTTCCATTGGAACATAAGTTATCTGTTCACTTCCCTTGACACTGTGTTGGTTCTTTATATTAGATGTATCAGCCACCTCTCTCAGTATTGAAAGAATGTGCTATTATAAGTGAACCTTACCATACAGCCCTAGCCTAGGTGTGATTATCCAAACCACTTTCTTTGTTCTTAGTAGCTCCTACTAATTGTATTCTTTGTTCTGAATTCTACTAATTGAAGACCTGTTAGTTTCCCAGAGAGTAGACTCCCAATTAGTACTAGATGCATGTTAAGTAGAAACCAAACCCTCAAATTGCATGGTTTTAAAGTGTGTAAACATACCTCTTCCAAAGGAAGATTGGGGGATGGTTGATTATGTTTTCTCTTCAGTGAGACCTGGGGTATAGGCAGTTAAGAACTGTTTCTTCCTTTGCAACCTTCCCATCGAACTCATGAACAGCCCTGCTGGTTCACAGACTTATAGGCTATTAAGGGAGATGACTTCAGTGTGATAGCCACAAAAGCTAGTGCACAGGTCATATACACAAGTTCATTTTTCAAGAACACTGGCAACCTGGAGTTGGGTAGAGGGAGAGTGTGAAGATGGGAGCTGCTGGCCTCCCTGTTCTCCAAAGACAATTGCAGTAGCCCCTAGATACCTGTTAAATTAGAAACTTGCTCCTTGGATTGCAACTTTCTGTCCCCCACAGAATGAATGGATGTTTCTGCTACCTCTGTCCTGTGCTCTGGGAGGATGACAGGTAAGAACTATTTCTCTGTTACAGGCCGATAGGCTGCATGAACTCGAGCCTTGCTCACCACCAGAGCTAGGCAGTCAAGCAGTGTCCTCTGGACAGCAGCCCCAGGTGTGATGAGTTACTACTCCCTGTGTGATCTCAGCAACCTGGAATGAGACAGATGGAGAGCAGGAAGATGGCAACCAGTTGCGTGTGTGGTCCCTGGAAAGTATTGCGTTTGGTGCCCAGATGTGCTTTTAAGTCAGAAGCCTTCCTGCAAGCTGAAACTTTTAAGGTAAGTAAGTGGATTTCTTTCTTGGAAAGATTGGACATGTTTTGATTTGCTGCCTCTGCGCCGAGTTGCTAGAGGATTAGCCGGTGTTGTATCTGTGTGAACTTTTTAATAGCTATTCACTGTAGCTGTGTGTGCCTTGAAATATAAGTCCTGTTGGTTTTCAAAATTAGGTATTTTGGAGGTTTACCTCTCAGTTGGAAGTTTAGCAGCTGTGGCACCAGATGTGGGTGCCTCAGAGAATCTGGGAGTCGTGAGTAGGTCCTTCTCAGTTTTGCGTCATCATGCCAGCAGTAGAGTTTATGTAAAGATTGTCCTACCCACTTCATTGTGAGTTTTCTCGTTTGCCTGATGTGTAAGAGTTGTCCAGCTAGTTTCTGGATTTCTTTCAGAGTGAATTGTTCTGCATATAACTGTAGTTCACATGTGTCGTTGGGAGAAGGTGAGAAGGGAGAAGAAATGTGTCGTCACCGACATTTTTCATAGCACAGATAATGGTACTATGTAGCTATTACATGGGGAAAATATGTCTGTTCACTACATGCATTGCAGTGATTGAGTTGTGAAATGGTTTATGAATATTGGACTCAATGAGAACTTTTTAGAAAATTTGAACCAACTTATTTAATTTATATTTCCCTCTTAATGTTTGCACGAGAATGATATATAATAAGCTATGTCTAATTGAGTATAAGAGAGCTCTTTTGCTGGGTATTAGATATAAAAGCGACGCAAGATAAGAAAGCATGCTTTTAACTGACCTTATTTCTCCTTTCTGTGTGGTATATAACTAAAGGTGCGTCTTAACCATAGATGGTTCTTAAGATTTGTTGAAACTTGTACCTTAAAATAATAATTCTCTAAATATATTCTTAAGGTATTTGATTTGATACTTAAATGCTGTGAGATAAAGAAGGCATCATTACCATTGGGCATGAAACTCATATAATTTTCATTTTCTTATTGAAGCTTTGCTTTCCGTTGTAGATGTCTGGACTTCATGAAATACTTCTGTAATTTGTTTTCTAAATGTTAAAGTACTTTTATTTGTTGTAAATTATTTTATATAAAGACACCTCTTTCAAATAAGTGAAAGACAGAATCTAGAAATTAAGCATAGAGAGATTTATGTGTAGAGTTAGGGAACACCCAGATATGAGAGAAATTCCTAGAAAAGGAAGCAAAAGATCAAATCTGGGGAAAATATGGTAGTATGAAAAATCTCCCCAAACAAAGTGCCTGTAGGAATTTATGATCATATTTTAAATTTAGGTCTTGTTTAGTTCCTTGAAAGTGGCTCATGTTTTCCTAGATATTGTATCTCCAAATTATACAACTCCTAGTAACTACTGACTGGGAGTCAGGTGTTTGCTTTGAAGTGAAAGAAACCAACCTTGGGCATATTGTTAGTTTTATACAATCAATGGGAAAGCTAGAGAACCCGCTCCAGAAATTGATAGAACCAAGACCCAGGAGTCAGAAGCACAGCCAAGGGCCTGCTATGGGAAGAGTTGATTGAGATTGTGGCCTCAGGAGACTGAGCACCGCATGGCACTATACTCAGGTGACAGGCATTCTATGCCACCTTGCTGCCCAGTGTCTGACAACACCAGTGTTTCGGCCTTTCAGTTTCCTTCTGTTTAGTGTTATATAATTGTTGAGTTCCCAAAATGGGGACTTAGGTCCTGGAGAGCTAGAAAAACTACTGTGTCCTTCGTTATCATATATCATGCCCTAGATAGTTTATGTTATGTATGACTAAATAGAACATTTAAAATACACATTTCATAAAGCTACTTAGCCACATGGAATTATTCCTTATTATTATTCTTTTAAAGAACACTACCAAGTACTGGAAACCCTGCAAAACAGTCCCAGAACTACAGTGGCCCTCCTGACATGGGCGTGGACATTTTATTCACTCCTTCCTTGCCAAAAATTAAAATATGCAGGAGTCCAATACTTGTCCTACAGGAAACAAGTCAATTTTATCATGAAATATAAAATGACTCCCTTTATTGTATCCTGATAAATAGTAGAATTGGTTTTAAAATTCCTTGATTATACCAAGCTACAATGGTTGCTTGATTTCCATTTCGAATTCATAGTCTTTGAACCTCTAACATATGCTTTATCTGTTTATTGCCTACTACAAAGGTAATGAATGTGTTTTAAAAAATGTAATATTATAGAAAAACGAGCAAAGATTTATAAATCCTCATAATCCTGCCCTCAAGAATAACGACTGTTAACAGCTTAGTGGATCTTGCTCCCGACCGCCTGAGTTCCATTTCCAGCTTTTCCATTCAGCTGGCAGCCTGCATAAGTTGTCTGTCTTCATGCTGCCTCACTTATCTCATCACTGGCTTACAGAGCTTATAGGGTTTATTAAGATAATGTAGAAAACATAGCTGTGATGTGTAGTAAGTGCCTAATAAGGACAAGTTTTGTCATGAATTTGTCAGGGTAGACTAGATTATGTTGCCTTCATAAATAGCCTCCAAAATCTCAGTGGTTTAAAACAACAAGTTTATTTCTTGTTAATGCTGCGTGTCTTACACAGATTGGGTGGTTTCTTCGTGCCGTCACTAGGGACTCAGGGGACTAGAGATTCCATCCTGTTGTAGACACTCTGCAATACATGGTCTCTTAGTCACTCTAACAGTGAAAGAAAGAAACTATAAAACCACACATGGACTTTTTACTACCTCAGCCCATAATTAACATATTCAGTTCTGTCAGTGATTTATTATCAGCACCTAGTAACCATAGATAGCTCTGCCCAACTGCAAGTAAGCTGGAAAGTGTGGAATGTGGAGTGTAGAATATTTGGTGAGTGTTACTACTTTTGTCACAATTTACCCACACCTACCAGCATCATGTAATGTTATTCAAGCTGTATTGCAGCTTTTCTGTTTTTTAGCTTTACTATATAATGGGCATTTTCCCATATCAGACATACTCGTTTAGTCACTAAAATTGTTTATTAAGCCCTTCTGTGTACAAGTATCATGCACTGTGTTAGGTACTGGCATATACTATTGAAGATTTAATAATTCCTTTCTTTGTGTACTATACTGGATTGCGAACAGATGAGCAATAAATGTTTTGGGAGTTAAAAGGTGAGTGATATGTGAGAGATAAAGGGAAATAGTTAAGGGGTTTCTTGGGATGCAGTTTTGAAGAGAATGGTCATGGAAGAACGTTACGAGGTGATTTGAGATAAATCCTGAAAGGTAGATAGTTTGTAAATATCTCAAGACTGAATACTCCAAAAAATAAAACTATTAGTGTGACTGGGTAGTGTGTTTTCTGATTTTTATGTTTAAAATTTTTCCATGGGAAAAAATTCAATTAAGAAAGTAGCCCTTGTTGTAAAATCTGCATCCAGATTTTATAGCTGCATTTTGGAAAAGAAATATGACAGGAAATTTAACAAATGCTCTCAATTTCCTTAAAAGATTTTTCAAACAATGCTTGAAATTGTTTTTCTACATCCTAACTAACTCTGACTATTGAACCACCCAATACTCGGTTACAGATTGCTGTTTTTCACTGTCTTGAATGTTAGTTTTAGCTTTCCATTTGTTTGTTAGACTCTTAGTCATGTCTTACATTTTTATCCTCTCTATTGTTGCCTCTAAAGTGAGAGAAGTATAAAAGCTCTCTATAAAAAGTATAGATAAAAGTAATTTAGTGATGACTTTATTAAATGCAGCATTATTACTAATAAATCAGATAGCCTTTTTCTATGATGAAAATGTAAAAGAAACAAAATTAAACTATAAAATATTACATCCTCAAGCATTTAAATTTTTTGAGCATTAACCAGCTGGATCTAAAATACTTGGGTAATTCTTCAAGAATCTGGTAAGATGTGCAGTGTGATTGGAGTGAGGACCTTTCTTAGTCAGATTTGTCTCATGATTCTTCCACTAAAAAAATTGTTCTTTTGGTTATTTATTTTCTGTTGCCATAGGATTCAGCTACACTGCACAAACATTTTGAGTAAATTCTGTCACTTTTCCCTTAAAATGACCAACTCTTAACAATTAGATGACTGTGATTTTAGAGAAAAAAAAAATAGAAATCAGCCTCATTCAACCCCAAAGAGCTGGCTAGACTCTGTAATACTAATATTTGGCTAGAATATGGGTCACACCCAGACACCAGTAAGGAGTGTTTCTGAAAGATCTCGCACTTAGAACTACCAGCATTTAGGGGAAGTGGTGACAGGCTGATGAAGCACCGAGGAAGACTTTTGTCACAAAGTTATCAGTGTTAGTCACACAGTTAGAACATAATGTTTAAAGGAAAATGCATGACTCTATTAGGAAGCTATGTTAGAAGAGCAGTGGCCAAAGAAAAGAGAATTACAAATTTAGGGAGAATTGCACTTCCACGATGTAGCTGAACTGGAGGTTTGGTGCATTAAATATTTTGTTTAATAACATTTCATTATAGTTATGATCTACTTTATAAACGAGGTAAATTTCTGTTTTGAGAACAGGAAGGAAGGATTTCTGCATATGATGGCATTCAGTTGTAAGCATCTTGAGATTTGGAATGATTTATTTTCCAGCATGAGACTAACTAATCATAGGTCTTATCTAATCAAAAAATAAGATTTGGGAATAGTGGCCTGACTTCAATGTGAAAAACACAGAAAATGTGGACATCTTCATAGTTCAAAGGTAACCAGACTGCTTTGAGGCCTTAGGTAGTAATTTTGATCTCTGAATCTGTTTCCTTATCTGAACAAGGGAGTCAGATATTATCCACCTTCTGCATTTAACCAGTATGCTTTGAGTACATCAAAATCCTACCTTGTTCTTCTCAGCAGAAACCCAAGCAAAGGGAAAAATAAAGAATAATAAAAGAAAAACCATTCTCATGCCCTCAAAAAGAATGTTCCCCATGTTAATTGCTAGTCCTTCTCCAAAGGGAACATTTCATTAGATTTCTACCTGAGAACCAAAGGTCTGTATCCTTTGGTCTACATTCCTCTTTCATGTCACAGATTCTCTGTTCATCATTCATCAGCTACTAAGATCCTGCCATATTCCAAGCCTGTGCAAGGAACTGAAGATACAAAGAGGAAAAAGATGAAGTTCCAATCCTCATGGAACTTACAATAGAGCCCAACAGACCTACATTGACTGCACTGTGTTTATACAGTAGCAGTATAGAATGCAAAGGAAGCTTTCAATGGGATCATGTAATCTATTTCAGGGCCAGAGTGGGTTTTGGAGATATCAAAGCTAAGGAAAAAAGAATGAGATGGCTAAGAAAATAGTAGCGGAGAAAGTGGTATAGGTGGAGGCAACAGCCCTGATTTGCTTTTGAAATGCTAAAAGGAAAGATGCAGATGTGCTGTCCTTGGTGAGGGTTTGGTCTTCACTCCCAGAGTCATCGCAGTTTTTTGTTTGTTTGCTTTTGGACTTCATATCTCAACAGAGAAGTGACGTGATCATTTGCATTAAAAACATTCTAGAAACTATTTGCAGAATAGACAAAAGGATGGCACACACATAATTTACATGAGGAAGTCAGTTAGGAGGTAGTTGGAAGAAAGGAGGTAGAGGGTTAGGAAAATCGAATTGGAAAAATGAAGAGAGGAGGGGAAAATGAGCTGATTCAAAAGCTATGTGAGAGAGAATCAGTAAGACTTAACTGTAAGGAAAGGATTAACCAAGGACAACTTCCAATTTTTTCCCTTATGCGAATGGGTAGGTGCTGTTTATTTATGTGAAGAATAGTGGTGGAAGAGCAGGTTTGGGAAAGAGTTGGCCAGCACATAGCATACACAAGAAGCTACTTAGTATACAGAACTCTCAGGATGCAGATTATGTGTGGATTTGTAATTTCTCATCAAAATAATGCTAATGATTTGATCTCTAATTCTTGCTTTTTAAGTTCTGGATGAGATCTATCCTTTTAGTGATCTTTTGCAGTCTTATTCTGGGGCTTTCCAGGTCTTGATAAGCCAGGCCTTGAATGTTTTACTGGTTTTTGCTTCAAATTGCTCTGTTTGAAGCCTCTTTTTTATAGATTCTAAAACTGTAACTTCTGGTTTCCTCTAGTTCTTATGTAAGATATAATTATATATCTATCATAGTAGTACACTAGATATTACAATATCTCATGTAAGATACTATTTCTTCTAAAGATCACTCCCTTAACTTGGATTTTTTCCACATTCTTGAATGTATTTTTTTCACCCTTGGGTTCTTGTATACTCAGTCACGTTCTGCCCTTTACTAATCTATCCTCTGTTGTCCCAATTTCCAGAAGTGATCTAAACGAGAAAACGAGTGTGAAGGAAGAGGCCTATTTTATCACAAGCATTATTGCAGTGTTGCTTGGGGATACCTGTTTCACAGTAGTGAGACAGGATTGAAGTGAATGCCTGTAAATGTTTCCAGTCTTCATAAAAGATATAGTTTATAAAAAAGGATGTAGAAAGGTTGAAAATATAATAATGGAAAAAATATTAGGTAAGTTCGCAGCAAAGGAAGGCAAGTATAAACATTAACATCAGGAAAAGTGAAATTTCCAAGTAAAAGAGCATCACCAGATAGAGGATCACTGGAAAGGAGAAAAGAAAAAATCCCCAGGAGTAAGTAAGTAGATTGAGACATACAACACTGAAAGGGCAGAAAGTGGATAAAAAAATAAATTTGATAAACTGGACTTCATAAAAATTTAAATCTTTGGTGCTACAAACAAGAAAATTAAAAGCCAGCCAATAGAGTGGGAGTGTTGGTTGAGGATGGCACAGAAAACCCTGCTGCAGAACAGGAGCCGTAATGCTGGCAGTCTGGAAAGCAAGTCCATTCCCCTGTAGGCACGCAGGCGGTCACCAACAGGACCCGCTGCTGGAGTCGAGACTCTTCAGTAAGGTTAGGTAGGCTCGAGACCTACCGTGGGATTCTTCACAAGGTAAACGTAGCCTGAGGTAAAGATCTTATGTGCTACGACTTTATCAGGATGAACAGTTCCAAGAAGTGAGTAGGAAAGGGAGTGAAGCAAGGAAGACAGGAGAACCGATATGAAATTGCAGTGTGGAGTTGGTGTCATTAAATGCCATTCACTGCTTGACTTCTTGGGATAGTCGGTAAAATGCCTTAAAAGAAAAAAAAAAAAAACCTTAAAAGACACTATAACTTTTGCACCTGAAAACCTAAAAAGTAGCTGAATGTAATTTTTTAAAAAGTGATTAGTTCCCTCCACACATAGGTAAGTAGTTGATACCTGTTATGACTCTTCAATCTCATCATACCTCAGTGTCCCTTTAATCAACGTCCAAGTCATAATTGATGGTAATGGATAGCAGGGATATCCACAGAATAATAGCTACCATTTACTAAGCGCCAGGCAGTTTTATATAATGTCTAACCCTCACAAAGTAGCTTTTGTTGTACGGAGTCAGTGAACTTAAGGAACTTGGCCATAGTTACAAAACTAGTAAGTAGCAGACCAGGCTTTGGAACAAGGTTGTTTTGTTTTTTTTTTAACTCCAAACAATGGTTTTTCTATTATATCACGAAGTCTTATACATGAAAGATTGAGATGTTTAAGTCTCCTCTTAGCCAGAACTTTTAAAAATGTTGTTTCTAAAAACAGGTCATTCAAACTTATGGTTAAAAATTCAAATGCAGATGTTATCCATTGAAAACTCTCCTTACCTTGTTTAACCAGTCATCTTCCTCTCTTCAGGGGCTAATGTAAACCCCCCTACACCCCCTCCCCACACACACTCTTAATATACTTTGGAATTGGCTTCCATGTCCCTACATGACATTAGTTTACACTTTGAAATTTTGTCATCATTGGACATTTTTTAAAATAATATAATAGTTTATTTTTACATCATTTTGTGCATTTTTCCATCTCAGTTGTAATCCCCATGGGCTTCCCATCACCAAATCCCCTGTGTGCCATCACCACATAGTCGAGTGCATTTCCGTCCCTGCCCCCCATTTTTGATCCCATTCCCCACTCCACCCCCATAAAATGTCTCTAGTATATAGCTGTTCATCATTATTTTCTCACCTGTTCCGCTATACTCCTGCCATGAATCACTGGACCTTTTAAATACAGGTTAAATTAGACTGAAATTTATTTATTTCTGTGCCCCCTGCCCTACTTATCCATTGCTGGAAGAGTAAACAAGAAGCAGATGACTAAGAATCAGGCAATAGGAAAGGAGTGGCGCAGCACACATCACACTCAAGCCTGAGAGTGGCTCCTAAACAGACCTTTCTTGTTTTTGCTCTTAGTTTACTCTGATCCTAACTCATCACTGATTTTCAGACGTGTTCCATAAAGCCTTGTTACTCTTCCCTTTTGTGTTTTTCATAAGTGGGATGCAAGTGCATACTGGTTCTTACTGTATTTTAGACCATCTGGTTCTGATGTTCAAAGATGACTTTGTGAAGATGAGTGGGAAGCCCAGATCTTCATCTCCAAATTTCATAGTTCTAAAGTACAGACATAAAGTATAAAGTTCACACAGTTCATAAAGTACATTGCTCATACAGTAATACTATTAGCCTAATGCTTTGCACTAATTGTTTTACTTTTTTTTTTTTTTAAAGATTTATTTATTTGTGCATACAGAAGTGGGGTACAGGCCAGAGGCTCAGGGGCGGTGAGAGGCTTCACCAGAGACAGAGTGGGGAGCAGAACAGGCAGATCTACGAAGTACACTGCTGAGGGGAGCAGCGGGCGGGTCAGGAGAGGTCTGGCTCGCCATGTGGTCTCCTCCGGGGCAGGCGGCAGGCGGGAATCGAACTCATGCGGAAGTGGCTTCAGATTCTCAGTACTGTGCTTTAACCCGCTGCGCCACCAGGGAGGGCCTAATTGTTTTACTTTTCATGTAGAAAATTAAAATATAAAATCCTCCAGGGCAGAGACCATATCTCATAGTGCAGTGTAAGTCACAATAGATGCATGTTATTGAGTACAAGGAGGATAGAAGGTAAATTTGGTGATGCTGATAGTTTCGCTTAACAACGGCAAGAGGGTAGGATGGTTGGGAACGTGAGGAGAGTGAAGCTGAAAGTAGATTGGAATCACAGGAAGATATCTCAAGACTTATGTGCTGCTGGTCCACCCATGCTCTTCTACCAACATCTCAGGGAAGGCAGATGAGAGAGATGTTTTGAAAAAGCTCCTTACGTGACCTTCACTTTCTTCCATGCTCATACCCCTGATGCATCATCATGTCTGGGAGGAAGGAGAAACACAAAGGCAAATCTCCACGTATGGAGGTTAAATAATCAAATGTCAACTTAAGGCTGAAAATCACTAAACGGTTTTTTTGTTTTCTTTTTTTTAAATGGAGAGGGTAGGTCTTCCCCCGACCCCACACTTTTTCCTTTGTGCGTCCTGCCGTAGCAGTGGTATACAGAAAGACTGTCCTGTGCCAGCTACCCATGTGCATGGCCTGAAAGGCTCAGGTAGTCTATTTTCATGTGTTCCTGGCATTCTACTTTATTTGTACTTCTGATACCTATTTTCTTGAAGGAAACAACAACAACTATATTCTTGTACTTACTTTCCTGAAAAATTCCTTTAGGAAGATCCATGGTGACAATACTGATTTATTTTCTAATCCAGTGGTTCTTAAATAAGTATCAGAATCACTTGGAGAGTTTGTTTAAACAAATATTACTGAACTTATAGATTGTCTGAGTCAGTAGGTTGTAAGTTGAATTTTAAGAATGTTCTTTTCTAACAAATTCCTGTTTGATGCTACTGACCTGGGGACTGCAGTCTGCTATTATTAATTTTTTCCTTCCCTCTTTGGGAAGATTCAGTGGGGAGGTGGAATCCCAGGAACTAGGAAGGAGGATTGGGAGGACAGTCCCAAAAAATGTTAGCAGAAGATTTTGAAATACATATTTAGGGAGAAAAAATACTCTTTTAGCATAATCAGGTGCAGAAGTTTCATAGCATTTGCATAAGACTTCTCTGTAGTTCTGTTGAGAGCTTTTTGCCCAGATTGCATACACCCTACAGCAAATTTTCATTAAAAAAAAAAATTATGTGCATTGCAGGGGGAGAAGATTGCAACCCATCTTAATGTTCCTTTTCCCCAGTTCAGCATGAAATATATTTTGGATCTGTAACAGTTCCCCAAAGCCAAAGATTATTACAGATCCACCTGCTTTTTGTTCATCTTTATTGTGATGACCTTGTTCTGAATCACTATCATCTCTAACTGAATACTGCAGTCTCCCAGCAACTTGCTACTCAAAGTGTGGTCCATTGACCAACAGCATTGGTATCAGGTAGGAGCTCTAACAGGTGTGCAGGAGCGCAAATGCCTGTCAGAAACTGCTGCTTAACAAGCTCTCCAGGTCATTTGTATTAGCAGTGCAGCTAGCTATTCTAGTAGGTCTCACTTTGGTCCCTTTCCATTCCATTCACCATAGCGTAAACAAACTAGATCATGTCAGCAGTAGGTTCTGGCATGAGCCACACCCATCCTTCCTCATACATCCTCATCCTGTATCATGTTCCTCTCTCTTGCTATGCTCCAGGCAAATCTCACTTTTTCAGTTTCTCTCAGAGATATAGATCTTTATGCCTTGTGCCTGGATGTTCCCCTCCAGCATCCATTGCTTTTGTAGAATCTCATCTTTCAGCTCTCAGTTTTAATTGTCAGCATCTGATTTCCCTTGCTGTTTATTTCCTTCGCAGTGGTTACCTAATTTATATCTGTTTAGAGTGCTTACTTTTTGAGTCAAGAACCACTGTAATAAAGGAAATATGCTTATCTTGGCCCAGTGCCTAGTACACAGTAACATACTCAGTAAATATCTACTTAAGAAATTGTTAGGGAGAAAGGATGTCCTGAACGAACTGTACAGGTACCGGTTTTGTGGATTCCACCCCGACTCCAGACACACAACTCCCTCTCTCCACCCACCTTACCCTCCCCCCCTCCCACTTGGCGCTTTCAGTGTGCTTTTGGGGTTCCATGTCACAGAACTGGTAGGGCACATTAGTTAACTTGTATCTCTCTCTCTCTTTCCCTTGTAAATAAACCCATTGTGTATCTGTGTCTGCAGTGCAGTTGAATCTTAAGCTCCCTGTGAGAACAAAACTAACAAAATGACTTTTTTTTTTAACCAAGCAAGGGAAAATTGGAATGTAAGTGGCAAGTAGTCTTGGATTTTAAAGACCCAGGAGGAGATAGGGCCTGTAAATTTGGAGAAAAGGAAGAGGGGTTTCAAGAAAAAATATTGAAATGTAAATTTTGTTGACTCAGGCATTGCCCAACTGGGTGCATTCAAAAGAGACAACTGGGCTTCTCAGGTGTGAGAAGGGGTCAGTGAGTTAGCTAGCTAGCTAGCTTGGTGCTTCACCTACTGTCTACTCCACCCTCTTGTTTACTAAATGGGTTGGAGTCTGTCATTACCTAGAGTAGAGAAGGAGGGAAATAATGCTTCCACTTTTGGTGCTCACAAAAGATGCCCTCAGTACAGACAGCAGGAAAGGCCAGGGCCCACCCTGTGTGGAGATTGTACTTAGATACTCACATTTATAACTAGTGCTTCCCTCACTTCCTCTCTCTCCTTCTCTCCTGGCCCCCTCTGCCCCTTCCCTCACCTCAAAGATCTCTTATCTTTGCCTAATGGCTAGCAGTGTTTCTAGTGAAAAGTCCACTGACAGTCTGGTTGATCTTCCCTCATGGGTTTCCTTTTTTCCCTTGATTTAAAAAAATATTTTGTCCTTTTTGTCTTTCAACAGCTTTATTATTTTGTGTCTTAATGTGTATCTGTCTGATGCTATTTTGTTTGAAACTTCTTGGGGCCTCTGGGGTCAAAATGTCTGCTTCATTTCCTAAATTGAGGTGATTTTCAGCAATTATTATTTAAATACATTTTTATGCCTTTCTCTTCTCCTCTGGCAACCCCATGATACAGATGTTATTTCCCTTTAAGTTACCCCAGAGGATACTTACACTATTTGCTTTTATTTATTTTTTTCTCTACATTGTTTTACTTGTCTGTTCTCCAATACTGTGTTTTCAAGCTCGTTAACTCTACATTGTTTCTTTTGCCTACTGTTGAAGCACTCACTTACACTTTCCAATTTGGTCATAGTACTTCTTAGCTGTGTTATTTCTAATTGTTACCTCATATTTTCTTTATCTTTATTCTGTTGCTGTTTTATATCTTCTATTATTTTTTGAGTTCCAGAGCATAGTTAACAACTGTTGTTACCTTGAGCATCTCCTCGGTCACATTTTGCAGTTCTCTTGAGACTCCTGTTGGGATTTTTTCCCTAGCATTTGTGCTGTGTTCTTCTGTCTCATTGCTAAGTTTTATGGGTCATATTGTTATAGGGCACCTCAATTCAGAGAGAGGCACCCCTGAAGTCCCAAAACCTGCCTGCTCTAAGTGGGTTCTGCCATCCGCCGCAACAAGACAAAACATATAAAGCTTTAATGAAAAGTGACTTTAATACAGTGAATATACAATATGGAACACAAAGAATGTAACTTCTAAATCAAACACCTGAAGTTACCCATCCCCTCGTGGGCAAAAGTCAACCCAAAAGGGATTGGCCCAAAGCAAGGCCTGAAAGCCTGCCACAAGACTAAAGCACCTTCTGGATAGGACCCATGGAAAAGGGTCAGAAATGGCCAGACAAATCTGGGAGGAAAAGAGCAAAATCAAAATCAATATAAACACTGCCATGGTCACCTCCCTACAGGTATCTCACCCACATCTGCCTTAACCAGTCCAGGGTCAGGAAACAAGCACGGTTTCTTCATCACATGCTTGCTGCTCCATGTGGCTTCCTCAGGTCTCCTCCTCCATCTGCCTTCCTTCTCTCTTCTTCTCTCTCCTTTTTCTCTGCTCAGTTCCACCCTCCTTCTGGGTGGGGCAGGGAACCTGGAACTTCCCTTTTCCTAGGGACCACCCAGTTACAATATTAGACACTTTCAAACTGTTTTCCTTTTGCATGTGAAGTAATGAGAGAATTGGTACTTGTCCTGGGTTAAATTTGGTATAAAAGAAACCAGGAGCACCAAAGTTATCACCTCCACTAAACTCAGGAATTCAAGCTCCCTTCTGGACTGGGTATCAGAGTTTTGCGATGGGAATCCATAGCGATCTCATCCTCCATCTTAGCTTCCTTAGTCTCATATCCACTTGTACTTTTTTTTAAGTGCCAGATGCAGCCCTGGGCACAGATTGTAGTTGACTTGGGGTCACAGACCAGGACTTGTTTTCTTTTCTAGCACAGAGCCTTGACCTGGGCTGTTTGTTCCCTTTTTTAACAGGTACTTAAACTCTGGTTTATTCAAGTGTTTCTTTGTTTTGGGTTTTGCCCTGAGGGGTGGCGGGTGTTTGCCTATTCAGCTCTGGCTTGAGGTATTAACCTCATCTATGAGGACACACAGCACGCCAATCTGCTTCTCTCTCAGCTGACTCAGCTTCCAGCACCCTGTATGGAGAATCTCAGGCATAAGCCACGAGTCCTCAACTGTGTGCTTGCCCCTGCTGCACTCCACCAGCGCGCCCTCTGTTGTGCGTGCCCGCGTGCACAACACCGGCTTGTGCCGGGTCTCCAGGTAGGGTGCTCTGCACAGCAGCCTCTCTGTTGTGCTGCTCCAGTACCACTGTCAACCCAGTTCACTGAAAGTTTGTCCTGGCTCTTTCTGCTGGACCTTTGCTCCTCATGTGTATTCTGGTCATCCATTTTTTCCCCCTCAGGTTTTTGGCATTGTCCTGTTGCAATCTACCTTTGAGTCCCTGGAGGAGGGGTGCTGTCATCGTCACTCTGCTGCTCTCTTGGCCGGTCCTTCCCATCTCCTCCCAGGACCAGTTTAAAACTGCAGTTGAGTAGTCAGAGTGTCAGGTAGATTTTGTAAAATTGGCCTGTGCAGCTCAAGCTTTGGTTATAACTTTCTAGGAATATGATTTTGTTCTCCCTTTTAAACCTCTAAACCCTAAAACAACTTTTCATTGTAGTCTTCCCACTTTTGCTTAGACTTTGGCCTATAATTTTACTCTAAGTGAATTTATGTTTTAAAAAATATCTAAAATGTGTATTAAGCATTTTCAATTGATGCAAGGGGCTGGGTATAGAACTGCCATGTAAATGCAATAAATCTTTAAAAAAAAAAAAGTGCTTATTACCTAATCCTAATGTGGACAGTTCATAAATGCAAGGCCTTTTTCCAGCTTCTGTCAGGGACTCTATCTACAACACTCCTGGTACTGTGCAAGGCACAACATGGGCTTTCCAGGAGATCCCAGGACCCTTTACTCTAGAATAAGCATGAGGCTTCACTTGTTAAAAGGATTAGATGAGATTATATCCTAAAAGGATTAGTACAGTGGCTGATGCCAAAGTCATTTTCTTTTCCACCACTGTTCTTTACCACTTTGCATCTACAACAGCTACCTCAGAGGTCTCCTCGTTTAAAAGCTGGAGTTAGCAGCCCTCCCTAGTGGTGCAACAGATTAAAGACAACACTATGAAGTGATCCTCAGCCACTGCAGCATGAGTTCAATTCTCAACCAGGGAGACTTCTCCTGACTTTTGCCCACTGCTCCTCTCAGCAGTGTATTTCAATCAATCTGCCTGTTCTGCTTCCCACTCTGTCTCTGGTGAATCCTTTCACCTCCCTGCACCTTTGGCCTGTACCCCAGTTCTTGTATGCATAAATAAATTTAGAAAAAAAAATAAAAGCTGGGGTTAGTAGGTGTGTTGTGAAAATTAAGTGAGAAATGCACTCTCAAAGAACCTGGCATTTTTTAGAACTTGGAAATGGTAGCAGTTCTTTCTTCACTAGGATGATAAACAAGCTGCATGGGTGGAAACACACTCCTCAACCTCTGTCTTTCAGGTGTGGATGGGCAGACAGATGGTAGATTGTGAGTGGAGAGAGGCAGGGGGAAATAGCCATCTCCAGCCATAGCCTTAAAGGGACTCAGAGGCCTTTGCAGTGCTGCTTGCTCAGCCAGCTATTTGCCTTTCAGGGCCCATCAGTCCCTACATCAAGTCTCTAAGGCCAGAGACACAAGTAGATCGTCCTGATTGAACATAGTGATTGAACATAGTAGATACAGCACTCACCACGAGCAGTATACTGAAAAGTCAGCACTGCCAGCCAGTGCTGACTCACCTGAAGGTCTGAGCCCTCCAGGTGAGTGAGCACTTCAGGTTAGCTTCTTGGAAATAGCTAACTCAGAGGCCTCGTAGGCCTTCCCTCCTTTTTTCTTTCATAAATGAGACTATGGAGAACTGGAGAAAAAGAAATTGACTTGCAATTATTCTGATCATGAAAGGTGTTCCATCTGCATTTAAAATGAGTTGTACCAGCTGCATTTGTAGAGCCCTTTCTCTTCACTTTCTAGTCACTGTACTAAAGGCCCTGTAATCATGTTTAATCCCACACCATCCTTAAAATATCCTGTGCAATTGGCAATTGGAAAACTAAGACTCAAGGATTGAGAGACTTGTTGAAGCTCGCAGCTAGTGAATTGCCAAACCAGAATGTGATTCTAAGCTGATCTTGAGCCTAAAGAGTGTGCTCTTAACCACATTGCTCTGTAAATATGTAACTATGTTCTCTGTTAGGAAAAAAAAAAAAAAAGACAACTGACAAAATACCTGGAAAAGCAGAGGAGTGTGGGTGAGAAATTACTTCTATCTATGTAGTTATCACAACCGATGAGATAATTTACCCAAATGTTTTTCCTTTGGAGTGGTTATGATAAGCACATCATGTTTCATGCACTCAACAACCATATGTTAATACTGACTATGTTTAAGGCTCTGTGCTAGTTTCTGTGAAGACAGTGGTGAATAACTAAAATACAGCAGCATATTCAGATATAAATTTGTCACCACTTTACCTAGCAACAAAACTATATCAAATTTTTTTGGGGGGAAAATTAAATAGCTTTGAAGGCCTGTGTAACTTGGAACATAACTCAATAAGTGAGTTCTTCAAAAATGACATATACTACATGCAATTTGTAAACCTAGATTAGACTTTGATTTAACAAAAAAGCTATAAGGACATCCTTGGGACTGCAGTGGGCATTTGAATTCCAAATGAGTATTACATGTTACAGCATTCTTGGTAGTTTTCTTTGATGTGACAGTGACATGGGGTTTATGAAGGAGATTATTCTTGTTCTTAAATGAAGCTTGGAAGTTACTTTATGGGTAAAGTGTTACGATATCTACAGTTTCATTTTAATGTTGCAAAAATGTAGTCAGGTAAAGAGAATGTTAACAATGGTTAAATCTAAGTGATATATGACTGTTCATCTTACTATTGTTCCACTTGTTCTAGATGTTTGAAAACTTTCAGAATAAAAGACTAAGAAAAGGTTAATTCTTTTTCCTATGTAGAAAAAATTTGTGGTTGTGCAATTCCCCAGAAGGAAATCTATTCTCCAAAATATGATTTAAAAATTGGAGACCATACAGATTTAAAACACTTTCAGAAAATATTTTGTTGTCTTTCTTTTAACTTTCAGTTACATCAATCAAGGATAAACTCAGATCCGAGGCAACACTCATCCTGAACTTTGTTATAGTGATTTAATGTGTGTTTGCCCGAACTCTGTTTTACCTTGTACGTTCATTCACCTGTGCCAGAGGAATTTTCTCTTTGTGGTCATTGGTGAGGCACTGTCACCTAGTCCGCACAGACGTCTGTTCCTGGTAAACCATGTCTGGGTGGCGGTGAAGGGCGGGGTGCAGGGAAACAAAGACAAGATGACTTCACTTGGTGAGCTTACAGTTTTTCAGTTGAATGTTAAACTTGATGAAGCTGACCAACAAAATCAGAACATTTTAGACAGTGCAGATTAGAAGTGGCCCCTAGTCGTAGGAAAAAATTTATTTTTTCCTTCGTTGTTCATTTTATATAGCTTGATTTCTCCCCTTACATGTAACCCCTGTAAAATTCTCACCACCAAATTCCCTGTGAACTGTTATCATGGTCCCTTGTGCTCTTCCCGCCCCAGTTTTGACCCCTCTCTTTGCCTGTTCCCTGTTATATGTCTCAGATTTTGGTTGCCTGCTAGTTTTGTCCTTTTTTTTAACCTGACCCCTTGTTTGGTTTCCTTATATAAGTGAAACCACCCAATGTTTTTCTTTTTCCTTCTGACATATTTCACTGAGCATAATCCCTTGAGCTTCATCCAGGTTGCTGTGAGCAGCTTTTTTAGTTGCTGAGTAGTATTCTACTGTGTGCATATACTGTCTGATTTTGAACCACAAATCTAATTTTGGAATTTAGATTGTTTCCGTATCTTAGCGATTGTAAGTAGTGCTGCAGTAAACATAGGAATACAGATTTCCTTTTGAATTAATGTTTTTTTAAATTATTTATTTATGCACACAAGAGCTGGGTACTGGCCAAAGGTGTAGGGGGTGAGAGGATTCACTAGAGACAGAGCAGGGAGCAGAAGAGGCAGATCTACTGAAACACACTGCTGAGGGGAACAGCAGGCTGGTTAGGATGTGGGTCACCTCCCTGGCAGGGGATCGAACTCTTGACATGTTGCAGTAACTTCGGATAACCTTCATAGTGCTATGCTATAACCTATTGCACCACCAGGGAAAGCCCTTGAATTAATGTTTTTGTGCCCTTTGGGTAGATTCCTAGGAGTGGAATTACTGGGTCATATGGTCGACCCATGTGTTTGAGGGTCCTCCACACAGCTTTCCATGCTAGTTGGAGCAGATTGCATTCCTACCAGCAATGTACAAGGGTTCTTTTCCTCCATATCCACGCTCGCGTTTGTTGTTGTCAGTTTTTTTTTTTTTTAATGTGGGCCACTCTTACTGGTATGAGGTTATATCTCATTGTAATTTTGAGAGAAATTTGTTTTTGACCGTGATTTTCATCAAGCTTACAAAACTACAAGGGGTAAATAATGCATCTGATATACTATATCATGTCATTAAGAAACTATTATATAGTCTTTAGAGTCAGAATCATAATAATGTCATTGTTTTTTTCTCAAGCATGTTCAAACAAGGTGGATGATTTCTTGTAAAAGTGGTTGCAAAAAAAGCTAGATTTATACAGTAGCTACACAGTCGCTATAGATGCTATGACAAATAAATTAATCTAAAAAGTTTCTATATTACAGAGTATTACAATTCTGATACATTTACTCAAGCAACTTCTGCTAGTAAAATGTATCCACTTGAAGTTTGCTAAAGACAAAAAAGATTCCTTTTTTTTAAACTAAGGGGTAATGTCTCAATGTATTTTATTACCGCTAGATGGTGCTGTGTGTTGTTTTATGTAAGCTCAAGACTGCCTAGTTTTAAAATTGGAAAGATTCTTAAAGACTAATCATTTTACTTTATTTTCAGATTGACAAACTGAAATTCATTGAAAATTTGCCTTGTCTAAGCTAAAATTTCTAACTTGAGACACAGCCAGAACTAAGAACTCTCTTTTCTTAATAAAATGTTTATTATTTGAGAAAAAGAAAATGATTAGCCCAACTTACATGAACATAGATTGAGGATAGATAATGAAGTATCATTATGTCCACATCTAAATTACTTTACCAAACAACTACCAATGGTTAAAGAATCCCCAAATGGAAGTTCACTGAAAAGGAATTATAGATTGCTAATAATTATGTGAAAATATATTCTAACTCAGTAAAACTAAACCAGCGGTGTGGGGCCCCTTTGTACTAACTCAGCAAGAAGCCGGTAATGATCATCCTCACAGCTGCAGAGAGAGTGCTAAGACAGGCACCACACGCACTGTCATGACATTGAAAATTGGTACAACTTTTCTGAAAGTTCATTTGATAAATGTTATTAAGGATCTTAAATTGTTCAAACTCTGACCTACTAGTTGAACTTCTAGAATCTTCTCTGTAGGAATAATCAGAAATATAAACAATGATTTATATACAAAAATATTGATGACATCATAGTATTGATATTTTTCAGTAAAAAAAAATCATTGCATAATTTAAGTTTTTTTTTCAGCAGGCAGCCATTTACAAACTGCCTGCAAATAATTTAAAGTGACTTAAGAAAATGTTCATGATGCTTTTTCAATTACAGAGGAGGTTAAAAAAAAACTATAAGCATGGTATCATCTCAGTTACATAAAAATATTGTTATATTTAGAGAACAGAGTGAAAAACATGGGCAGCATTCATCTGGAATGTGAGAGGTCTGAGTGCTTTTCTTTATATTTCCCCCCACTTTCTACAAAGTATAATTCCTATACAAGTATAGTAAATACTCTTACAGACAGAAAAAAAATTTCTTTTAAAAGATGTAGGTAGCATTTTAAGTTATTTTGGAATCTGTCACTCCATCTGTCATCTGAGACCCAGAATTTTCCACCTTTCCTGTTTGTTCTTGGTACTCAAAGCCAGAGTGAGGAAACCCTTGCAGCCTTATTTCTCAGAAATAACTGCGTCTGACTTGCATTCCCTGTTAACATTTCAAGATTGGGAAAATTTCTATACTCCAAAATCTAAGTTCATTTTAGACAGTCATGAATAATCATGGAAGTCTAATCAAAATATTGTTCACTTGTCTTCATTTGCCTGTCTTCATCTTATTATGTGGCTTTTATTGACTCAGTTTTTAAATCTATTTTTGTACACTATAATTCATATTAAATTGTCTAATGTACAGTTAACATGTTCATATGTTTTCTTTGCTGTTCCTTGATCCATTCCTGAACTGGTTAATAAAAGGTACTTGATTTGATTGAAATGGGTTTGATAGCTCCCCATCCCCAACCAAAAACCTTCCATTCCTATTGTAGAAGGAAATGTTGGCTCATGTGAAACTTCCTTTTTGAATTCAGATTCTCTTGTAATGATGTATTGAGTGTTATGTAGTGTGTGTGGGGGGGGAGGGGGAACAAACAAACCTGGAGTTAAACTGCACGAGACCATAACTTTTGCTGTGAGGATTGGTTAGAAGAATAGTTAGGAGTGAACAGTTAGCATTTCCATCTGGTATCTTACTTATGTGACCTTTGGCAAGTTATCTTAAGTTTCTTTGCCTGTAAAATTAGTGATGTGACAGCTGAGCAGAATATTTGAATTGTGCTTGCATTGGAAAATGTGGGTGACGTGACTCCCATACGTTGAGATCCCAACTGAGTCTGAAATGCTTCTCTGCTCAGTGTCTCTTTGTAATTGTGTCTACAGCAGGCCCTTGCCTCTCAAGTTTAGTCAGACTCCATAATGAAGGGGCTATTATTTGCTTCTGTTTCCTTACTCTAGGAAGGCATTGCCTAAATGTTAGAACCAGAGATATAGAAACTGCTGTTAAACTCCTGGAAAAAAGTCTTATGTCAGCGCAATCGTGAATACATCTAAAAGGGTACAGCAGCCGTGTGCATGAATGTTCTTTTGTTTTCCACAGAGAAATGTTAGCATAAACTCTAGCTTAAAAATTCACTAATCTTCCCCATCCATGATGAACATTAAAATAGAGTGCACACATGTGGTTTGAGGGGACACCAGAGAGGCTGCTTCCTCCAGGAATACCTGCTCCACAGACAACTAGCCTAACAGTAGTTAAGTTTAAGCACGACTTTTGACAGCTACTACAAATGCTTCAAGAACATATCTCAAAAAAAAACAGAAAGAACTGGAACATTTTATAGATTAAATTTACATGAAGATTTTGGTACTCCCACAGTGAGACTTAAAGTATCCCAGCATCCATTTCCTTTACAATCAGTAGCTACTTCTACTACCTCCCACAATGTATTAGCATCTTCATATTGCTCCTTTGTCTTTATTCATTCCAGCATTATCAAGTGTATCATAATTGATAAAGTCACAGGAACAGTTACAAAGGAATACTCAGAGGAATGTCACACAGTAATCTCTCAGTTAACCCATTTGAGTCTGAGCTGTTGTTGAAAATAGTCTGCAGGTTCAAATTTACTTTGTGCCTGTTTTAAATTTTATTTTTGATTATCAGTGTATATATAGACTTTATTTGTCTCTGGGTACCTTACTTTGGTATCTATATGAAAACATATTAATAGTGAAGTAGTTCAATTTTAAACTGGAGATTATGAAAATGTATTAAATATAGAAAAACTACTGTGCCTTCAGTTTGTAAATTGTAAACATTAAACAGGCATTATTGTCAAAGTTCTTAGACCTATTCATTATTTGTAACCATAGTGATAGAAGTTTATAACAAAAATTTACTACTTTAAACTTAATTCATATTAATTAAGTAGAGAGTAGATTCTGAAAAACATTTCTAATCATCCTGGGTAGAGAGTGGAGTGTGACCTTGTTTTGGCCAGACCGTGCCTAGTGAGATTTATGATATATTAATGTGTTCTGTTAATTTCTGTGCTGCTTCTTCCTCCTGTACACTGGAAGTATTCTCTTAAGTTTTAGATATTTATCCATTTGTTCACAAATTTATCTATTGGACAGCTGTGTTCTGGGCACTAATGCTTGTGCCTACAGCTATGAAGATGAATAAAACAAAGTCCCACTTAGTAGAAGGCAGAGACAATTACAGCAGAATGATATACTGCAGAAATAGGCTCGACTTTCCAAGCAAGAGGTCTCTTGGAAAGGAGATGCTGGCTCTGCTGGGAAGAACCTGAGGTGGAAACACCTTCCATGGTGAAGGAGAAAGCTTGACTTGAGGGGGCACTTGTGTGCTTGCTGCAGGGCACCTTGCTGACGTGTGAGGTGGGAAGATGCATGAACGAGAGGAAAATTGGAGGGAAATGTGGAGGAGAGCCAGCGCAGAAGACTTGGGCACAAAGGTGTTTACGTAACTTATTCGGGAACCACAGTAGTTCTGAAAGCCCAGGGGACAGCATTTGTGAGGGAAGTTGGTGAGGGGGAGAGTGGTGAGATATGAATGACAGTAGCTAGGATTTGCTGAGTTCTTACCATGTGCCATTCTAAACACTTAGCATGTATTAGCTCATTTAATCTTCATAAAACTCTATGAAGTAGTTACTATTATCTTCATTTTATAGACCTGAACATTGTGGTGTTGTTTAAAATGTCCACAAATCCTCTGATATGCTCTAAAAACAGGCTTAGTTTCCATCTCCTTGTGAGTGATCTCATTAATGACATACTTATAACTAATAAAATATGCCAGAAGTGCTGATTTGTGACTTCTGAGACTAGTCATAGAAGGCATTTGGCCATAGAAGGCATTTGCTTTCTCTCTCTGGATTATTCACTGTAGCAGAAACCAGCTACCAAATTATGAGGATATTTATATAACCCAGTGGAAAAGCTCACATGGCAACAAATTGATATTTCTTACCAACAGGCACCAAGGACCTGGCCTTCTGTCATCTGCTAGGTGGGGGGACCATTTTGGAAAAATTTCCTAGCCCCAGTCAAGATTCCAAATCAGTGCACCCCCAAATTCTTTGTGACAGCTCAAGAAATCATATACCAGAACTACTTAGCCAAGCTGTCTCCAAACTCCTTACCAGCTTCCTGCCCCCCTCCCCCAAAAAACACAAAACTCCAACCTCTAGGAAAATAAGTGCTGTTTTAAGCTACTAAGTGATGGAGTAATGTGTTATACAGCACTAGAAAAGTAATACAGACAATGAAGCAGCAACATTAAGGAACTTTTCCAAGGCTCACATAATGCATAAATTACAAATGTTTGTCTTGATTCCAAGCATTCAAATTCCAGAGTCTGTGCACCTAAATGGTACTATTCTGCCTTGATATTGGAGATCCAGTTCTTAGATTTCATTCATTTACACCATGTACCTTACAGACATACATACATACATACCTCTCCCACTCTACTCCCCCCTACCCTAAGGCTTTAATCTTTAGGTGCTAGGCTAGGAAACCACTGAAAGCAAGTGCATTTTGGGAAGATCCCATGGTATACAGGCATGATTGTAAAGGACTGCAACTAGAATTGCAAAGAACAGTTCAGGAAATAGAAGCAATCCAGACAGGGACTGGTGAGTTCCTGATTACACATGGGAAAGAAAAGATTAGACAGGTTCAAGAAATACTTAGGGGTAGACCTGAAGAGCTCAGGTGGTTGCCTAGATCATGCGTGGTGTGGGGTTGTGTGAGGAGGAGGGAGTCAGTGAGGGACATTTGGAATTGGTGAATGATGTTGCCACGGTGTGTGGTGGGATAGGAGAGGGGGTGTTGCCAGCTGGTAGAAGAGTAGGGGAGGAACATGATTAATTCTGCTTTGGGCATGGGTCATTTTTGAGGCATTTAAGAAGACATCTAAGAAGTGAGGTCCTAGCTCCACTCCACTGGCACTGCAGAGGAGAGTTCTGAGCTGAAGTGGGGACTTAGGCGTCAGCAGCCTGTCTTTGGCTTATGCTCAAGTGATGACATGGATGACTGTCCCTTGGGAGAGTGCTTGAAATGAGGGGATGGGTGATGTCTCCAAGAAGGTCTGGGAAATCCTAACCTTGGCTCAGAAGTCAGAGAAAGGAAAGAGAAGTCAAGAAAAGGAAAATCAGTAGAAAATGGATCAGAGCTGGGAGACAGGAGAGTTTCCAGAGAGAGAGAATTAAAGTGTCAAATGCAAAAAGAACAATAAAAAATTGATAGAGTCAGGCTCGATGTTTAACAGATGCCCTTTTCTGAGCCAGTGAAAGCTGGCCAATGTGACCTGTAGATCTGTCACTTGAAAGAGCATCCCGTTAAGGTTCACCCAAGATGTCAGATGAGGCATCTTGGAAGACTCCCTGTGAAACTCACAGGTTCACCAGTCTCAGCAACCTTCTTACTTAACTCATTTCAGTTCAGCAAACATCTATGGAAAGGTTAACACAGAGTAGGTGCATAATAAGTGACTATTGGATGAACAAATACTAATAATATATGCAAGAGCCGTGGGAGGGCAGACGAGGTTCTAGTCACACTTGGCAACAGTAGCATAAGATTTCTCAGGGAGTGTCATTTACTCATGTTATATTGCTACAGATTTTAAGAGGGTTTGATGTCTCCTGTGGAGAGAGAATTTTATTTCTTTTATAAAGAACTACTGGTTGTTAACACCAACAACACAAAAGGAATCAAAGACCTGTGACTCTAAAATCCTTCTTGATATCTTAAGATTGAGTTTACAAATGCAGTATGGAAAGTTAACACAGATGGAAGAAGCTTAGATTAAAAAAAAAGCACTTCACTAATGACATAAGCCTCTTTCAGCTCCAGCTGTTCAACTGGCAACTTCCTGTCCATCTGGGAGTCATTATTTTTAAAAGTTGCATTTACTTAAATGAAATAATTCCAGTACTTAAACTTTTTTTAGTGATTAAGTTCTCTTTTTAAATTATTGTTGGATTTTCAATTGAGAAAGCCATGGTAAAATCACAATATTTCCATAATAAATGTCTGGAGATTTTTACAAACTAAATATACTAAATTTTAAAAAATGACTACTGTGGGCTATCCTATTAAAACAAACAAGTTTCCCACATATTTAAATAATTAAGGCAATTAGACAACTGTAAACCAAGCTTTCAATTTTGTAGTTCTTTATAGTATGAAAGCTCAGTTGTAAAGGAGCTAGATTTATTAATGAGATGCTTGTTTAGTAGGCCATTAAACTCTATATCATAATGCTGCTTACTGAGCGCTTGTTTTCTTTGTTTTGAAACTCCCCAAAAGTAAAAAGACTAGGAGAAAGAGTTAACTAAGTTTCTCTGGAAGTACCTCTTGTGCCACCCCAAAGTGAAATTTTCCCCTTCAATCTGGTCTTCCCCTTGTCTCAGAGTCCTGACCCTTTCCAAACCCTCAGCTGTTTTGTGTCCCTGAGCTCTCTACCTTGGCACTGAGGATTTCATTCTGTCACTTTAAATTACTCTCTAATTATTTCATGGGTGGTTGGTATTGCTTTGTCTTTAGAGAATACTTTTCTCGAAGACAGGGAACATTCTAGGTCTATAAAAATACTTCAGGCTGTGCCTCTGTTTTTCTCTGTGGATTAAACATTGCTGATCACTCTGATCACCAAACATTCTACATCCAATACTGTGAGTTTGTCAACTGAGCTAGGCTATGGTGCTTAGTTGTTAGTCAAACACCAGTCAAGATGTTTATTTGAAGGTTTTTTTTTCCCCAGATGTGATTAACACTTAAATTAGTAGACGGTGAGTAAAGCAGGTTACTCTCCTTAATGTGACAGGCTCATATAATTTGTTGAAGGCCTTAAGAGCAAAGGTTGAGGTTCCCTGAAGCAGAAGGCATTCTCCTCCAAGCCACAGTAGAGAAACCTTGCCTTAGTTTCCAGCCTGCTGCCTTGTATCTCAAACTTACTGCATTACTCTTGCACTGAATCTCCAGCCTTCTGACAGCCCTTCAGATTTCATATCTGCAGCCCTGACAGTCACAAGCCAATTCTTAATATCCATCTCTTTCTCCTTTTGGTTCTGTTCTCTAGAGAACCCTGACTAACCTAAGTGTGAAAAACCTACATTAAAGGATAGATGTGATTCTGAGAAATTTCACAGGACTACCTAATTTTTTTTAAATGATTCCTTTTGTGTGTGTGTAGAACTGGGGCGCAGGCCAGAGGTTCAGAGAGTGAGAGGATTCACCGCAGACAGAATAGGGAAAAATAGGCAGATCTACTGAAATTCACTGGTGAGAGGAGCAGGAGGAGAGGAAGGAGAGGTCTGCTGAGTCATATGTGTCAGCTCCCTGGCCAGGGATCCAACTCAGGCCATTGTGATGGTAACATGAGAGTGCTGAGACTTAACCCCTCGGCCACCAGGGAGGCCCCAGGTTACATCGTTTTTTATAGTAAACCCTGCAAAAGCTATGAAGATATCAATCCACCAAAATGTGAGTTCTTGAAAGAGTGTCAAGGAGGTAGGCCAGTCAGCCATTCTTTTTATCTCCAAAACCTTAATACTAAATTCAAGTATCATTACTTACAAACAAACAAACAAAAAAACAAAACAAAACTTTATTTGGAAATAATTTCATAGTGACAGAAATGTTGCAAGAGTAAGAATAGTACAAGAAAAACATACATACTCTTCCTAGCTCCATCTAGTTTACACATTTACTTTATCATTATGTGTAGTTTCTACACACACATGTACACACAGAATACACACACACACATTTCTTTTTCTGAACCATTTGAGAGTAACTCGTATATACCATAACTCCTTCATTTTAAATGCTTAAGTATGTTAGGGGTATCCTCTAATATTCGTTGGTCTCATGTTGTCTTTTAATGTACTTTGTTTTTCTTTAGTATCAGATGAAGTTACCATGTCTTTCTAATCTGGAACATCTCCACGGCCTTTCTTTGATGTGACATCAATTTTGATGCAGACTTCCTGGGAAAATGGATTGTTCAGCTGATGCTAGGTTTTTTTTTACATGGACAATGTTTTTAAAGATTTATTTATTTGTGCATACAGAACTGGGGTACAGGCCAGAGATTCAGGGGTTGCAAAAGACTTCACCAGAGACAGAGTGGGGAGCAGAACAGGCAGATCTACAAAGTACACTGCTGAGGGGAGCAGCGGGCGGGTCAGGAGAGGTCTGCCACACCATGTGGTCACCTCCGGGGCAGGCGGGGATTGAACTCATGCGGAAGTGGTTTCAGCTTCTTAGGCTGTGCTTTAACCCGCTGCGCCACCAGGGATGGCCAATGCTAGTTTGTTTTTTTTTAAGATTTATTTATTTATGCACACAGAACTGGGGTACAAGCCAGAGGTGCAGGGCAGTGAGAGGATTCACTAGATTTAGAGTGGAGAGCAGAACAGTCCGACTGATGAAGTACACTGCTGAGGGGAGCAGTGGGCGGGTCAGGAGTCTGCTGTGCCATGTGGGTCACCTCTGGGGTGGGAATCAAACTCATGCTAAAGTGGCTTTAACTTCTTAGTGCTGCACTTTAACCCACTGCACCACCAGAAGGGCCCGGATGCTAGTTTTAACAAAACTTCGGGGTCAGGAATAAATCAGTATAAGATGTAATTTTCCTCGAAGGTCTTCACTAGGATCACAGAGAATTCTGGACATGGAGCACACACCCTAATAATACCTGCCTGCATCAGCTTCCTTCATTCTCTAATACACTTTCCTAATCTAGGCTTTCCTGCTTGCCCTGGGCACAGACAGAAGTAGAACAGACTTTGTGTCGGAAGCCCTGTGCACAAGCGCTTACTTGGAAATAGAGCTGGGCTTGGAAATTAGAACCAGATCTGTTTTTCAGTTAATCAATTCATAATATAAGAGAAAACTAAGAACTTGAGGTTTTTTTAAAAAAAAAAAAGTTAATTGAGAAGACATTTATGTCACCAGGAACAGGCTTCTCTAAAATATGTTCCCTTAAGCTTTATTTAATGTATGTTATAAAAGCTAATACAATTAAGCTAGGTTTAGTCCATAATAAGCTCTGGTTTTTTTTTTTTTTTTTAAATCGAGAGGAACATTTGATTAAATTACTATCCATCTGAAAATATTACTCAATGGGGAAAATCCCATTAGATGCAAAAAGACATAATCTTTAGTAGTTAATTGGAAACAAAGAATCCATGCTGTAATTCAGATGACCAAGAAAAAGAGTTCTTTACTTTGAGATTCACTTTATGCAGTGTCATGTCGTTTTGTTGAAATCACTATCATGGTACCTTTTGGTTCAAAAATGAAAGTCATGGTGTATCAGACAGCATCATCACTTTGGCTGATTTACCGTCTTGGTATGTTTATTTATGCTGCAAGTGATTGTAGAGGTGGTCATGTTATATTTTAGGAAAATGTTTTTGGATAACAGCAGAAATAGCACAAAGAGATTTCTGAATTGATAGGTTTTGTAAATGGGGAATTTTGTAAAGGTATATTCTTGTGCTTAATGGAAATGTAGGGGGTTATTTTGTTAGACAGAAAAAGGACTAAATTGGAATTTAATGTGTGTACCACCGGAGTGATTAACAATTAGCTGATTATCAGTCATAAATTCCCAAGTAATAAATACTACTTTTGTGATAAAGGTTTTTGTTTTACATAGAAAATGTATTGTCTAAAATGATTGCCATTAAAGGAAAAATTGAATACTGTTGTCATTTGGAAGCCAACTATGTGTGGGCCCCATAATCAAGGTCAGGAAGTCAGTAATAAAGTTTATTAAGACAAATGGCTCTGTTACCCATTGCAGGCAACATCCCCGTGGTCTGGAAACTCAAGTGGCCTCGGGCCAAGGGAAGATCTGTTAGTGTTATGGGTGTAGCATCTCTGGTGAGACAGAGGTTTCCAGACACATTTCTGAAACATTTTCTATTATTTACCTACAGGAAGCTAGTTGTGATACACATGGAAGGCTATTATTTTCTGTTGGCGAGATCCTGTGGCACCTTGACAGAGGACGAAGACACGTCTCTCTCTTTGTGTCAAGGGAATAAATTGTTTCCTTCTGGGGAGTGTGTACCAGCTGAATGAAGAAAGCAGTCTTGTGCCTGAGGATAAGTTTTGGCCTTTGCCTTCCTGCTTCAAGTGGTTTTCCACCCCTTAATGTACCTAAATGGAATTCTAAGAGGCTGTGGCCCACTTCCTCCCAAAGACACGTCTCCTCCCATGAGTCATGCAAACAAGCATCCTCCACACACCCCCTCCCAGGGCGTTTTCTCTTCCAAGCACAGTCAGGGTTGCCTTGCACCAGCTCTTGTTGCTGGCTGCTTTAGCAGCAGCCTCCTGTTTCTGAGAGAGTCTGTCACTGTGCTTCGTATGGAGATAATAGGTGGGCCTAGGGTTTGGAGTGCCTGCAATGACATTTCCAGTCTTAGACAATGCTTTTTATATCGCCACATATAATTTCTTTTCCATTCTCCCAAGAGAGTTCAGATGTGATCGCTAAATTTTCTAGCTTATAGAAGGTTATGAGCCTATGGGTTCAACCACAGCTGGGTTTTTCTTTTTAACCAAAACTCAAATGATTGGATAAAGTATCACTTTGCCAGTAACTGTGACCCTTGTGGGATTGTTGCTTTTGAAGTGCTAAGTTTTTTTCAGACTTCAGCTGGCATGTGCCAAAGGAAAAAATAATTCTGACATTTGTTAGAATAGTAATGAAGATTTTATTTAGGACTGTGGCAGTGAGAGCATTGCAGTGGGGCGAGAAGATGGTGCTTCACTCTGCATACCATAAAGGCAGCTGGGGTTTCATAGCCAATGAAGGAGTGAGAGGGTCAGTGAACGGAAAATGGCCAAGAAGAGACCCCAAGGATGGGGCCCTTGCTAAACTGACATAATAAGATGCTTGCTGAAGGCAGGTCCAGGACACATAGGCTAAAGACAGCACATAATGAACCTGATCCCAGACAGGAAGAGGGCCCAAGTGGAAGCCCAGTTGAGAAGAGGGCTCAGAAAAGTCAACTAAAGTTCTGTCAAGGAAGAGTCTCTTTTCCTATGTACTAAACCTGGATGTCCGTTGCAGAGAAGGCAGTGGGGGCTCAGGTATAGAAGGGGACAAAAGCCCTTCTCTGAATGCTTCTCAGACTCACCCACAGACTGTGCTGGATTAGTCAGAGAAATCCTTGTTCTCTTCTGAAGGCGCCACAGGCACCCAGGAGGCCAGCTATCAAGCTGGTTGTCCTCAGGGCCTGGAGCTTCCAGCCTGTTGTCATAGGTGTGAAGTAGTGTCTCATTGTGGTTTTGATTTAATCTTTAATGATTACAATGTTAGGTGCGTTTTCGTTTGATTATATGCCATGTAGTCATCTCTTCTTGGAAAGATTCATATTCCGGTTCTTTAACCATCATTTAATTGAGTTGTCTGGTTTTTGCTGAGTTGGAGAAATTTGTATATTCTAGATATTAATGCCCTGTGAGATAGATGTTTTGCAAATAATTTCTTCCATTCTGTAAATTGTCTGTACCCTCTGTATAACCTTTGGTGCACTTAAGTTTGGTAATTTTCCCCCCAGTCAATGAGAAGTAAAAGCAACGCTTAGTGTGAAAGAACTTTAACAGATTAATGTGCCTAGAGAGAGAAGAAAGGATAATAGTTTCCCAACAACACCCAAAGTTATGTATCTGCTCAGAGGCAAGTATCTAGCCAAACGCAGTTGACCTAATTCGTGGCCACTGAGGCCCGACAGCTCGCCACAGCTCTAGGGTACCTTCTGGCAGGGAACCATAGGAAGGGGCTCTGAAGCAGGTCCCAGAACGCTGGGACAAAAGGAGCAAAACAAAACACACATCAAGGCAATGGCAGCCTTTGCCCACTTCCCCGCTCTATGTCGTCCATGTCTCCACATGTCCCTCATCCACCTGTATCTCCATGTCCCCCAAGTCTGCAGTGCAAGTCCAAAGCTAAGAAGCAGGGACCTTTCTTCATGTGTGTCTCTCCTGTGTGTCCCCTGAGCACACGTGCTTTCCATAGTTTACGGAGAGTTCCCCCCTGGCCAGCTCCCCCACAGTTCAGTGGTACGGGGAGCATGGTATCACCCCCTTTCTGAAGATGTCTCTATTACAGAGGAGCACATGAGCTTAACACTTTGTTAAGTGTGGCAGGTCACCTTGTGGCAGTTGCATTTCTGGGCCAGCAGGCAGAGGGTCTACGAGAGGATGCCACCCACAGGTGCGAGTGCGGATGGCCCCTTTGTGAACATCGTACTGTGAGAGTGGGCAGCCATCCTCCAGCTGTCTGCCAGCAAGCGTCGCAGGTCGGGTGGGGCGCCCTGCTGCTCACTGGGCTTACCCCAAGGATGACAGTCTTGGCCTGCGACAGTCTTCCCAAAGGTCTTCGTGTTTGCATCTGCCTCAGGCTGTGTGGTTGGAGAGAAAGAGTGACGCACAAGTTTTAAATTTTCTTTTGTTGCAGTGTCATATCCAAGAATTCCTGAACAAACCCAATCTTTTGATGCTTCCCCTGTTTTTCTTTGAACTCAATTTAAGCCTCAGATCTGTTTTGAGTTAATTTTTGTGTATGGTGTAAGATACGGGTCCAATCTGATGATTTTGCATGTGGCTATCCAGTTTTCCCAGCACCGTTTGTTGAAAAGTCCTTTCCCTATTGAATAGTCTTGGCACACATCTCAGTCATTCGCTTTTATTTTACATTGCAAAGAGGAAGCTTAGAATTACATCTCATCTTTAGATTTGCTTTTCACTTCTCCATAGGTTTTTGAACTCTATGCATCTGCTGCAGTTTTCAACCAGTCTTTCCTTGAGTGTAGGAGAGAGTGTCTTTACCTTTTCCCCGCATTTTGAGAAGACAGGGCTATGAGGACAAGGAGAAAAGGGGAAGGAAAGGGACACCTGCTTAGACACTGTGGGGCAGTCTTGGGACAAGAGCTGCCGACTATCTTTTATGAGGGAGATGTGCCCCGCCTGGGAAGGGCTCTGCCAGCCTAGTGCCCCTTGAATGGTCTGGAGACCCAGAGCTCCCAAATTTTCTTTGTTTGGTATCTTACAGATTAAACTTTTCTCCTAACATGTTCCTCTAGCTTAGCAAACTTCCAGGATGCCTGGACACATGCTAGGAATAAAAACTATTAGTCATTTTAAATGCCAGTGCAAATTAATCTACACCGTTGCTTTCCTCCCAGTTGCTTAGCTGAGAAGGAAATTTTAGCTTGAACTTTATCAGGGTTGAGTGAAGTAGAAGGAAAGAGTGAGAGTGAGAACACTCCTTTAGGACAAGGCCACATCCCGAGGAGCACAGGCCTGGGCGATGCTGCGGCCCTGAAGAGTGGGAGGCATTGCGCGTTGTGGATGGGCCTGGAGCATGGTGTCTCAGACAGGGAAGTCTGAGTCTAAAGATAAATTCTGCCTACTGCACAGCTGTGCCAGGGAGAGGCCTGAGAGCATGAGTAATCCGTGGATGTCAGTGTCCCTTTCGTGTTTATTTAAAGCAGGGCACTAATTTCTCCAGGTCTGGCAACATGCCTTTTTTAGGTATTGATTTTCCAGTTCTTTACTGGAGAATTGTCTTTCATTTCTAAAACACATACACACACAGTCCTCTTTTTTGGGATTTGCCATATTGAGTTGATTGTACATTTGAGTTGATTGTACATTTTTAACTAACTGATACTGAATAAACAAACTACATTGCTGAAGCTATGATACCCTTGCTGAAATTTAGATATCTCAGTAGTTTCATTTGTATATGTCAAGAATTAGAATGTTTATTGAAAACTGACTTTTGTTCTGTCAGCTCCTGTTTCTACCCAAACTCATCTCTTCTAAATAGTAAAGTAGTTTTAAAAGTTGGTTCTGTTAACTCTCTTTTTTAAAAGACTTATTTATTTATGGATATAAGAACTGGGGTATAGGCCAGAGGTGCAGGGGGTAAGGGGGCTCACCAGAGACAGAGTAGGGAGCAGAACAGGCAGATCTACTGAAATACACTGCTGAAAGGAGCAGCGGGCATTATATGTGGTTAGCACTCTGTCCCAGGTTCACACTCAAGTCTGTGGCAATTATAGCACTGAGACTTAATCCCCTACACCAGCAGGGAGGCCCCCTCTTTTATCTCTAAAATACCTTTTCTGCACAAAGGGAAAGATATACCTAGATGGCGATTAAAATTTGTATCCTGTTAATGCCGCATAATCTCCTTCATTTGGCCACATAGGACAGTCACAGCTGGATATCAGTACCACAAAGAAGTATCACCCACACTGAGCCCTTCTTCCTTTAGCCCCCTGCTGAGGACTTTCCCTTGTCTGCTACAGAAGCACTTACCTCATTTCTTGGTCTGTACACTGTTTTGAGAGAGTTAGCCTGTGACATGAGAGTGCAAGATACTACAAGTCACTCTAGCACGTGTATTTTCTCTTTAGTATGTCATGTGACTGTTGATGGGAAGGCTGTCTCGTGCTATCATTAGCTGGGTTTCCACTTTTCATTATCTTTCAACCAGCCACTACTCTAATTACTAAACACATTATGTCACACTTCAGGCCCTCAAATTTTTTGTTCTCCTAATCAGGTGAACTTGGTGGCACCCCGTTAGTACACTGCTAAAAAATATAGCAAATAAAAATATATTTTGTCACATCAGTAGATATCTTGCTTGAAAGCTCACATATGTTTTCCTTATATTTTGGGAATTGATTTTAAAAGTTATTCCTATTATATGAGATATTCTCTGACTAAAATGATATAATAGCTAGTATATTTTTGAGTAGAGTAGAAAGGAATAGAAAGTATCTCTGACTTTGAAATAAGATATTTCTGATGTATTTAAAAAAAACTTCAATGTGATAGGTGTACACATATGGCCAAAGTCATCAAATTGCATACATTAAATATGTACAGTTTTCATTTTTGGCTATCAGTTATGCTTTAATTAAACTGAAACAAAGAAAGAATAACTTTTTTTTCTATTAGATAAATAGTGGCTCAGTCTTGTCCAAAATAAAACAAGCAAAAAGATTTCAATGAATGGAAAAATATAACATGCTCATGGGTCGGAAGACTCAAAGTAATGTTGAGATTCAATGCAATCTCAGTTATAGTCCCTCAGGATTTTTAATACAGAAATTGACAAGATGATTATAAAACATACTTGGAAATGCAAAGGACCTAAATTTGACAAAACAATTTTTTTTAAAGATTTGTTTATTTGTGCATACAGAATTGGGTTACAGGCCAGAGGCACAGGGGCGGTGAGAGGATTCACCAGAGACAGAGTGGGGAGCAGAACAGGCCGACTGATGAAGTACACTGCTGAGGGGAGCAGCAGGCACATCAGGAGAGGTCTGCCGCACCATGTGGTCACCTCGGGGCAGGCAGGAATCGAACTCATGCGAAAGTGGCTTTCCATTCTTAGTGCTGTGCTTTAACCCACTGCGCCACCAGGGAGGGCCGACAAAACAATTTTTAAGAAGAATAAAGCTAGAGGACTTAAGTTACCTGAACCAAAATTATCCTATAGAGCAGCAGCAATCAAAATAGCATGGTAGAAGAGAGAAGAGTATAGTTTAAGGATAGAACAGAATGTCCAAAAATAGACCTCACATAGTTATTTTTATCAAAATGGCAAGGTAACCATTGAGGAAATAATAATGTTTTCAACAAATAGTAGAGGAATAACTAGATAACTGTATATATTTTTAGAAAATAAACCTCAACCAATACCCCATGTCAAATATAAAATTTAAGATGGTTCCTAGACCTCAGTAGAAAAAACTGTAAAACTTTAGAAAGAGAAAAATAAAATATACATTCATGAACTGAGGCAATTATTTTTTAAAGTAGGACTCAAAGCAATAACCATAAAAATTTATAAATTAGATTTCTTCAAAATTAAATATATTTACTAAAAAAGAAAATAAAAAAATTCATAGTCTGGAAGAAGACACTGGCAAAACATGTGTAATGAAGGATTTGCATCCAGAATATATAAAGAACTCTGTAATTCCATAGTAAAGACACACAGCTTTCAAAAAAGGGACAGAATTCTTAAACACTTTACAAAGGAAGATATATGAATGGTCTACAAGCACATGAAAACAGTTGAACATTATTAGTCATTGGGAATGCAAATTAAAACCACAGTGAACTAGTACTGTATACTCATTAGGATAACAAATTGGGAACCTATACGCAGCTCTTATTGCTAGTGGAAGTATCAGATAGTGCAACCACTTTGAAAAACAGCTTTGCAGTTTCAGGCAAAAAAATCAAACATACACCTACCCTTTAACTTAAAAATTCCTTTTCTAAAAGAAATGAACCACCTGTGCACAAAAGGTTTTATACAAGGATGTTCACAGTAGCTTTATTCATAATGGCTCCAGAATGGGAACATTCCAAATATGACCCATCGGGGAGATGGATAGACAACTGTGCTTTCATATAAAGAATGAGTGACTATTCAGTGGCATTGGTTAAATCTCACATGCTGAACAAAAGAAGTAAGACACTGAAAGACATATTGTGTAATTCCATTTATAGAAATTCTAGAAATTTTAGAGGCAAAACTAATGTGAAAAAGTTTTTAAACCGTGATTATGTCTGGAGATGGGGAATAATGGTCAGGAAGGAACATGGACCTACTTTAAGGAAGATGGAAATGTTCTTAGCCTTTGAGTTACATGAGTTACATGCATGTATCCTCACGGCAAAACCTACACCTGAGATTTGTACATTTCTATGTTCTGTATATTTTACCTCAAGAAAATGGCAAAGACTAGCGTGAGGAGTAGGTAGAGGGAAAGCTGAAGCAAGAATGGCAGGATATTTATAATTGCTAAAATTGTATGACAGGCACTAGTCTGCTACTTTTTATGTGTTTGGATTATTACATAATAACATGTTTTCTTCAAGTTTATAAAATATAAAAAGTGAGTTGAATGGATGGATCACAGATTGTTCTCATTGCAGTACTTTTCCTAGGCAATATTCAGTAATCTGTGCTAATGGAGCAGACACTGTGGTTTAAGATTACAAGCTTTGCAACCATTTATGAGCTATGAAGCTTTGAGCTAGGCCCTTGCTTCCTCTAAAGTTTCTGTCCCTATCACATGGTGTTGTGAGTCTTAAGTAAGATGAAATATGTGTAAAATGCTTTGCCAAATTCTTGTTCTGTAAATGTTAGTATTCAATATTAAGTGGAGGGAAAATGTGGCAGAGATCACAAACTTTTATTTGGCTTTGAAGAAAATCCTTTCCTGTTTCATTTATATGTGACTGCCTTGAGTATTTGGGAGCTGCCATGGTAGACAGAATGGGGAGCATTTGGGAGGAATCAGACAGGGTTCCAGTCTTGCAGGGAATACTTCTTTGTACTTGAGAATTAGCACCCAAACGTTATCTCCAGGAGACTGTCTTCAAATTCCTGACATAATTGATAATGCAGACATTCCAAAGCCTTTTTTTCTTGTTTGCTTGCTTTTAGAATTTGAACTTATTTTTGTTCTTTTGAGAACACCTGTCCCTGGGCTGTTTAACTTCAGCCAGTATTTTAATTGGCTCTGTTTTCTAACTTCAAAAAACAGAAGTCTGGAGAGAAAACTAAGGTTTTGGGGCCTAAAAATAGCAAAATAAATAATCCCCTGCTGACTAACAAAAAACCCAAATATATCACCAGATTCTGTCTCAGACCTGGATTACACTTCCCTCTGGGTTTCTTCAGTTAACAGTTTTCACTCCCATGCTTTCAGGTTGTTTCAAAGGGTAATCTTTCCTTTATGGCTGGATTTCTTCCCGCGTACATTTCAGAAGTAGTACTGCGCCCTTCTCTGTGCCCTGCCCAGCAGCACCGGAAGGGAAGGGCGAACCCTGCCTGCTTTGTGGTAGGCTGGGACACAGGCGCAGTGGAGGGGTGGCGTGTGGTGACAGAGGGCTGCTTATAGTGTCAGTTTTGGTGTGGTTTTTCTTTGTGGGGCCTAAATGCAGTTTGGCTGAAAGAGCTGGCTTTGACAACCTATTTGTTGCAATAGTCTTCCCAAATTTCTTCACAGACATTTCTCTGAGCACTACAACCTATTTTGTGTTAGAAAAGCAGATTTGGCACATGGGCTTAGGGTTGAGGTTCTCCCGGTCCCCCTGGCCAAGTAGCTGGGAGATGCCTCTACTGGAGCTGTCACTGGGAGGCGGTCACTTCTCTCCTCTCTGCAGTTCTGCTATGAGGATAGCCACAGGCTCCTGTCTGTCTCTGGCCCATGTCTCTCTTCATCCTAAAATGTAAGGAGCATCTTTTGACATGGAAGTTGGGCTTCCCATGGCTCTCCTATGGGACGTCTTGCTTTGGAAGCTGCATGTGTTATATAGTCATTTAAAGACCTTGCACTTTCGTAAAACCTTTGGAGTTGATTTTTCATCTTTGTTCCTCCACTGCTGCTTTTTAAAAATACAAGTGTCTAAACTAATTGAGATTATATTGCTTCATATGTGCACGCTTTTTTCCATATTGCTTTAGGATGATGCTTAATGGTTTGTATCCCTCATGCTCTGGTTTCTTCTGCATTTCTGAAGTGGTGGGCTAAAGTTGGCTTCATTTGAACACCTCACAAATGTATGCCCCATCAATCCAAAACACTTCTGAGTGCAGGGGCTCCTGGGAGGTACTGCAGGTTTGGTTACAGGCCACCTCAATAAACGAGGTTCACAGTCACAAGAATGTCTTGGTTTCCTGGTCCATGTAAAGTTACGTTTACATAACTGTGTATGCCTAAAAATCACTGTATTTCCCTTAATTGAAAATTGCTTTGTTGCTAAAAAGAAATGCTAACCACCATTTGAGCCTCTGGGAGTCACACTCCTGCTGGTGGGGGCTTGTGCTTCCCTCTTTACCGCTGCTGGCTGATCAGGGTGGGGGGTTGTTACAGCTTGGGTTGGTTGTGTCCATTTTTTAAACAAGAAAACTGTCAAGTTTACCCTTTCACAAAAGTGTTCTCTTTAGCATGTGGGCTGTTAGATCGCAATGGCACTGTTTTCCAAGTTGAGGTCAGTCCTCTTAAACGCTGCCCCTGCTCTATTCGCTAACTTAAGGGAATGTTCTCAATCCTCTGTCGTCATTTCAAGGTCCACAGCACCTTTACCTAGATTAAGAAGCAGCCTTGAGATTGAAACTCAACCTCAAGAAATCACTTTCTTTGCTCCTCCTCCTCCTCAAAAGTGTGATCACAAGATTGCAGCAGCCCAGAGATGTCTGCAGACTCTACTTCAATTCTAGTTCTCTTCAACTTCAACGGCTTCCTCCATCCACTTCAGCCTTGAACTCCTCAGAGTCATCTTGAGGATAGGAAACAACTCTTTCAAACTCCTGTTCATTGGTTTCTGAACTTCTTGCACATATCTGGAAGGTTCTCTCTCTCTCTCTCTCTCTCTTTTGTTCTTTGTTTTCTTTTCAATATTTTTGTTGTTGTTGTTCTTTTTTTCTGGTGTTTTGTTTGTTTTTTATTTGTAGAAGGTTCTCAGTGGACTTTGCCAAGGAGCCCATCAGAGGGATCACTGTCTGTGACAACTCTACCCTAGTGAAATAATATTTCTTAAATAATTAAGACTTGATGGATCAAAAGGATTCCTTGACCCATCAGTGTGGATGTTATGTCAGCAGGAACAAAAGTAACATTCACATCCTGGTAAAACTCGGGAGTTCTTGGATGACCAAGTGCATTGCAAATGAACAGTAATATCTTGAAAAGGAATCTTTTTGCTGGGCAGTAAGTCTCAAAGTAGCCTTAAAATATTCAGTAAACCATGTTGCAAACATAGGCACTGTCATGCAGGCTCCACTGTTCCATTTGTAGAGCACAGGCAGGTATTTGTAGCATCGTTCTTAAGAGCCCTCGGGTTTTCCGAATGATACTTGAGCACTGGTCTGCCCTTCGGCTCGCTAGTCCCTGGAAAGGGAACCAGCCTGTCTTCTGAAGCCAGGCACTGACTTCTCTCAGAGTATGAAATCCAAATGGCGCCTCCATTATAAAGCTTTTCATCTACATTGAAAAGCTACTCTTGGCATTTGGTCACCTCCATCCTGGTCTTAGCTGGATCTTCGTGATAACGTGGTGCAGCTGCTGCGGCAGCAGTTGTTGCTTCATAGTGTACTTTTATATTATGGGACATCTTTGTTCTTAAACTTGTGAACCACTCTCTGCAAGCTCCAAACTTTTCTTTTGCAGCTCCATGACTCTCAATCTTAGATGAGAGCTGGGCCTTGCTCTGCATCAGGCTTTGGTACAGTGATGTTGTGGTTATTTTGATCTTCTTCCAGACCACAAAAACTTCTTCCCTATCAACAATAATACTTTTTCACTTCCTTATCAGTCATGTGTTCACTGGAGTTACAGCAGCATTCTTTAGTTTCCTTCAAGAGCTTTTCCTTTGCATTTACAATGCAAAGAGACCAAATGGTTAGCATATCTCAACTCTCAGCATGCCTTCCTCACTAGCTGTCATTATTCCTAGCTTTGGATTTTATGGTACACATCACTCTTCCTTTCCTTTAAACACTTTGAGTTATTAATTGGCCTAATTCAATATCATTGTGCCTCAGGGAATAGGGAGCTCTGAGGAGAGAGACAGATAGGAGACAGCCAATGGTAGAGAGTCAGAAGGAGCGCAGTTGGCGGTCGTAGGTAGTGACATCAAAGACCACAGCTCACCATAGCAGACACGATAATAATGAAAAGGTTTGAAATGTTATGAGAATTACCTCAATGTGACACAGAGACATGAAGTGAGCTATTCGATGTTGGAGTTAGACAATGATGAATCTACTGGACACAGGGTTGTTCCAGACTTTCTATTTGTGAGAAACACAGTAACTGCAAAGAGCTATAAAGCAAAGGGCGATAAAATGAGATATACCTATATAAGTTTCTTTAAAAAAAATCCTTTTAGGTTTCCATAGTATTTATTTACCAAACACCATTTCTTCACATCAGGACTGAGATCTCACGGAGATGGAATCTTGCCTCCGCCCTGCTGCCACCATCCCTGCTCCTTCTGCAGGCTTCCAGGTCCTGTCCCCTCGGGCGGGCGGCCTGCTCGGCTGGACTGCTCTGGCCCGCAGCGATCTCTGACTGGCGAGTGCTTCTCACCTCCACTCTCTGTGGCAGTTAGTCATAAACAGCCATGTGGCATGTATCAAGTGCCTCACAATTAGAGAGGTTTTTTCATCCCTGGGCTTGAACTTAATATGGTATTCTCTTCCTTCTGAACACTCAGAATATTAGGTACTAAAAAGCGACTAGTACGTCTCCATTTTTGTACTTCTCCAGCTTTTTGGCTCTGTCACCTACTATGGTTCTCAGCTCTCCAAGAAGTTTCGTACCTTTCTCAAAGGAACAGTCAACCTGTGGCTGACTTGTTTTACTGAGGCCCCTGAATGCAGATCCAGTGGACAGAATAGATGACCTGGACCTCTTAAGAGACAGAACTCAATTAGGTACCAAACAATTAGTTGTAGTAGACCCTCCCCTTTAAAAACAGTTGTTTACAGATTGCAAGCGCTAGACTCTTTCAGAACACAGCTTTGCAGTGCCGTTTCCCAGAATGCAAATTAAAAGCAAGGTTTGTAATAACATCTCATTGGTTCAGAAAACACTTCTGTTCAGAGATCAACAAAATTTGATCTCAAGCAGTTTTTGGGACTAGAGGAAACTGTTAATTTGTTGTTTACCTTAAAAATAAATCTCTGGAAGTTCTGCATTCCACAAACTTGTTTTAACCAGTGAGGATTAAAGAAAACATCTGTCCATTCCCTCTCGAATGCTCTTCATGGGAGGAATTCTGAGCATGTGGAAGGAGTCAAGTTCACAGCCCAGGCCTCCATGTATAGTGCAGCCAGGTCTGGACGGGGCCACTGCTGCAGGGAACTTAGTTCCGGCTTCCTGCTGAGAATGAGCAGAAGGCATTTACTCTTCATTATGTGGTTGCTTTCAACAAAATTTATGAGAAAGCAAAAGGAAGTTCCTAAACTACTGCCAGATGGCAAGTACATGGAGAGTAAAATGAGACTAAAACCCAATCAGAAAGAGACTTAGTTAGAGTAAGAGGGCTGGGCCACTGTCGGTGACAGCCAAAATAGAAGCATTCCCAGTCTCCCATGAAGACACACAGACTGTGTGCAGAATTATTTTAGTTTAGGGTTTAGAAACAGAAGTCAAACCCCAGTGGCAAAGGTCACCTCCACACTGCTACCTGTCTTTTGCTGTCACTTAGGAAGTTTATTCCCTGTTGAAGTTGGCTCTGAAGCTGGTTCCTTTCCCCATCTTCTGTGCAGGCCAGCTGGTGGTGTCGCCCCTGGTACAGAGGCTGGCATGTCCAAATGCATTCCTGTAGGCAAATCTTACATGTCTCCTTTAGATGCTGATACCAAGTATCTTTGCCTATCTTACTGAAACACCCCGCATTAATTTTACTGAACAGTACTTTTTTAAGAGCCATTCAGAGTTTTACCTACCTGTGCTCACTCCTTACTCTAGTGCTTTCTATGTGAACCAAGGCCATTTTTAAAACAGAATCTAGGCATTTTCAAGATGGTCCTGCTCTACAGCCGTAGTATTTATCCATCTTTCCTACCTTCTTGGCTTTGTGTTCACCTACCTAGAAAGCACTTTCAACTCAGCATAGCCTAATTTCTTGACAGTCAGCACTATATTCAGAATTCCTAGCTCACAAAGGCAAGCAGAGTAGAACTGCACAGGCACCTCTGTTACTAATCCAGACAGCAAGAGACCGTGTCTGCCGAGTTAGACTCCTCTGCTGTCCTGGATGCTTTCACAAGACTTGGGTTGATAGGTCTTATGAGTAACAGTGTTGTTATTTATGTGCTGAGCAGATCCATGAGCTTAGTCTTGATTTCTTCATTGAGCTGATAGACCTGTTCTTCCTGTGCAGTCCCTGTTGTGACCGGCCCTCCACATTCCAGAATACTGGCACAGCCTGGGAGGATGCAGCAGAGCAAAGTCTGCTGGACCCCAAGGGGCTCAACCCTTGACCCTGGGCTTATTAACTCCATTCTTAAACCAGGCCAGCCGAACAGTCCGCCAATTAATCATTCACAAAGGCCAGACGCATGTGCTGATCTAGTCCAGACACCGGCAAGCCCATCAGGAGTGAAGCGGCAGCTGCTGGCCGCCAGGCTCCACTTCCACTCGCTACTGGACAGTCTTTTCAAAATGAAGTTTCTGCTCTACAACAAAACAAAACACTGGCTACTTGCACTTTTCTAAGTGTGACGACTGCACACTTTGATCTTGCACACTTTAGTCATACTGTGTATCCCGCAGCTAGAGTTTTGGTTCCGCGCTCAGTTGAGATTCACCCGTGTTATGTGTTGAAACTGCTGTTTTGCTTCTACTAGTACCCTGAAGTCTAACAGTTTTTCATAGATTTTATTGACCATTTTAGTTTTCCTTTCCCATCATATTCCCATTTCCAGCATTTGGTCCATTCTTCCTTGGTCAGAGAGCATGTGTTACTGCTCACATTCTAGATTTTAATTCTGCCAACCACGTGTGACAGATAGCTTCTTCCATCTTGATTTGACTTTTTACACTTTGTCTTTCTCATTTTAGTGTGATTGGTTACTCCCTTTTGTGTCTTAAAGTTGTCCCTCAAAGCCATGTAAACACTCATGTCACTTTCCCAGTTCGTTTCGGACTTGACATTGAAGTCTTTACTGCTCCCCACACGGATGCCGGAGTGGCCCAAATGCCCTTGTGGCATAGGGTAACCACCAGCACCACTCATTGGAGACTTGTGTCATGCCAGCCTGCAATTACTTATGAAATATTTCCGTGTGTGGCATGTTTGTTTCTGGAATCTGAACTTTGGCTATTTTATTTACCTTCATGTCTACACTCCACTTGTCTGTTTTCAGTTTTTTGAGGTAACATTGTTTTGCATCATTGTGTGCATCAGGGATTGCAGGATTCCTTCAGGTGTTGTCACCAGAGCACACCCGCCACCACAGAGCCCGCAGGCCTCACCATACCTGCTCTTCTCTTCTCCCTTCCCTACTTTGTTCTCCCTCCTCCCTCTCCAAATGCTTCGATTTCATAGTTCCCAGAGGTTAGCTTTTAGTTTGGCTTTATCTCACTCTTTGATTTCTCTGTATTTCACATATTAGTAAAATTACCCAGTATTTGTCTTTATCCTTCTCACTAACATAATCCCCCTCCCCAGCTCCAGCCTGCTGCCTCAAAATGGCATGTTTCTTTTTTGATCACTGGGTGGTATTGCATTGTATGCGTGAGCCACATCATCTTGATCTGTGCATCTGATTTGGGTTCTAAGTTGGTGTAGTTTGGCTGTTGTAAGCAATGCTGCGATGACCATGTAGTTTTATACAACTTCTGACTGGTAAAGCGTCGTCTTCTTGCTTGCTGTTTAAAAGTGTTTTGGCTATTCTAGGCCCTTTGCTGCCCTGGAATAGGAGAAATACTGTTTACTAAATGTCCCCTTTAAGAGCTGATTGAATTTCTAATAGGTGAGGAAGATAGAAAAAAGCTTTAAATAGTTTATAAATCCAAAACTAAATGCTTTTACTTGGATTTACTTGGTGATAAAAATAAGATTCACAAAGAATTTATGACATAAAAATGTTTTATGGTGCACTCTTAACAAATCATAGTAATACAGATATGTTAAACCTGTTTGGTTGTGCTGTTTTTATCACAAATTCGATTAACATTGAACTTGGATCACTTCCCTGAGCATTAATACAGATAATGGCTGACCAGGGAAGCCACATGAGACTATAATTAGATCTCATGAAATAATGGCCCCAAATTATTTTAAGTGCTTGTAATTTTTAGTACACAGGCCCATGCACAAATATGAGAAGGGAAAATTCAACTAGGGTTGTGTATGCTGATGACTGTTTACTGAGGGGATAAAGAATTTTAATGTACACAGTCAGCCTGGGAAACTTTGCATTGTTTATTAAATAAAACAGAGAAAAGAAAGAATGAGCACAGTGGGAAATAAGGTCACCAGATAAGGCTTTTCTTTTTTTGCTACTCTGTTTCCTGTTCGGAGACTCTGTAATCCACTGGAGAATTTCACTCCTCTTACCCAGATTGAAAATTCTATTTCCTGTCACTCTATCACCTCCCCCATTTTGAGCTGCCAAACCAAAGCATTTCAAACAGATAAAAGACAATTTGTTGAAGAGCACAGAACTCTTTGGTAAACAATGTCTTCCTGGATATTACTGTAGAGATGGCTGGAATTTTATCAGCCAAGTAAGAATTGGATTGACTTGTTATTGCACTGTGTCTGTGTCATGCTTGCACCCATGTGGCAAGCCAACTCATCACCCCCTTCTCAACCGTGCAGCTATGTGACCACAAAGCTCAGAAAATGTTTTGAGGAGTCATTGTCCACACTTTTCTAATAAAGCAAGGCATTGATGGCAGCTGTGCTGGGCTTTGCATTTGAGGGAGGCGATCAGGCAGCATTAGTGTTAGTACTAAGTCCCCAAGGAATGAATGTTACAGCCCTCTCTTATTTTCAGAATTATCAATGCAGCTAAGATGCTACTGTTTAAAAACAAAAACAAAAACTATTCTACAGCAGCAGCCGTTGTCACACTAAATTGGTGGGGCATAGGAATAGTTATGAAAGGCATGGGCTAGGGATGTGTTCCAGAACATCACAAAATGTCTGGAATTTAAAAAAACAAAAACCCTAACATTTTACTGGTCAATGACTACCTTCACTGTAGGTTAAGTATTGGTTTCTTTTGACATTTAGCTATTTGTGGTATTTCTCCAGATAAGAGGCAGGCATGCACATAGGCTCACTGCTCATTGATAACTAAGAGCCCCGAAGACATTTAACATGAAAACAGGAACAACTGTGGTATACACACAATGGCTAAAGCACAATCTGCCGCTTTCTGGCCTGTGTAAAAGCAAAGGTGGGTGCACGTGCCCACCCAACCTCATCTCTAGGGGCATGGGCATGTTACTTAACTACGAGGTGAGAATGCTTTCATGTGTAATGTAATCACCGTGAGGCACACTTCAAATCTTATAATTTCTCAGTTTTGCCTCTGTAAACTGAAAGAGTTTGTCTTTCTGTCCCTGACTTTTGAAGTTCAAGGTTATGTAGAATGCCACTCGTACTCAGTTACTCATTAACTTACGAGAGATTTCAGCAGGTCTCTAGCCTGCTAGGGTAAGTGTAGAGCTGGAAGGGAGCCTGCCTGACTGTTGAGCGGTTCCCAGTACCTTCTATGTCCACAGGAAACTTGAGTTGCAGAGCAGACTTGACAGTTCAGAGGCCCTACCATGTGTTCTTTTCTCAGACCTATGTTGTTCTGGAGAGACCACTATGTAAGGTTCCTCTGGATTCACGAAGGGTTATTTTGTTTCTCCTACTGCTGGGAGTGGGCCTCGGCACAAATTAAACAGGTCGCGTGGCCTCTGAGCATCATTTATGAAAGGAGATGAATTGTTTGAATCTTTAGAAGCAAAAATGTATTTGAAAGCTCTTACCTTTTTTTTCTAATATTTCTTTATACATGCAAGAACTGGGGTGTACACCCGAGGTGGGGGTGGTGGTAAGAGGATTCACCAGGCACAGAGAGGGGAGCAGAATAGCCAGATTTACTGAGCTACTCTGCTGAGGGGAGCAGTGGATGAGATAGGAGAGGTCTGTCTTCTCCCTGGCCGGGGACTGAACTTGTGCTGCAGTGGCGATGGACAGCTTCATTGTGCCGTGCTTTAACTCACTGCGCAACCAGGGAGGGCCTTAGCATGCTTCTTAAGGCATAGTAGTAAGTATGCAAAAAACATGTCCATTTTCTCCATGCTAAGTTATACTGGCACTGAAAACATTGAGTTGTAATAATTCATTTCCAAAATAAACCACTCTTATATTCAATAGATGTGTGACACAGGGCACATAAATTTTTCTAAGTAGAAAACATGAGGCTCCACCCCAGTCCTTTAGGAAGAAATGATGTATGAGGAGCAATAGGATATAATTTATCCATAGTGTGATTGCTCTTCACTTCCAAGGAGGGCCAAATCAACTGCAGTTCAGAGAACAGAAAATCTTTGGCTACCACGAAGTGTTATGAAAGCAAGCTTAAACTCTAAAATGCTACAGAGACAAGACGTGAACAGGTAGAGGTTGGAAAAGGTTCAGGGATGAAGACGTTGTAAGCTTGGGGAATGACATGGAGATGGGAGTATGCAAAGTGTGTCTAGAGAATGTGAGCTGCCCAGTTTGACAGGAATGTAGAAGGCTGTTGGGAGATAAGGATGAAAATGTGAGCTGGAAGAGACCACAGAAGGCTGCTGAGAGTTGACTGGGGGCGTTGGTTTTATGCTGTGGGCAACAGAGTCACTGAGGCTGGGGCTGAATTCACCTCCACGTCACTAGGAGGCAAAATGGGGGCAAGACAGTGGGGCACACCAGTGGCAGGGCAGTCACAGGAGGCTGTTCTCATTGGTGTGGAAGCCCTGGGACTACCAAGCCTCAAGTTTGTGAAAGTCTATGTATTCTAGGGATTTAGCAAGTGATCATACAAATTGGCTGACAGGTACTTAGCCATAAGGAAAGGGAACTATCAGAAAATGTGTAACAGAAAACTCTTATATTCTGGAGCAAGGCCAACTCTGTATAACCTGGCCCTGGGAGTGCCAAGAAAAGCCACGGGGGGTGTGGTGAGAGCAGCTTTCTGAGCCGCTGCCTTAGGGCAGGCACAGGATAGAGACCTGAGCTCAGTTGAGAGCCGATGGCAGTGAGGAGAGTAAGATGACACTGTGTGAGGGAAAAGCAAAGAGGACAAATTCTGAAACCCAAGAGGTACAAGAGGGGAAATGCAGAACTGAGGCTCTGAGTCCTAAGAATGACATTTTCCCTAACAATGAGGGACAAATCAATGTGTGTTTTGTTTTAAACAACCAAATGACTATAGATTCAAAACAAATTCTGCACGCCTCAGCACCTGCTCATCCTCTTTATGTTTAGAACTACATTTCTAACACTTAAGTATCCAGTTCATTTTTATGTACAGATGGTCCCGACCTACTGGTCTGAGAGCAGTGCACTCCAGTCAACTGTCCGGGCTGGTGATGTGCAGTACGGTACCATCTGGTGGGTGGTGGCAAAGGGGCGCAGCTCCCAGACAGCCTCGGAGCACAAGGGAGCAAGCGGTACAGTATCACTCTCAGTATTCAATAAATGACACGTGACACTCACTCTATCATCAAACAGGCTTTGTGAAGATGACTTTATCCCAGCATAAATATTCTGATCACGTTGAAGGCAAGCTAAGCTATGAGTTGATTAGGTATATTAAATACATTTTCCTCTTCTGCTAGTTGCAATTTAGGGTGAGTTTGTTGGAATTAACTCCATCCTAAGTAGAGGAAGATCTGTGCCAGGCAAAATATTTCCAGAAAGCAAAGTTCTTTTGTATAAAGTTAATGCTATGTAAACAGTAAAAAGAATTGTACAGAAAGAAACATTAAATAAACGATTTTGTTTTTATTTAAAATAAAATGCATTTATACAGATTTTAAACCATGGATCATTGGACAATACTGGTAATCCACCCTTCCCTGGCACCCTTTTGGGCTGTGAGAGCTAAGAATTTTCTGACTAGCACCAATGCAGATTGTAACAGCGCAACAGACTAGAACAGGCCAGTCCCGGCATCAGAGTTAAGGACATTGTGGCAAGTCATGACTATGATGAAGTCATTCTTAATTTAGCAGATATTAAAACTGCACATCAGTTATATTTTTAAAAGCATTTAATTAATGCAAAGATGCTACATCTAAGCCACTTGCTAGTTGTGAGTAGTTTTTTAAAAAACTGTACAATTTTATAAAATTTGTGTTTGTACATTAGTTACACAAAATGCATATACTTCATAGACCTTTTACTTCATATTGTAATGCAGAAGTTGCATATCTTAGGCAGACAGTGAATATGCTGGTGAATACTAAGTGTTGTAATACAGTATGGTGTAAAAATAAAAACAAAAGACAATATACATTACATGCTTACTCAAGGACAAAAACAAACCAAGCATAACGGACTAACAGCTTTTTCCTTCAAGGTCAAATAATGACATCATTAAATATCAGGCATCTTTTGCAGACCTGACTTACATATGAGAAGGGATTCAAATGGCTATCAGAAGTAGGATACTTTTAAACAGGTCAAATTAAACATACAATAAAATACATGCATTAAACATGACAAATATACTTCATATAGTTTAAGCCCTGAATAGCTTTAAAGTACATGGCTTGAGTTTTAGAATTTGGCTAACTTAAATTAGTGTTTTCACTCCCGACTTGCCCACTATTTTGGTTTCATTCATGGCCCTTAAGGAATGTGTGCCATATTCCGGTCCATACACTGTATCATGATAGCAGATTAAAAGTCGTGCTTGTTAGTGCACATATTAACTGGTCTGGTAAGGCGAAAAAGTTTTCATGGTAAATGATAAATTTCAAGCTTACTTTATTAAGCAGCATATAACGAACAGCTTTTAAAGTTAAATATCGTATGGCCATGGAGTTTATATCACAAATTATTTGTACTCACACCCAACCACTAGTGAGTTTGTAGAACATCTCTTCATCTAAACTCTCATTTTGGTCTTTTGCACGTGTTGAGAGAAATATGTAGCCCCCAATGAATTCATGAACCACTTTGCAATCTACTTCAGTACAAATGAAGGACAATCGCACTTCATCTGCAAACTCTACAGTGACCTGGAAGAAAGATAAAGAACAGTCAGTTCCAGTAAACCTTCAGGTGACAGGCTCCCAAGGGAGCGACTCTGCTATTTAAGGTCTGAACTATTTGTTGATTCTCAAATACTCGTTCTTTAATCTTAAATTAATCATGCCTTCAGTTCCAAGAGACATTTGCAAACTTCCCTTACTGTTTTTTTTTTTTTTTTTGAAAGGTTTCCTGTTCTGAAAAGGAAGACTGAATGCAAGGGGTGTGGGTCATTAAGTTCCCAAATGGTCTCTGATGATTCAATTAATGAGAATGGTTCTCCAAGTCCTGGGAGAAAACCTACTTCCTGTGTTCAGTATTTGTTTTAGATATATAACCTTTAGATATCATGTTTGAATATTTCAGTAATAAGAGACCCTATGAAATGATAGGAACTGAAATAACAAGCTCAACGATCCTAAAACAAATAACACCAAGTTAGGACCATCTGTGGTTGATGTACCAGGTTTTAGAGCCCAGAATATGAATTTCAATCCTGATCCTGCTATTAAGTGTGTGGTACTAAAGCCTCTAACTTTTAGAATCCTCTCTTATAAAGGAGGGCTAATCCCCCTCCCCAGACTGTGGTGCAGCGAGGTGTGGAGGTAAGATACAAACACAGGGCCCTCCCTGGTGGCGCAGAGAGTTAAAGCACAGCACTGAGAAGCTTAAGCCACTTCCGCATGAATTCAATTCCGCCTGCCCCAGAGGAGATCCACATGGTGCAACAGATCTCTCCTGACCCGCCCGCTGCTCCCCACTGTCTCTGGTGAATCCTCTCACCCTCCGCATCTCTGGCCTGTACCCCAGTTTTGTGCGAATAAATAAATCTAAAAAAAAAACACGAAGACACCAGTATCCTTCCTGCTTCCCCAGAGCAGTGGTGCATGATCCACTGCTACTGTGAGGCTGGGGCTTTCTCCGCTGTGCAGGGGTGACCTTAAGCCAACGGAATAGTCTAAAGAGCATTACTGCGTGCTTAGCATTTTAATAACTGGAGTAGTTGCAAAACAGACTAGTTTGACTAGGAAATGAGTAACAACCACATTCTATATACTGTAAGAGGTAAAGGTATAAAAGGAATCCTCAATTCAGACCTTTTTATTCTTAATTTACTATTTTTTATGGATTTGAGTAACAATGTTAGTTATAGCTTACCATTTTTATTTCCCAATTCACATTCCACTGTTTCATGTTACTGAAACGCCACGTTTTAATCGCATCCCCTGCGCTGGCATCCATCCTAATCAGTCTGTTGTACGCAATTCCAATAAGTTCTTCTTTTTTGCCCCCCTGGAACCTATAGCAGTAAATTTAAAAACATAAGCTCTTTAACTCTTAAAAATGTACTATCCTTATGAGTAAAGTGCTATTCTTGTATGAATAAAAACAGAAATGTAAGCATTGAATTTTTAATGTGAAAGTTAACAATACAGAAAATACATCCCAACGTTTCTTTAAATTTCACTCTAAAATAGGTTACATGAGTAAAATAGTTCAGAATAGCTGTAAATGTTTATGTTTTAATTACACTAAGGAGATTAAGTTAAAAGACTGAGCTTAAACATAAAGGTTTACCTTGCAATAAAGTGTGTGATGCCGAATTCTGGCAACGACTGCCAAGCTTGAATAAATCGCATCTTGGCTTCAATTAGACTCATCTGAGCTACATTCTGATGGGCCTCCAGGATTCTTGCTGTTATCTATACATGATTAAACATCACCATTAGACATTACTTGTGCATGGCAAAATCAATACAGAAAAAGATTTACAACTTTATACCCCCAAATCATGTAAGAAGTGGAACTAGAAAGTAGATGATTTTACACTGGGGAAAATCTGGATATATTCTTAATTTCAGTTTCTATCTGTGTGAGTACTTAACTTCCCTAGCGACACACGATACCACTAGTATTACCTGTGTGTTCAAATATTCACGTCCATGAGGAGTTTTAAATTTAATACCAAGCTATGTGATTATCAAATACTTGGAATATCAGATTCCTAATCTAGCCAGATTATATGTTAGCAGCTTTCAAGCATTTGAAATCACCATGATTTTGAAATTTTTGTAGACAATATTAGAAAAGTTCATTTTTAAGTTATACTCACTTTGGGTGACTACTCCCATAAGGAGTGGAAGGAAATTAATCCATGAGGGGAAACTGTAGCTAGGATTTTAGATATTTATTTTCTTTCTGTAAATGTGGAGAACTTACCAAATCTCTTATATAGCCTGGCTGTAGATGGCAATGCGAGGAAAGAAAAGGGAAGCAGAAAGAAAACAAACAAAAAAAAAGGCAATCAGAAAAAATGGCAATGAAGCAAAGAAAGTTGCGGTAACCTGCAAACCAAAAATCCAGCCGAAAAACATGCAAAAATTACTTTAGTTGGAGACCAAGCAAAGTAAATGCAAGCATGAAAATGAAAACGAGGAAGCAGTGATCACTTTCAATTTAGAATACCAAGAAACACTTCACATGACTATAGCTTGTTATAGGTGACTAAAATTAAAGATAGAAATTTATAGAATAAAAGCAAATACCCTTTTATCCCCTTTTTTACCCACTCTTATAGGTTAGGGTTAAGCTAATTATTTTTAGTAACAAAAATATTCAACAGCTTTTAATGTCTCCTCGGATTTAGTGAGATATGACCCATGCACTGCTTTTCAGCAGTAAGTTGAAGGTATAAAGTAAGAGCAGTGACCATACTCTGTTCGCTGCATTTACACAAGAAAAGCAATTACCATCTGTTTTTTGCATCCTTTTTCCTGGAAAGGAAAATAGAGAGATGCCATACACTACACTAGGTATATTGACTACAAAACCTTTAGCCCATTTCAATTTTGAATGATAGGGATAATGTAGAAAATTTTTTAAAATGTAAAAATCTAATGCAAGTCATTTCATTTAAACCCATAACCCATAACAAGTTTAAACCACATGTCTACCCTGGGCCACACATCTTCCTATCCAGCTCCAGAATGCCACTGGATTCTAAAGCTTAACAACTGCTGAGCATTATGTCCGGTGTTTATTAGCACAACACCTGACACACAATAGCAGGTAAACTTTGGTCTGTCAGCATTTTTAAAAGTGTTGGGGCAATACGTGGCCCCTACCTTCTAGGAGCAACCTGGAAGGCTAGTTAGAGGATTGAGGGTTAAGGAAGAATATACATTTGATGAGACGCCAGCATGGAAGACAAGACCAGAAGGATCCTTAGCTATGAACCATGCACATCCTGCCTTCAAAGGCCTCTACAGAATTTTCATTTGACATTCCAGTAGAGAACTCAGAACAGAAAAATTTTAAACTATCATTTTAAAGCTTCTGAAGAAATAACCCAAAACTTGTCTTTGACAGCTAAACCAGCATTTTACAGTCTGTACAATTATACTTTTAAGGTGGTTTTCTTTCTCTCCGATACCTGATAGTGGAATGATAGATTGCTAAGATTTGAAATTTCTCATTCATTGCCTTTGAAGGCAAATAAATCTACTTTAAGAAACAAGTTGATTTACAAGTAATTTTTAAATGAAATTAATACGCGACTCACTTTCCCTCTTTAATTTACAATCTACATTCCACAAAGCTCCCAGAGCAACATTTCCTCCATTCCTTACTACTCCCACTCAGATGACTGGGGATAAACAATTTCCATGTAGCTTACACAACCTCTGAAACTTAAAGATTTGACAAAACTTCTGAACATTTCTAGCTAATGATTTTAGACCCATATGATAAACATATTTAAAGTTAAGAATAAGTGTCGTGGCCACTTTCCTCAGTCTTTTTAGTGCATTTTTAAAACTTTTTTAACAAAGATAAAAATGAAACTAGATCAAATGAAATGTTTATTTTAAAGATCTTCAGTTTTCCCCCATCCCTAACAAGCCTTTTCCTTTTATGGCATGATGCTTGGTGTAGAGAATACTGGGGGTCTAACTCAAGAGAAATTCCCCTGCAAAGAACCGTTTATGTTGTACTGAAGAACAGTTTTCTTAAATCCTTTTATGGTTTTAATTTCCAGAAAAGAATTCTAAGCAGAGGGAACAGAAAGAGATGAATGTCAATGAAAATTTATTAAACTTTGTCACATTATACAAATCTTGGTTATGTTATAACTGTTAAGGAAAGACTGCATTAAAATGTAAACTGCTCTACTCTGAAATTGATGTCCAGAGCTGGAAAAGTCAATTCTACAGTAAAAGGCATTAGAGATTTTGTTGGTTGTATGTTATGTCACAGTTACTTAATTATTAAGGACTACGACTAGAAGAATTAAGGAACATAAAGCATTAGGAATATGCTTTGTATGTTCAGGCCTCTGAAAGGACATCTTATTAAAGTGATCTACTCAGGTTGTCTACAATAAGTATTCTACCTCATCAGTTCTATAAAAATAGATTTTTAAAAAAGATCAATTGAAACTGACAGCTGTTTATTCCTGTTTTTTAATCTAACTGCCTGATAGGAAATTGAACTAAAGTATACATATAACATCATATAACAAACAAGTAGAAAATAGTGGATAAAGTAAAATGAATCAAGTACCTGCTTGTTCTTGTACTTTTTTAGATATCGAGGAGATACCAAACACTCAGGATTTATATCAGTTGTGATCTGCTCTGGTATTAACTGAGGATCTGGGTTTAAATGCTGCATCTTCAGAAAGGAAAGAATATTCTGCACCTCTAAGTTGTACGAGCTGTCCGCCATGGTTTTGCCCTTGGAGGCCAACCTGCAAGCTGCCATCCAGTGTGCATACTGTTTCTCCTGAGGAAAAGAAATGCTGAGGTATGAAATGCATCACATGTTGAGTATGGAGTATGAAACACCAAGATGACTGGGAAACCAACGTTTCCTTTCAGTTGGAGAACTTACATTGTCACAACGAAGCCAGATTTCATTCATGCCTTCAGCAACTGGAATCAGCAGTTTAATGTTAAATTTTTGGCCAGAAATGTTTACATCTGGGGTAACTTCACAACCTGTTACAAAACAACAAAAAAATCCCAATTGTTAAAATGGTCAGGTTTACTTTCAATACCATGCAGGCAACCCTCATTTATGTATTCTATACAAGTCAGGAAATAATTGTCTTTATGCCCAGTAATTCTGAGGTGGAGCAAACATATTCTTTCTTCTCTTAGATATAACAAATGTTAATACTGTCATCTTTTTCTCCATTCATATATTTTAACTATATTAAGGAAACAGAATATTTTAAAGGAAAGCTCTCTAGAAGCAACTTCTGGATCATGAATTTGGTGGGCTCTCCTCCTTTGCATTCTGTTTAGCTCATTCTCTAATGACATTAGAAAATATGAGGTAATCGTGTGGCAGTGTGTTTAACCTTCCAAGTTAAGGAGCTATCTGAAAGCTACACAATGCAAAATGCATTTAATTGATTTCAAGCGGATTTACAGTATACCGTGCCATAATACCTAGGCCTCTTTTGAAAGTAAAATATGAAAACTAAAAAGGGTTGGTTACACAGAGAGAATCTAACTCAGGTGCTAGGGCTGTACTGAGGTACTTAGTGGGCCACCTCTCAGACCATAATTGGCTTGGCATGACCTCAGCTACCTGCTTCCACAGCAATGTGCTGGACACTGTTATAATCAATTACTATCCCTCTGATATGTTAAGTGCGAAGAGCCCATTCTCATCAAGCTCTTCAGTCCTAATTCTGTTCAAATTCTTTAAGGCCCTCCCTCTCCCTGCAACCCTCAATTTCTCAAAATCAGCAGTATATTTTCACCTCTTCTTTACCCCAGTCTGGCCTAGACCCCATTTACTGGATGTCATCTCCAACTCCCCAGACTCAAGGTCTTTCCATTCTACACACGTGGCAAAACCTAACTCAACCACTTATAGTGTACTTGTCATACTTGGGCTGCTGAGCACTGTAAGAGAGATGAAGCAAACTGATTTCACTAGAAAACCCACGGATCCCCACCTCAACCTGGTCCTTAACAGTCCTCCTTTTACATTTGCAACCATGTTTATATCAAATCAATCTCATGGAAAACCTCACCTCTTCTTTTTTCTACAGCATGAAAGCTATCAGGAATGAAGTTCCCAGCTTCCTGCCACCACAGCGGACAAAGCTACTTGCCATCACGTTGACGGGGCGGAAGAGGCAGCTGCCTCCTACTGCTCAGGGCTCTCTGTCCACACGGAATGCATGTTGCATCTAGCTCCACCACAGAGATCTCCACTGTGACATTTCCATCAGCATGCAGCTTCCTTGAGTATCTCCCCTCTTAAACCACAAGCTCCTTTCACCTAATCTGCTTATCCCCTAAAATGGGTACTCTGGCCTCAGCCTTCTATTACAGACAGCCCACTCACTCAGTGGCTATACACATTTTACTAATGCTGTTACCAAATTATCTGTAGCAGAGAGCTTCCCTCAGAACCAGTGACTCAGATAACAATATCCAAGGAGATACACCACAGAAACTTCAATTTTAAAATATCCAAAGTTAAACATCACCTTCCTACCCAAACCCAGGTCTCCCAGTGTCATCCTTCCTTTGGCCTCTCTACCAACACCCAATCTTTTGATTAAACTTCCTCAGTATCTATTGTATTCCCACCCTTTTCTCCAGCCCTCTGAAACCCAATCTGGATCACTATTACTGCTCTTACATGGATCCTGTAGTTTTCACAGTAATAATGTTTCAGTGGTTTATCACTGTTGTCAGTTGAAAAAGTAAAGTTCTTAAATTTTTATCCTGAAATTCCTACTACTCACTTCTGTTCTTATGTGTCGGTGGGTGAAGCTGTAACACTGTCATTTGTTGCCTCTCGAGCGCTATAAGCCATGGCAGCACCCCCCACCGTCCTCCTCCCACATCCCTCTGGTTGCTGATGATTTTCTCCAACATTTTTGCAAATCAGTCTCTGCCCGACAGGCTCTTTTGCTAGCTCTCCTCCTTCCATGTGTTTGACTTCTCTTTCAGGACTCACTTCTGGCATTTTCACTATGTAGTCTCTTCATTCTCTCTGCCATCACTGAAGACTGGTAAAGCACCTCACCGCTTGCTGCTCGGATGGCTACTTTACTTTCTGAAATTCTATTTATTGTCTAAATTGCAACTGCTTTTCTCCCCATAATTTAAGCATCTTGAGGGATGGACTATAACTGCCTCATATTCAGGCCTTTTGTACCTAGCCGTTTGCCCCACATGAGAGACATCAGTATTTGTTAAAGTGAATTATTTTTTAGAACTTTGCAACTGTGGGTCCTAAAGAGCACTTAAATCCACATGTGCATTTGTCAGGGAGGGACCAAGGGCTATATTGCAAAACCATGGGGCTTAAAACATTAGATTCTTTGGTCAATGTTAACATTTATCAGTGTGATATGCTGGCAAAATACTCCTTTGCAAGGGATTGGATGAGAAAACCTAGGCTGTTCTCTACAACTAGACAAAATTTTTCAGTCATATAGGAAGAAGGTTAAGAATATAAATTTGAAAGAATGCAGATCTAGTATCTAAGCACTTTTAATTTAATCTGAACTACTCCTGGCAGCTTAAGAGTAAAGCAAGAATGCTTTAACAGATTCTAAGGATAACATTATTAGTACCCTCCCACCACCAAATTAAACTTAAGCTCAGTACCTTTTTCTTTAAGTCATAGTTAAAACTTAAAAGTCCAACAGACAGGCACAACAACGCTTTGCATAGAACAGAGATTTTTCCTTTTTCACAACTTATTTTAACTATAAAACAGCAACTCAGCTGTCTACTGAGTAGAATTAAAATAGTATTTCAACAAAATCCAAATCTCTAAGAAAAACTAAGAACACAGGTCATCAAAAGAACCTGTGTATTTTAAGTGACACATGAAATTACTTTTGGAATGATTTTTGAGTCACGCCTTCATCTTTTGCCCAAAAAACGATAAATCTTTATACATGCAGAACATAGCCCAACGGAGAGATGGACAAAACTCCCTGACTCTACTGTCAAAAGTAGCAAGGGAGGTGCAACATTTGCTACAACCAGGAAGCTGCTGCGTGCAGCTAGCTCAGCACCCAGAAGTACTTCACACCTTTCTCAATCCTGCTCCCAATCCCTTAACTGGGTTAAAAATAAAATCTTATAGAAATATATGAATAGAATCTAAATCTCACTGGAAATGAGTCTAGAAAATGAATTTGTTTTCTAGCCTCTGCTGTAAGGGAAGGCACAGTAAGAGGAACCTCTGGAATAGCAAGGTGCCCACCTACTGTATCTTCTACCAACACGCTGGCGACGAGTGTGCTGAATGCCACGAGAGCTGTGTAAGAGCACTCTTGGGAAAAGCTTCTCAGAGTGAGCTAGGAAATCCCTAGTGGTACCCAAACTGGACGTGAGCCAGGTTTTGTGAACAGCGTCACAAGTGAGGTTTGGTCATTGTGAACGAGAGGTTCATCCAGAGTCTGTAAGATCAGTTAATAGTCCTGTGGTGAAATCACAGCAAGAGGCAGCAGAGCCTCTTCCAGCTGCAGAAGAATGAGACCAACCTGGAGAGGGAATTCTCACACCTGACCAATGCATCAGTCGGATCAAAGTGGCAAGGGGCAGTGTGAAGAAGGGACAGAAGAAATCACACAACAGGAAATGTAGCTATGTAGCTCCATTAACCCAAGTAGAAGAAAACAAACAACAAAGCTAGCAGCTCAAGAGTCCTCAGCCAGGTGCAACACAGGACGGGAAGCAAATGTATCCAGCCACGTATGTTCCAAATACCCTGGTTTTAAGACCTCTGTGGATTCGAAGAGAGGAGGAAACAGTAAGGTTTAGGTCGTCAGGGAGAAGCCTGAGAGCAGTAAGTAGTGTGTGGGGACACTCAGGGGGCCAGCTTGTCATCAGTGAAGGTCAAGAAGAGTAGGTGGCTGAGAGGGAGGAGAGAAGCCAGCAACAAGTGGGAAGATGAGTACAGCTAGATAAAAACAAAGCAGAATCTGGAACAGATAAGACAGGCAGCTCGGTGCAATAAGGAAGGCTCATATGTCCTAATTCATGCTGAAGATCAGAAGAGAGAAACCCTAACTTCATTTACCAAGTGAGAAGGGCAAAATCACACACTTCAAGTAAGGAAGGAGCAGAGAGAGGACAACAAAAGAGTCACATGAGATTGAATACTCAAAACTGACAAGAACTAAGGAAATATATGTATACACATACAAAGCACAGGACTGCACACATAGAAGTTGGGTGTGAACTCCCATGGATAAAAAAGGAGTAAAACTGCTGAAGAACTCACTGCTCCCCTCCCCCAACAGTAGTTAATTCCAAGGGTTTCTTACCTCTTAGGTTCATCTGATGAGCTGGTGTGCCATTGGATTCTTCTTTGCTCTTATAGCACGAAATTGATGTATCTTTAAACGTGCACCAGTATTGCTTGTACCCTTTCAGAGTCAGCTTTTTTGGCCTATATGTGAAATAGAATTTAGGGGGAAAACCACCTGAGTAGCTGTCAATGCAAAATTTTAGCAGCAAAGTTTCACAGAGTTTTACCAATGCTGACTTTAGTACCCTTCAGGCAGCATGTCGCCTTCAAGCTGCTGTTACTGGTTTGTCCCTTGCTTTTCAGTCGGCTGAGAAAGATCTAACAGTGAGTGAGTGGACAGAGGAGGAAGGCAGTCAGTTCAACACCCCAGCATTTCTGTCAGTTGCAGTTATCACAAGCAGGGCACATGGAAAAGGTGAAATATATGTGAATAACTGGAAGGATCCTAAGTCCCATTACCATAAGCGTCTGCAGCGCCTCCTCTGCACAAGCATGTTTACCTCAAGTGAGGGAGTGCTAGTTCTCTCTCAGGGATGCATTTCAATGGTGACTTACCCTTGCCACTCTAATGTAACCATGAACACAGAGCAGTTATGGGGGGAAAGGGTAAGGAAACGTCACGCAGGAGAGATGTGTCAAGGGGGTTGGCAGGAGCATCTGAACCACGGCTCACCTCAGGCGTGTTACCTATGTTAGCTCTGTATGGTCACCTATGGTAGTTTATGTAACTACCCCGTAACTGGCTGTAACATCTCACAGTCCAGATCACCTCCTTTCCTTTTTCCCCTCTTGGACTTAACTTCTAGTTCTCATGATTCTGTGAATGTGACTAGGTTTTTAAAAGTCTACATAATACACACTGGAATATTATTATAAAATGTTATATGAATGAACAGAATTCAATAGCTTGGGAGTCTCCACACAAGGAAAGGATCACTGTCAGTAACAGTTCATTCTGTACTGCTTTCTCCCCGTGGGGTTGCTTTACAATGATACATACTGTATATTTCAGAATTTATGTGATGCAATCTAGGTTACACAATCATTTTTTTCTCCCTTAATTTTAATCAGAGAAAAATGTTAATGAGTACTGTGAAAGATGTCTATTTCCCTCATAATTTAGGATTCGTGTAATTTGTAAATGTTTTTACAGATGCATATGCCAGTGAAACTTAAATTCAACTATCAATGAGGAAACTGACACTTATCCATTAATAGCTGGAATCCCTCCCTTTTTTGTACTTACTTGAAAACTTTAATATAGTCAGCAAGTTCAGGTATGGAAGTGATGTCACCCTAGAGTAAGAATTAAATCATGATTTTCTGATTTTTCTTGAAAATTGCAACTTTGCTACTGATATCAAGAACTAGCTTACTTCATAAAACAAATCTAAAAACCGATTTAAAGGCATAATCATAGTATACGGTCATAAAGCACAAAGGCATTTTTAAATGATATAAAAGTAACACAAATTTGGTCAAAAGTGCAATGATCTGAGATTGACTATAGAAAGGGATTTTCCTGCCATAGTGAGACAGTGTGCAGAGCAGGAGTAGGAGATCTATCTTTACTATCTTGCATAGCACTAGAGACTAGGGTGTTTCTTTTTTCCTGAAAAAAATTACACCTGAATTCTCTCTAAGCATTAAATATTTATCTACATCCCCCAAATACCTCAAGAGAACCTAAATCCACAAAAAGGCAATTATCAATTCAACCTGTATTAGTTAATAAAAAGATTCACCTACCAAAATTGTTGATGTTTTACCCCCTTCCAAAGTAATCTCCAAATCTGAAAGGGCAGCATCAACTTCATCCACTTCTTTGTCACTGTTGTTCAAATGATTTTCTGATGTCATAATTGACAGTTTATTGATATGATACTGAAACCAAAAATAGTTCATTTAAATGACTTCTAACTATAAAACTCTGAAGTGAGATACACACTCAGATACTCCTACCTGTGTGTAATGTAAGTAGTGATAACTACCCCTATGTAGTTAGAAATCTTCGGGTACAGAGTAATGAGCTGTAAGTTTAAAGTACACATGAGAGGCTTAGGACAAGTGTTAGATTTTGAGGCTAAACCACACAGAAAAGTTTTATACAGAAAAGCAGAACTATTAAATTACTATCACACATGAAATAGCACTTATTTCTAAACTGTTCACTCACTGAATACACCACCCACCTCTATTCATAGGAGCATTCAATGAAGATCAGAGCCATTATCAATACTCTTTTGTATTTTAAGAATTCATGAATTGAGCATGAAGTATATAGTATATAAACTATATAGTCTCCATCTGTGTTTTGAATTTTTCTGGAATGGTAGAAACGTCCATGCTCACAAATAATGTTAAGTGGGCTGAGGGCGCCAAATATCAAAGTATACTGAGGCTCATGTGGACAACTGGTTAAAAACGGTTTTAGGTTCACTACCCCCCCCCAAATTCTGATTCAGCACATCTAGGGTTCAGAATGGAATGTGCATTTTTACTGAGTGCCTTTTAGGCGATACTTAAGAAACCTACCTATGAATGGACTTGGACAGAAAACAAAAGTATGGCTTTCAAAGGTGCATGAGGTATCAAATGTCCTAATACATATTTGGGTGTAAGTGTTTTATAAACAGTGTACAACATACCACACTCTCTACTTCACTTGTTATCCATAACCAATCCTCTTTTTAGTCACAGTTTCTTACCTTTAGTTATTTTGTTTCTCTTTACAAGCCCCATGGAGAGAGAGCTCAGGGTGTATGCAATGAAAAATATTAGGCATCTCTACCAAACTTTTAGTTCCCCTTTCTGATAGTGATGGCTGCGTGGAGCCGTTGGGTTAGGCCCTGGGAAGGCTTCTAATAAGTCAAATGATGTGTAGCCCAAAATGCTCTCATTAAATCTAGACTATAAAATGGTCCAGGACAAGTTATGTTTTGGGACTTTTAGTTCACGAATTAAAACCCATAGTTTCTGAGTATTTCCTCTGTACTCGTAGAGTATCTGCTGTAGGCTGCCTGCAGAGAGGAACAAGCTGCAGAACAATCCCATTTCTGTTAGGATAACAACTGGGTGTGTACTTACTAAAAAAGTACTTTCTGAGAACCAACTCTGTGCTCGGTACTGCAATTATTGGATTTTTAAAAAAATGTTACTATCAATGTCCGTGGCTTTTACATATATGCTTTTCATATGTCTTACTCTGTTGTTGGCAAGACCTTCACTAAAAAAAGTATTAGCTCTATTCTAAGTGAAAAAGATATGTCATAACCAAGTAAGGGATTTTTTAAAAAATAATTGCTCCAGGATTGAATTCAAGAATTTCTTCAAGTAGTATGAATCATCTAGAAACACAACAGAAGATTCTTACTGGCTGATTAAGCAACTCTAGAAAATACATGAACTCATCTGTCATCAATGATTTTCCTTGTCTGAGTTTTGTTTCAGTTCCCTTCCTTTATCATGCAAACTAAGAAATTAGCTGTTCTTCCTTCTCCAAAGGACTTTTTGAATATATATGTAAAACTTCTCTGGGTGCTTAACAGAATTTAGGAGATTGTTTTATTTTTGTTCTAAAGAAAATGAAATCATTTCTATAGTGAAAATTTATCATAATAAAACGCCAACATTGTTTCTTGTACTTTTCTTATTTAAAAAACATCAACTTTGATTAGGACTTGAGGTGAAACCAGAATGCCCATATCTGGAGAACACTAATAAAATCTCACTCAGCTATCTGAAACGTAAGAAAGACTGATCTTAGTTGTCACCAGACCTCAGTGTCTCCAAGAAAGTTGATTTGTAGGTACACCCTCAAGTTGTTTTACCAACCCCCAGTATAATTATGAAGTTATAATTTCCCTAGGTATAAGGATCACATAGGGAAAAACACTGATTTTAATCTAAGAAAACAGCTACCACCCAACCTCTTAAAAATTAGTATTCTAAAATTTTGTTGAATTTCACTTGTCTCCTAAAATTTTGTCTTCTTAAAAGGATATTTCTGATAGCCCATATTACAAATGTTACCATCCCCAGTTATTTTATGAAATTATACCAGTATGCTTTATTTCATATGGCAGATGTTCAATATAGAATTCCAAAGGAAAAACGGGCAGTTTTAAGCTAAACATAACATCTGGGGATGAGTCGGTAATTCTAAAGGATACAGAAAAATATACCACTACACTCTTAGTTAAGATACCAAAAAAGAGGTAAGAGAAAATATGAATTGCTTTTTAAATGTCCTCATTTTCTTTCTACATGGCAAAAAAATGAACAATATCAAAATGATACTGGAATTGTTTTACCATTTTACTGTTTAAAAATAATCCCCTATACTTTCCTCCCCAGTTACCAATACTTTCCCCATTACCTGCAAGGCTGCAAACATCATCATTTCTTCTTCGGTACATTCAATTTCTTCTAGAAGAATGGCCCATTTGGCCTGCTCATAGAGCTGATTGATTCTAATTGCATCATACTGCAGGCAAGAGATAATTTGTTAATTAAAATGCTTGAAAACCCTGAATATTCACTTCTAAAAAAAGCTTGACAAGAAAAAATACATAACTTTTTTTCTGGGATTTTTATTCATACTAAAGAAGAAGAAAGGTATCTATAGGGTTAGATATTCCTATCTATACCGACACTTAGTTTTCCAGTTCAAGTAACATTAAAACATGCCAAAAGTGTATCACAAAAATAGGTTCTGTATATATTTCCAGGGAAATAACCATTTTCTATATATTGTATAATGTAGATACACATAGGAAGGATTAAATAACATGAGTCATTAACCTAAAGTATAATGGACTGCTTTCAGTATTTTTTTTGTAACTTGTCGTACTAGTGTCATAATCAGTATAAATTAAGTATTTGAAGGAACATTTTGCTTGCTGTGTAATGCATATCCAGAGAATGTTGAGTGTCAAGTCCTTGGAAATGTAGTTATTTTAAGAATCCAAAACAGAGGGTATGTGAATTATCAATGCTGTTATCTTAATAAAAATCAGCAGTAATGTCTCAGCAATTCCATCTTAGAATACTAACAAAACACACAGCAACCCTAAACCCTTACAAATCAGTTCCCCTAACAGCTTTGGTGTTAACTAAAATTAGGTAAGATATAGCTTGAAAAGGGATTCACACAAATTTTTATAATTTTATCATATACATTTTACTACCATAATTATTTCAAAAGATAATGAAAACTATATACATTAAAATGTAGATTAAAACAGACATGAAAAGAATGAGTAGTTAGTTAAGACAGGTTCTTTTTCCCTTTCAAAGATGATAGGGAAGTAAAGATCCAAATCTCTGTGCTATATGTTTTCTGGGAAAATATTCTACATTTTTACAGCAAATTTAAATCTTATCAGAAATGTGAAATACTTCAGTAGCACAGATGATGCCAACCATTTGATAGCCAAAGGCTGTAAGTACATTTTTTACTACTAAAGAGGAAGAAATAGCCATAAAAATTTCTTTTGAAGCCATACCTTTTGAAATCTGAAATTAAAAAAGATCTTTCAAAAAAAAAAAAATCTTTCAGAAAACATTTCCTTTACCTGAAGAATAGCTGAAAAAAGGATTAGTCAAATAAGAAAAAAACAACCCAAATTAACTTACTATTTATATAGAACCAAACATTTTAACTTTAAAATGCTAATAAACAAAATGTTTAGTTATATTTCCAATAGTAAACAACACAGTTAAAAATACAGTTCTCTTTGTCTAAAGCTTTGGACTTTTAATAATATTCAAGACTTGTTATAAATAAATGATTCTGTACCCGGCCAACGTCCAAAGAACAAACATCCCAATGAACAAAACAAAATGGAAAAAAAATAAGCAGCAGCGACCCCTCTAACCCTAGGTACCTTTGGATTCAAATCAAAAAAGCTGTAATACTTGAATCGGAGCAGCAAGGCCTCATTTTCCTTCACATCCTGTTCCATCAGAGATCTTGAGGAATCAAGCCACCTGGACAAATTAACAAGAGCAGTGGAGCAAAGCAAGACAGAATAAATAAAATATTTCTATGTCTGGTTAGATAAAGAAATTCTTCAATTATGTCTTCCTTTTAAAACGTACCCTTGATTGATTTTTGCTTTGTCCAGAAGAGCTTGAGGCTTGAACATTTTAGCCAAGATTTCTGGTGATGTGATTGGCTGACTGACAGCAAGTATGCCAGGATTGCCTTCTGACAAAGCACTGTCACCGAACCATGCAGACGTCGGTGATAAGGGGCTTCCATCGTGAGCATCGTAAGTGGGGGTCATTGTTTTACTATAAAGTCCTGGGCTTGAATATATACTTCCTAATAAATAACAAAAAGTTATAACAACAGTTAAGTATGAGGTACAGAATGTTCATTTCCAATAAAACAAGCGATTATGATATAAAGCACACTATGGAAAAATAAGCTTCATTCTGGAAGGAATGCTTAGTACATTACTTGCCCTTGTCTCGAAAATATTTGACATTCACACTACTCGTAAAATATTAGAATATGTAATAACAAGGCAAAAAGAATATAAGTAGGAAACTCGGGGGAGCGGGAAATCAGTTCAAGAGAATTAGAAGGATATAGATGAAGCAGACAGACCAACACTTTTTGTGTTTAATTGTGGCAAGGCTCACCTTTCAGAGGGCCAATATAAAGAACATCGGTGCCTACAGGAAAGGAAAGAAAGGAGTTCAGAAGGGAAAGGAAGGCAAACAACAGAAGACAGCGACAAAAGAATGAAAAGGAGTGGGAGAAAGAAATACAGATTTTTTCCCCCTAATTATGAATCACAAACCCAAGTATTTCACATCGATTTAAGAGTGAAAAAATCTTCAAAATTATGTCAGATGTTTTTGATCAATTCAAAAAATGAAGGTATGCACTAGTCAAGTGTCCAATGTCCACACTTACCACCCTTTGAAATTCATACCCTACTTTAAGACAATTCAATGTAACTGAAAAAATTCACATAAATTGAGAACAATTTTATGTTAATATTTTCTCAAGAATACGAATTGCAGTTCTAACAGATTTACAAATTATTACAATGAGAAGGCACAGATAAAATTTTGGCCAAGGAGAGGTTAAGAAAGGTACATTTTATCGTTAAGCCCCTGAAGGCAGGGATACTGTCTTTATCTTCTGATCTTTATGATTAAAGATTTCCCTTTAATCATAGAGCCTACATAAATTAAAAATGGGATTAGTCAACTAGTGACATAACCATCAGCCACATAACAAAAATTAAGATAACTAGGGTAAATAAAGACTACTTTTTAAAAATCTAAATAATGTTAGGTAAAAAGGCCTTTTCCCCAAGTCCTAAAAGGGTATCACATTGTTAATGGAGGATGGAAAGAGAACTGCTGTTTTTCTTACCTAATTCAAGAACAAATTTTGGAGTCTCTTCTTTCTACTCCATCACTGCCCCAGCCCCCACTCCCCACAGGTGTGTACACACAGAAACATAACACACACATGCAATTACTTATGAAAAAGTGGTGATAATGCTCATTTTTTTGTAGTTGTCATGACCTATTCTGGGAAGAGAATGTAAAGTAAAAAAAACTGCTAGCCATTGGGTATCTTGTATGATGGCCCTCATACATGTTCTTTAAATGTCTGTACTAACACCACATTAACATAAGCAATATTAAGCATTGCTTAACACTGTTAAATAAGCAACAAAGAAACCTGTCATCTCATCTTTTGTTAGACTTAAAGAATGTTGGGATATATAATCACAGGCTTTAAAGGGTAGGAGCTTAAACTACTAAAATACAAAAACTAGGGTATTTGTGAAAGGCTTCCATGGACACCTCACATTAGTTCTTTTTTTTTTTTTTTTTAAAGATTTTATTTTATTTGTGCATACAGAACTGGGGTACATGCCAGAGATGTGGAGGGTGAGAGAATTCACCAGAGACAGAGTGGAGTGCAGAACAGGCAGATCAACGACATATACTGCTGAGGGGAGCAGCGGGCGGGTCAGGAGAGGTCTGCCGCACCATGTGGTCACCTCCGGGGCAGGCGGGAATCGAACTCATGAGGAAGCGGCTTTACATTCTCAGTGCTGTGCTTTAACCCGCTGTGCCACCAGGGAGGGCCCACATTAGTTCTTTTTAAAGGACTGAAAGCATTACTCCAGCTCAGCTAGACAAATAATAATTCTGCTGTAGAGAGAATACATGCAAGTAAGTATGGACAATACATTACCTTCTATGCAGAATCTCCCATTTATCTTGTTAGGCATTGTAGTAATAACTTACATACCGTTCCCAATACCCTCATGCTCTCATTTTAGAGAAGCAAACTGAGGCAGAGGTTAAATGACTTGTACAATACAAAGCTATAAATCAGGAGTCTGACAGCAGCTCTACACACTACTTCCCGAGTATCATAATTCATGCAAGTCATTTCCAATGGTGTGCAATTATTTGTTTAGTTTTTTTACTGATGTTACCACTACTACTGCTAACAATGCTTCCAATAAACATTTTTGTATTTAGTAGCCTCTTTGGATCATAGAGTATGTGCATTTAAAATTCCTTTTATGTTTCAGTTCAATGACAGTCCTAACTACTTTGTATTTCTGGTGACCCAACTTAAAACATTTGAGGCAGAAAATTAGTAGAGTTAAGACAAAGTAGCCTAAATTTAGTAACAACATGAGTTTGCCCAGCAACATGGAAAAATAACCCGTAAAGAGAGAAAGGTCAGTGGGCACTACAGTTTCAAGTCACCTCCTATGGACAGTTAAAACCCCAGTAGCTCCTGAGATTACTTGTGTGTCTTGACACAGAGTTCATGACTTGATAGATTTTTTTATACACTTACTCTTACAGTATTAATAAGCAGCCATGCAATACTATGTACTACATTCCCACTGCTCTCTTTTTTCATAAGCAGGTCTGTACTTTTGCCTCAGTAGGCTGACAAAACTCTGTGACTCCACCGTGGGCATACAGAAAGCACTATTTGATGGAAACGGGAATGTCCAGTCCAGATATAGGATGAGGACTAAAAAACTACAAAACTTTTTAAATTAATCATCGTCCCACCCAGAAGACACTGTCTATATTCCTGAAATCCTCGTGCTTTGTTAGGCTCTGGCAACAAAAGGTGGCAGTCCCTTATTCAGGAAGCTCATAGTTATTTGGTAGGAATACACTTCAATGCCAAACAGAAAAGTCTTGATGTCTCATGACAGAAGGATACCTAAATCAAGTTGGAGAGATGGAAGGAAATCTGATGACTTAAAGATAAAAACATAGGAAAGGCTTAGCAGAGGTTTTAAGTGAGTGGACAGAATCAATAATTTTTTAAATGATGTTTTTCACAGGAGACAGATAAAGGAACTAAATGCTAAAAAATCTATCCAGTTTCTGAAAAAAACAGAGTTCTGTCAAAGTAATGTCCCTTTTTGAGGAACCAGCCTTCCTTTTATCAGTGTACCTATTAATTAAGTAACAGGATGGTGTGGACTAACAGACTCTCATGGTGTTTTCATGACTGAGGGAAAGATGCTGAGTTGTTTTATCTTTTTCGCCCTTGACTACACTCCTGCCCTACAGAGTCCATTTATCTGTTTAACAAAAAGTCAAAGCATACAGTCAGTGCTTCTCATATCAAGCCCTTATACAGTGAGATGCTCACCCGATCCAGGAGTGATGAGAGGTCCCTCTAATTCAAGTGCCTCATCTTCAGATTGATCATCAAGCTTTTTCTTTTTTTTCTTTGTTGGATCTCTGGGTTTTTTCAAGAGAGAAAGTTCCTCAGGGTGTCTGATATCTGTTAAGATAAGATACCAGTATTTAACTATACACTAAGAAATTTAAACAACATACATTATAAATCTACTAATCTATTTCAAGATAAGAATTTGTACTTACCTTCTGTGTTTGCATTTTGCCAGCTATTAAGACTCAAGGATGACACTTTTAATCTACCATAGCATTTTGAATTCCTAACTATATAATAAATGATAAGAGCTAACAACCTACTCACGCATAGAAAAAAATATTACGTATTTTTTTCTTATCTAGAACCATAATAATATCTCCTACATGGTAGCCCTTATTCATTCTGTGTGTCATTAGTTACACATGACACATGAAAATATTATTACCAAATCTCAAAATTTGAATTGATCCAACTTTCTGCCTTATAAGGAATGGCTGTAAGTTTTTCTGTTTATCCTATTCATTACCATGTGAAGAATATGATAAGAGGCAAAATGGTTAAGTGATGTAACAAAAAGAAGGAACAGTGCCCCAAATAAATACAACTATACTTTTATATATATATATATATATATATAATGCCATGTCCATGCATT
>NW_004567114.1:36557894-36597422 GCF_000260355.1 Condylura cristata | reverse complement strand
CCACCACCCTATCAGTTCTTTGATACTGTTAAGAAAACAAGAAGGCAATATGTGTACTGGGATAAAATATATAAAAGGTATGACAAAGGACTTGTATCTAAAGTAGATAAAGAATACACACTACTCAATAATAAAACCACTAGTGGGCTAAAGACTTGGACAAGCACTTCAGTGACTACCTAAGAGTGGCTGAGAAGTGCAGGGAGGAGCTGCTCAGTATTACCCAGCAGGGAAATACAAATTCAAACCAGGAGATAGCACTGCACCCAGAGTGGCCAAGAATAGCAGACATAATTCCCAATGCAGGCCAGGATGTGGAGTAGGAACTGAAACTCTCATATCCAGTTGGAGGGAATGTGAAATGGAACACTTTAAAAATAGCCTGGCAGTTTCTTATAAAGTTAATCATATACAACTCAGAAACTCACTTTCAACTACTTACTGAAGAAAATGAAAAGCATATTTGTAATAGCTTTATTCATAAAAGCCCAAATTGGAAATAACCCAAATGGATAAACAACTTATTTTCATATCAGTGGAATACCACTCATACAATGGAACATAGTTAATCAATAAAACAACATGAATTATCTCAGAAATCAATATACAAAATGGGTGAAGTCAATTTAAAAATGATCAATTTTTCCAATTTCATGTAGAAAATGCTACAGTTATGTAGCTGATGAAATTTTGTCTGGCCAAAATTTAAGGGTTGATGTAATGTTCATAAATGCAAACATTTGTCAGAACTCATCAAATTGAATGCTTTAAATAGGGATAGTTACTGCATTTCAGTTATACCAAAATAAAGTCAATTTGAAGAGTATAAATATAGGGAGGGAGACCACCCCCGCCCCCCCCAAAAAAAGAAAAGAAAACAGGAGAAAAAAGCCACATGAAAGATCTGTGTCAGAATGTTTGGAAACACTAAGCATGTCAGGGTATGAACAGAGCACAGACAATAAAGTTCACTGCATCACTGGAATTGCTACATATGGAAGCTTTTATGTTTAGGAGCCCAAATATACACTAAACTCACTCTATTGTCAGAAATTCAGGAAGTTTTTTGTTTGTAGTGGACTACACCACTGCCCAGCACAATCTGAAGCAGAAGTTAAACTACTGAGATTCAAGTTTCAGCTCCACTATGTGTTGGCTGTGTCACTGGGCAAAAGTTACACAGCCTATCAGTGTCTAAGTTTCTGTATTTATAAAATGAGAGTAATAATATCTTAGGGGGGTTACTGTGAAATTAAATGATTAATATAATTAAAAGTCTGAACAGGGCCTGAAATATACATAACATGTACATTCGGGATTAATGCTTTTCTTACACAATCATGGTAAAATTTTTGGAAATTACAAAGTATAAATAAGTCATTTAAAACCTGTTCTTGAAAAAATGGAATGACTTTTTTCCAATTTTATCTCATGAGTTCATTGGAGTGGAATTACTGGATCAAAGGTTATAATAATTTTAAGGCAAAAGTGGATTGAGCAAGATACTATTTTTTTAAAGCTTTATTTGAAAAATCTTGTTTAGCTTTAACTTACATTTCTTTGATTAATAGTGATGTACATTTCCCAAATGGGCTTTTATCTATTTATATATATTTCCTTCCTTTGTGCATTTTTTCTATTAAATTTCAACTGAAAGTTAATTTGCATGTAAAAAGAAACATGAAAGTGATCACCACAAACCAGATTAGATTTTGTTATTTTACAATTTTTGCATCATATACCTTGCTTCATACTTCAAAAGAAGTTCAAATAAGTCTTTTTTTTTTTTTCAAATAAATCTTTTTTAAAGCTACAATGTTTTGTTTGTTTCTCTGTTGGTTATATGGATTTTACTATTAGAAGCACTCTGGCACACATTAAGTTTTTATTTTGCTCTGCATTTTATAGATTATTTTTGAAGAAATGTTTTATTGAACTATGAAAATAAAACTACACATATGTTACTGGAAAGTGAATACAACTTCATAAATATAGAGATAGTGTGTTTTAAGTAGACAACAAGAAAATCATTTTAACGATAAACGTTTGCTCCTTAAATTCTGTCATAATCTTTTAAGTTACCAGGAATTCATGGTTTCTTTTTAGAATTAATACAGCATATTCTTTAAGGTTACACAACTGAAAACCAAAGGTTTTCTTTATTCTTACATCTTAACAAGATATAAAGAAGTTAACCTACCTATTCTCAGCCAGCACTAATCATTGTTAATACATTAATCTGCACTGATCATTATGATTATGCAGATTCAAAAATTCAAGTTATTTCAAGTGTATTTTTTAGTTCATATTTATCCAACGGACCTAAATTATCATATGCTAATGATTTGTGAATTGTACTTTCAGTTCTAACCCGCCACTTTAAATGCTATCACTGCCATGTTGGGAGAAAAAAAACAGGCACTGAAAATTCCAAGTCTCTGAATAATCAGCTACCTACACGGCTTCAGAATTAAGTGGGGTCATGGAGTGGTGGTGGTGGTAATCTCTCTCAACTCCGTCACTCCAAGCAAATCATGAATGGGTACATGGTGAAATTTATAAAATTAAAGAAGGACATAAAATGAATCATGCCTGAGAGACACTACATACTTCTCACATTCATCATAGTCAAGTTTAGTGGGAGAAGGGAAAATAAGACTCAGAATAATTTAAAAGCGTTTCTGGTATGTCCCTCCTTCCTGAGAATCACTGCACTACATGATTCATTCTTCAAGATATTTGTTCTAGGTTGTTTCCTGTCCATCTCAAAACCTAGCTACCACTGTGTCTAGAAGAATGGGCACTATTAACTAGCTTTCTGGCCAGTTACAACAAATGGAGTATTTCTTACCTAGATGTACCCATGAGAATTGCTTATGAAGTTATAAATAGAGAAACTACATGCTTGGGCTTCACCCCTAGATAATCGTAGTGGCTCCCAGCTCCGAGCAGCTTGTTTTACAGAAGCTGTAGTGATAGATATAAACTAGACTTACTGTAGTAATGACTTCACTTAATAAATACTAAATCATCTTGATATAAAAGTGAAACTAATACAGTTATGTCAACTTTATCTCATTTTTAAAAAGCTCTATCATTTAACTCTGATACCAACTTCTGCTTGAGAACTAGATAGCCTAGGGAAGCTTGGGCGGATTTACTGCTTGAGAACTAGATAGCTTAGGGAAGCGTGGACAGATTTATTTTCTTCCTCTAATGAGGGAAGGGTCTACATTGGAACTGAGGGGCCACCAGCTGTATGAGTCTATGAATAAGTAAATTTTCATTTCATTACAATGATAACAAAAAAGTAAACCTAACGCCCTCTATATAAGGTATTGATTATTTCATTTACACAAGTATTTATTTACCCTGTACCAAGGACCTCAACTAGTGGATTTGGAAGTCAGAATTATGTGTCTAAGAGTGGGTCTAGTGAAGAGCCTAAGTAAATAGATAAGGTTTATACCAAAATAAAATATACCTAGAGGACTATGATACCCAAAAAATTTTAAATGGGAAACCCAAAATATAATACTAACTTACATGATGCTAAACTTTAAAAGTCCAATAATGAATATTAGTCACTATACAAAGCTGTGATACAGGATTCTACTTACAAAATGACAAACCTAGGGCCCTCGCTGGTGGCACAGCGGGTTAAAGCACAGCACTAAGGAGCTAAAGCCACTTAAGCATGACTTTGAGCCCTGCCCCGGAGGTGACCACATGGCGTGGCAGACATCTCCTGACCCGCCCGCTGCTTGCCTCTGCTGTGTACTTCGTCAGTCTGCCTGTTCTGCTCCCTGCTCTGTCTTTGGTGAAGCCTCTCACAGCCCCTGCTCCTTTGGCTTGTACCCCAGTTCTTTATGAATAAATAAATCTTAAAAAACAAAACAAAACAACCATATATACAAACTAGCTTACCTAACTGAAATTACTTTTAGAATTAAAAAAAAAATTTTTTGAAAACACAGTTTTCAGTTATTCTAAGTTCATTTCTACTACCTTTATGTGCTTCTCTATCTCTACCAAAAAAGAGATGATTCTTCCTAAGGGTGGAACAGAAAGGAATTTATTATGATACAATGTCACTAGTAAAAGTCAAATTACAAGTCCTATTATTATGGAATGGCAGCAAGCTCTGACTACAAACTAGTTTATTCTTTTACAATAGCTTATTTGTCAATTAAACTTTGAGAAAATCTCCCCTCTTCATAATTGTAAAGCCTGCATGCCAAAACACATTTTATTTCAAAGAACTTAGTAGGCTCTGCCAACAGTGTTTCTTTCAAAGAGCAAAGGCAAATTGTAACTTTCAGTCATTACATAGAAGAATTATCTTAATGAGTTAAATTATAAAAGAAAATGTGATCTATGAATTTGGTAGCTTTTGGTTTCTTTATATCCCACATATCTGTAAGGTCATACATTGTGTTTTACTGACTTCACCTAAAATATTATCCTTAAGATCCATCTGTGTTTTCATAAATGATAGGATTTCCCTTTTTATGATCGAGTAATATTCCATTATAGATATGGAGGGTATATATAGCACAATTATTTTTTTTATATTCATTTATCAGTGGCTGTGTAGGGTGTTTCTATGTCTTAGCTATTGCAGATAATGCTGATATGAACATGGGGCAAATATGTCTTACAACTTACAGAACTTTCGTTTATTCCATAAATATTCCTAGAACCAGAACCTCTGGATTAAGGATATTCTCTTTAAAATGTTTCAGGAACCTTCATATAGTCATCCACAGTGGCTCTATCAATTTACTTTACCATCAACAGTACACACAGTTCCTTTTTTCAAACTTGAGAACACTTACTTCTTTCCTGTCTTTTTGACAAAAGGCATTCTAATCGGTGTGAAGTGGTAGCTGTGGTTCTGATTTGCATTTCTCTAATTATTGGTGATGTTGAACACCTTATTTAAGGCTCCTCTGCATATCTTTAGAAAAATGTCTACTCAAATCCTTTGCCCATTTTATTACTTTGGATTTTTTTGGCTACTAGTTGTAAGAGGCTTTTATATATTTTGGATATTAACCTCTAGAAGATCTGCAATATTTCCCTCCCATACCATAGGTCTTTCTTTAGTTGATCATTGATTTTCTATGCAGAAGTTGTTAAATTTGATAAAGTTCTACTCGTTTATTTTTCCTAGTGCTTTAGGTTTATAATATATCAACTCATTGCAAAGACCCACATCAGAGTTTGTTTCCTATCTGCCAAACATTTTTAAAATGTCTATACTAATGTCTAATATAAGCATCAAAAAATTTAGAGAGAACATCTGCTAGCGAATTCACTTTTTTATATGGTCAGCATTATTCTAATACCAAAACCCATGAATGACATTACAAGAACACTACAGACCAGTATTTCTCATGGACATAAAAGCAAAAATCTTCAAAAATACATTAACAAGCCACATCCCAACAATATATATGAAATTCATAACCATGGCTAAGTGGGATTTATGCTAGGAATGCAAAGGTTGATTCAACATCCAAAAAACAATATAATCCAACATATCAAAAGGTTAAAGAAAAAAATCACAAGATCACATCAATAGATGCAAAAAAAAAGAAAGAAAAAAAGAAAAAGGCATAACAAAAATCCAACACTTAGATAAAAATTCAGTGAACCAGAATAGAAGGAAATAATTCCACAATGCAGTTAAAAAATAAATAACTTCAGCTAACAACATACTTAGCGATGAGGAACTTAAAGTGTTCCTGGGTTTGGTCAGGAGTAAGGCAGGGATGTCCTGTCTCACCACCACTTTTCATCATTGTCCTGAAGTTTAGCTAATGCAGTAAGACAAGAAAAGAAATAAAAGGCATACAGATTAGGAGGGGAGAAAAATGATCATTTTTTAGGTGACATGCTCATCCCTAGAGAAAACCCTGAAGACTGACAAAAATCTCACACACACACAGAGGAAATACTTAGGTATGAATCTAATAAAAAGTAATAACCTATATGAGGAAAACCACATAACTGCGATAAACGAAGCTCCATGAATAGGAACATTCAATATTGTCAAGATTGGTTCTTCTCAAATGGACTGATTTAATGCAATCTCAATCAAAATCCCAGCAAGTTATTTTGTGGATATAGCAAACTTATTCTAAAGTTAATCAAAAGGCATATGATCTAGAATAGTTAACACAGTATTTTAAGAGAAGAACAAAGTTGGAGGACAATGCTGCTGACTTCATGATGACTAAAGCTACAGTGATCAAGAAGGGCATCATCAGCACATCAGTAGATCAATGGGCTAGAAAAAGAGCCTAGAAACAAACCTACATATAAGCAGCCAACTGGTCTTTGACAAAGGAGCAAAGGCAATACAGTGAAGATAAACTCCATGTGCAAAAGAATCAATATTCAATCTACATCAGACTGTGCACCCACCTTTCACCAGTAAGAACTCAAAAATGGATCACAGACCTAAGTATAAAATGCAAAACTGTAAGCTCCCTAAAACGTAAGAGAAAAATCTCAACAACTGTGAGCTTGGTGATGGCTTTTCAGAAGTGAAAACAAAGGCATGATCCATGAGAGAAGCACTTGGTAAGATGAGCATCATTAACATTAACATTTTTCTGCCTATTAAAGAAGTCTTCAAGAAAATATACAGATATGCCACAGATTTGGAGAAAATATATGCAGAAGGACTCAAAACTCTTAAAATTCTAAAATAAGAAAACAACATGATTACAAAAAAAAAAACAACAAAACTAGCCAATAGCCTTAACAGACGCCTCACCAAGTAAAATGTACAGGTAATAAATGAGGATAAGGTCTCTATGTCCTATGTCAAGTAAAATGCAGATCAAAGCAGCAACACCACGGAACAACAGAGATGTCCTTCAGTAGGTGAGTAGATACACAAACTGTGGTATATTCAAGCAGTGGAGAATTGTTCAGTTTTAAAAACCTGAGTTAGCAAACCAAGAAAAGCCACAGAAGAAAGTTAAAGATGGCTATATGAAAAAACACCAACTCAAAAGTCTACACATTGCACGATGCCAACTATATAAAGAGAAGGCACAACTATGATGCCATTATTGGAGGTGGGGTGGGGGAGGGGTTGAAAGGGTGAGCACAGAGACTCAATGAAACGACTCTGAATATTATAACTATGAATACATACTGACATACATTTGTCCAGCTGTATGGACTGCACAACAAGAGTAAACCTCATGTAAACAGAGGTTCTGGATGGCAATGGTGTGTCAACTCTGGACACTGACTGCACTAGATATGCCTGATGTCAGTAGTGGAGAGGCTTACACATGTAAGAGGGGACTCGTCTTCTAACTTTAGCTGTGCATCTAAAAACTACTCTAAAAAGTAAAACTTTTTTAAGGCAAATTATATAAATAGGCAATCAAAACAAGAAACTTAGATGGACAATAAAGATAAAAAACTTTATGAACTAAAAGTTATTTTTTATGCAGAGAAGTAAATACTAAAAACTGACAATATTCTAGTTTAGTGGCAAATTGGGGTAATGCGTTTTCAATCACTGCTAGATGGAATGTAAACTTGCATAACACTTGGAAAAGCAATTTGATAGTACTCTGAAGTGAATTAAGTGTACAGTTAAAATACAACAATTCTGTGTTAAATTTCTAGGCAATCATTCAAGAAGAGTTCCTACACACAAAACTCAGTAAGAAGGCAGCCACATACAAATGGCAATAACACAATTCTGTGTGTGTATTCTGTATGTGTGTGTGTGTATATATATATGTAAATATATATATATATCTCTACATTGACACACAGACATGGATACATATGTATTTTAAAAAGTATTGTAAATATACAAACAGAACTTATGACAGTATTTGCTCTGTGAAAGAGAAATTAGGACATTATTTTGATTAAATAAATAGTTCAACAAATGATAAAATATCAGCTATGAATGTAGACAGAATTAATTATATAATTCCCTCACTTCTGTATTTCAATTTTCTTAAATCCATTAAATAGAAAAAAACCTAATTCCCAGGCCCTCCCTGGTGGCACAGCAGGTTAAAGCACAGCACTAAGAAGCTAGAGCCACTTCAGCAAGAGTTCCATCCCTGGCCAGGGAGGTGACTCACATAGCGCCACAGACCTTTCCTGGCCCGCCTGCTGCTCCCCTCAGCAGTGTACTTCGTCGATCTGCCTGTTCTGCTCCCCACTCTGTCTCTGGTGAATCCTCTCACTGCCCCTGAACCTCTGGCCTGTACCCCAGTTCTGTATACATAAATAAATCTTTAAAAAAAAAAACTAATTCCCAAGTCATTAGATCAATCTACCTAGATCTATCCCCCAAATCTATGGTACAATAAGAGTTACATACTAGTAGTACTGACAATAATTCACATTTTCTCTCATGGTTGAATACTTCCTGTCATATGACATAACTGGGTCAGCCAAAAGTAATCCACATCTCATTTCAGAAGCATAAATAGATTTACTACAAGGGTGTTCACATTGTAGGCTGGTTAAAGAAGATAACACACACAGTTATTTCCTTAGGAGCTGTCAGGCCTTCAGCAAAGGAAATGACACAATCTGCCTGAATCACTGAAATCAGTGACTTACATAATGAAAACTCTACAAAAGCTGTATCCCTCTGGAAATAATGTTCTTCCCTCCTCCTCCTTCCCAAAAAATTAATGTCATCATGATAAAGTACTATAGAATAAACATCTGATATGCTCCTAGTAAGGAATCTCTACCAGATTCCTTCTGTTCCAACACTGATCGGAAACCCAACATTTATCTTAAAATTAATATAAAATTTTTCAGTAAGTAAAAGTTTCACATACACATAAAAACAGCACAATCCAATTCCTGATCTTTGAGATTAGCCAAAGTCTATCACGTATGCATATCGTATTTTCACAAAGAATGTTATCTAATACTTACTGAAAGTCTTACAGATGTCCGAAACGGCTTTGAAAACTCTATCAGAGAAATTCACTTTCACCTTCACGTACTTCATGTTGGGAAGTTGCAGGCGGAGCAGTTTATGCTGAGGGGTGAACTGAAGCTTAGCATCTGCCTGAATGCCATACTTATCCAAGGTCCAGTGTGTCTTAAGAAGCCAAGTTCTCTTCTTTTCCCACCAGAGAGCATGATCAGACCAATCTTTTTTCACATCTATTAAAAAAAAAGTAACACTTAGAACACTTAAAAAAAATTCCAGATTAAGAGAAATTAAAAACAGAAATAACTGAGCAATAACATAACTATTAAATGCCTGTTTATGTGATAAGTACCAAAGAAATACTAAGTAACTAAAAAACACTCTTTTTTGCAAAGTCAGTATACAAAGCAGCCGAGGCAGAACACACAGGGCTAATTAGTAATGGTCAAGTTAGTGACAATATGGGACACAGATGAAAGAGAGGAGGTACAATCTGTCACCATTCAGAAAACGAAGAGAACAGGAATAGAGAAGATAATAAAGAGAAGTTGGTGGGTTTTGACCCCAGTCTTAAAACAATGTTCTGATTAAGGGATGAGACTGCAGATGTGTGTTGATGTGGGTAAGTGGTAAAAATTCTGGTGGAAATCCTAAGAGAACAAAAACTAGTATCTCAGGTTAAGAGAAGAAACATCTCCATAAGAGGGAAAAAATCCTATTTATATACACAATCTCAAATGTATTTTAGGAAATATAATTTGCAAAGTCACTGTCCAATGTCTTTTTCACAATGTATTTTGGTACAAATGTAACAGAAAACAGTACAATCTGTTAAATTATTTAGCAATCTACTACAACAGAATTAAGCCAAATTTAAAAAAAAGTCATTTATGTAAGATTTGGCTATATCCACAGAATAGCAGTTCTTAATAAATTTACAAAATAAAACCCAACTTCAGTTAATTTTTAAAGCAGCAATAAAATCAAAGACTTTCTGTATCAATTTACATGTTAACTGAGAATCTAGAGAGAGGGAAATATTTCAGTAAGAGAATAATTGGCCAAAAAGGTTTCCAGGGAAATAAAAAAACCTGGAAAATAAAGTTCTTGTAAATAAAAATACTGATACAGAGCTCATGTTTAATACTTTTTAAAAAAAGAGTTAGTCAACTCTAATCAGAGAAAGTAGACCCAATGGATTGCTAAGGATGCTGTGATGGAGGGTGTGGTGTAGGCAACAAGCTGAAGAGGAATGGTATCATTAAATCATAAAGTGCTGTAAATCAACATGACTGCAGTAAAATTGTTTAAAAAGAGAAAGAAATGTCTTTAGTAGCTGTCTCCCTGGATACTAATATCTTAATTTAAAAGAAAAGAGGATGACGTCACCAACATAGCCATGAAGAGTCGCTGGGAATAAATTCCCTCTTGGATGCAGTGAATAAGGAGAAACTGCAACCAAGACTCAGACGTTTTGAACAGGATTGGCAACCCAGGGGAAGCAGGAGGAAGGTGAAAGCAACAGAATAAGAAACGGAGTGGGAGATATCGACCAGGTCCCCGACCCCCTCCCCATCCTATAAACTTGGAATACCTGGACCAAGGAAAGAAAAGGAGGAGGGAAAAGACCTGAAATCAACTGGGAAAAGCTGAAAACTCCAGAGGGAGAAACAAAGGTCAGCAGGTCGATGTGTGTGGAGAAGAGTGGGACTACTGCAGGTCCACGGGGTGGGAAGTAGAAGACTATTTCCTTCTTGCCACCACTGAGGGCAGGGCAGGAGCCTGATCACACTCTGTGGAATCTGGCCTCAGCCTGGGGGAATCACCAGTCCCCTGACACAGCCAGAGAAAGGGGGGCAGCACTCCCCACCTTAAGCAGCGATTCTCTGGTAGTGAAAGCCAGGCACACAGCACATAATACCTGTCATTAACCTTGGCCAGGGTGCACTTCTGCTGCTGAAATAGGAGGGACACTGCCAAGTGGCTCCAGGAAGGGGGTGCTGGGCAGGGCGTGACAGCCTGCACTCAGCTCCTGACCATTAGCTAGAAGAGCAGCAGAGTGTGGCTGCAGCTCACTGGAAGAGGCAGGAATACCTGCAGTAATGGGCAGCACACGGCAACCTGATCATCAGTTGTAGCTGGGCAGTGGCAGAGCCACCACTACTAGTGCACAGGACCTCATCAGAACTGGTAACCAGGCCAGGGGTGGGGCCACTGCCCACTGAAGCACAAAGCACCCGTAACAAAATCAGGCAACAAAGGGACTACTGCACCAGTAAGAATGTGCACACCCCAATCACAATCACAAGAAAGAATCTCATCACCCCTCCTTCAAACAGTAGAAACACAGAGGGAGGGAGTCACCACATATGGCACTCAAACTCATCACCATACTCACAACACCCTCACCCTTGTGGAGGTCAGTGCATTAGTCCTTGACCTGGTCTGAATACTAGTCTTTGGCCACCTCAGAAGAAGCACCCAGAAGAAATGCCAGACAATACTAGCAATACAGTGTCTCAATGCACAGAAAGCATTAGGAAACAAGTGACAGAGAAGGAAAAAACACAAGTACCCAAGCAAGCCCACAGGGGAAAATTTCACCATAAAAAGATCAGTCACAGAAATCAACAAAGATATAGAAGAACTGCTCAGCCTGTCAGACAGATTTTAGAATCATCATGATTAAAAAAACAAAGACGACGACAAGGGGAAACTGATGAGACAAAAAATGAAGAATGAAAACAAGACCTTATAAAAAGGAAATAAAAGGAATGCAGGGGATTAAAAGAGTATTGGAGGAGATAAAGAATTCTAGGAAAAGCAGTGAAAACAGAGTAGGTGAAATGGAAGAACGAACCAACACCCTCGAAGACACAGAAATAGAGAATCAAAACAGAAAAGAGAAGTAAAAGGAAAAGGAAAAGGAATGAAGAAACACTCAGAGATATCTGACACCACAAGGAAAGGAAATATCTGTTACAGGTCTCCCAGGAGGTGAGAAGGGCCAAGGAATCAAGAAAATATTCACAGAGATAATTGAAGAGAATTTCCCAAGTATGAAGGAGATGAAAATAGAGATACAAGAAGCAACGAGGACACTAAACTAGCATGATGAAAGGAGAAATACAGCAAGACACATAGTAGTAAAGCTCCCAAGAACCCAAGAACTCAAGACACGGAAAAAATCATGAGACTGACAAAGATGAAACAAATAACCTATAAAGGAAAACCAGGTTGATGTCAGACTTCTCCAAAGAAAACAGTACAGGCAAGAAGTGAGTAGAGGGACACATTCAACAAACTCCAAGACATCAAATGCGAACCAAGAATACTTTATCTTATGAAGCTCTTCTTCCTTTTTGAAGAAAGAACACGGACATTCTAAGACAAATGGAAGCTCCACAATTTTGTCATGACAAAACCCCAAATCCAAAAAATACTGTAAGAAGTCCTTAAGACAAACCAACAGAGGGATGAACAAGAACAGATCAAAACAAAGAATAAAAGCAAGAAAAGACAAACAAAATGGCAAATATAGGTGCCAATGTATCAATATTAACTCTTAAGTGTAAATAGTTTAAATGATCAATAAAAAGACACAGAGTTGCAGGCTGGATTAAAAAACAGAACCCGGCCCTCCCTCGTGGGGCTGCGGGTTAAAGCACAGCACTGGGAATCTAAAACCGCTTCTGCATGAGTTCGATTCCCGCCTGCACTGGAGGTGACCACATGGCGTGGCAGACCTCTCCTGACCCGCCCGCTGCTCCCCTCAGCAGTGTACTTCGACGTTCGGCCTATTCTGCTCCCCACTCTGTCTCTGGTGAGGCCTCTCACCACCCCTGAGCCTCTGGCCTGTACCCCAGTTCTGTATGCACAAATAAATCTTTAAAAAAACAAAAACAAAAAAAAACCAACCTTCTGCTGTCTCCAGGAAATACATCTAACTACAAAAGATAAAAATAGATAGAAAGTAAAGGTATGTAAAACAATCCTACAAGCAAATAGACCAAAAAAGAAGATAGGAACAGCTATTCTTATATCAGATAAAGCAGATTTCAAACTAAAAAAGGTTAAAAGAGACATAGATGGCCACTATATTATGATTAAGGGGACAATGCAGTAAGAAGACATGACACTCATCAACATATATGAACAAATGAAAGAGCACCAAAATATATCAGGAAACTATAGTTATCTATGAAAATGTACATTAGAGAAAATGCATACATAGTAGGGGACTTCAATACGCCACTCTTAACAATGAACAGATCAACAAGACAAAAAATAAGCAAGAAAACTAAAGTTCTAAACAGAGACCTTAACCTCATGGGTATAACAGACATCTACAGAGCACTGCACCCCCCCCCTCCCCAAATCTGAGTACACATTTTTCTCAAATCCACATGGATCATTCTCAAGGACTGACCACATACTGAGACACAAGACAAATACCAATAGATACACTAAGACTGAAATCATACCAACTATCTTCTCTGACCATGAAGGAACCAAACTAGAAATACATTATGTGAAGAAGACAAGAAACCCACCTACCTCGTGGAGATTGAAACTCACACAACTGGAGGATCAGTGGATCAGTAAGATCCAGGAAGAAAATAAAAAATATCTTTGGAAGAATGACAAGGAATGACTCTCCAAAACTTATAGGACCATTAAAAACAGTTATAAGAGGAAAATATATAGCACTATAGGCTCACATAAAGACACAAGAAACAACACAAAAAAAGAGCCTAATCTCCCATCTTAAAGAACTGGAAAAAGAACCAAAAAAACCCGCAAAAGCCAGTATAAAACAAACAAACAAAAAAAAAATGTCAAAGCAGAAATAAATGAAGTAGAAGTTAGGAAAACAATCCAAAAAAAAAAAATCAATGAAACCAAAAGTTGGTCCTTTGAAAAAATAAACAAGATAGACAAGCCCCTACTTAGGCAAAGAGAAAAAAAAAAAAAACGGAGAAAGCAGAAAGCACAAATAAACAGGATCATAAATGAACAGAGCAATCACAACAGATCCAGCATAAATCAAAAGAATAATCAGAGAATACTATTAATAGTTATATGCAAACAAGTTCAACTATCAAGAAGAGATGGACAAATTCCCACAACTCTACAATCATCCAAAGCTAGATAAAAAAGAAATAGAACTAAATAGGCCAATTACAAGCAGTGAAACTGAAGCAGTAATTAAAACCCTCCCCAAGAACAAAAGTCCTGCAGCAGATGAATTTACAAATGAATTTTACCAAACGCTCAGAAATGAACTAATGCCATTTCTGCACAAACAACCAACCAATCAGAAGAAGAAATCAAAAAACCCATCCCCTTTACACAAAGAAATGAAAAGATATCCCCTGCTCATGGATCAGAAGAATTAACATAATTAAAATGGTCATTCTACCAAATGTGATATACAGATTTAATGCTATTCCCATGAAAATCTCAATGACATTCTTCAAAGAAATAGAACAATTATTGATGAGATTTATATGGAACCACAAAAAACTTAGAATAGCCAAAACTCTCCTGACTAAAACAAGAGAACAGACGCATCACACTCCCAAAAAGAATGCTATTGGGTTGTAGTATGAAGCATGACTTTTCTGATATGCCAATATTTTATAGAATTTTTACATAAAATTCTACATTCAGTTTTCATAAATAGTTTCATGGAACATAATCACAGATTTGTTCACACAGTGTTGCTTCTACATAATAAACATAATTGTGACAGAGACCTTACAAAGACCAAAAAGTTACTGAAAAGTTTCATATGATGCAGACATAATGAAATTTCATTTTTTCCTTTAATTAGATTTCAAATTCTGACCACACCCTCTTTAACATTTTAGCCTCCTATCACTCCACCCTGGTTTTCCAAACCAAATGAGCTGTCCATCAGCATCCACCAAGAATAAACATAGACAAGAGCATATGAGCCATTCCAAGATTATGTACTATACACCCTATGAGTGGTTTCTTTTGTTTACCACAGAAAGAAAATCTCTTAACTGACAGGCAACTGGTAAAACCAGTCTTTTTCACCCATAGAAAATAGCAGAAAAGCATTACTACACAAAATTTAAGCAGAAACAAGGTACAGAAAAGACCAAAAGTGACAATATTGCACATAGCGAGACAAATACAGAATTTTTTTCAGCAAAAAACACTAGGCTCAAAACACTAACCTCATTAATGTTAATTATAGGGTAAGCATTACTACAGAATAAAAAACCATTATGATCATACTTTAGAATTTTCCCACCAAGGAAAATAAAGTGTATTTTATTTATACATGTAAAGTATGTCTACACAGTATTATTCAAAATGCATCTATTGAACACATACAGTGGGTAAGGTGGCAGTGCTCCAGGCTAGAGAGAGGTAATGAGCAGAACAAAATCCTGATATATTTCAAGAAAGCCAATATAACTAGAGTGGAGTAGGTAAGAAAATCAGTAGGATACTGTCAGAGAATTAAGTATGAGTCTTGTTAAGTCACAAAGCTTTAATTTATACCTTTTTTTACGTGGATGAGAGAATTCACTGAAGCAGTGGTTTTCAGCTTGTTCAGCATTAGAATTAGCTGAGCTTCTTTTCAAAGGCACAGTGCTGAACTAGCCCGGGACACTCTGGGAGTGAGTGTGGAAACTGATTTTAAGCAGGGGAGTGATTTGATAATTTTGAAGAACTGCAGGGGTAGGAGTCTACAGACACAGCGAAAATGCATGGCCGCCCAAGAGGTTAAAGTGGGGGTGGAAATGAAAGTTTCATTTACAATGATTGGGCAGTTAGGAAGTAGAAATAAGAAATATATACAACTTTTCCCGACCATTGTTACAGTGGGCAATGGAATAGTGGAAAGTAGATGGACAGCAAAAGGACGCCAAGTGCAAGCAGCATTTTTAGTTTATTTTTAAGAGGGAAATCCACTATGGAATCATATAAACAGTGACTGGAATGATCCTGTGACTTCAAAAACTAGAACTACCATCCTTTAATTTGGTTGCCCTTCAGTACTGACACTGTGTCACAGTGTTCACTTCAAAACATTTGACTGGGCTCTTAAACATGCAGGACAATGTTTTCCTATCTTCCCCCAAATCCTTCTTTGGTAACTGTTTGTACTGGACTATGCACCCTATTTTTAAAAAGAATAGTACTTCCACTCAGGGAATGTAAGAATAAACCAATTCTATTTAGAAGTAGCAAAACATTGTACGTAGTGATCAAAATCCTGAGAGAAATGAGAATACCAATTAGATCCACTTAGAAAACCATAAGCACCAACAGCACATCAATATTTAACCAAACAAATCTCTGTGTGTGTGTGTGTGTGTGTGTGTAAAGCAGTCTGTCTCAAAGCAGATTTTGAAAGTACTTAAAGTATCAAGTATGTTGCAGCAGCAGAGCGTGTCTCTGCAGGAGCAGGCTAAAACACAACACTTGTATAAACACTGGACAACAGTAGATTTCAGATATCAATACACACCTTTGTGTTGCTCTTGCTGAAAAGCACATAGACTTAAGAACTAAAAGACATCTGTGAATAACAAGCAAAAGAAAATGCTGCTATTAGTAAAAGAATGGTTTATTTGGGGTGGCGAGGCATTAGGATTTATGAACAGTTATTATTTGCATAGTCTAAAGATTTGGAATAACTCCTCCATATCACAACCTGTGCCTCGGACCATGTTACAGATAACATATTTGCTGTTTTCAGAATGAAACCAGCCTTGGTATTCAAATGTAGCATTAGACTACGGAATGCCTCTCACCTCACCTTCCCCCAATGCTCCCCCCACCACCACATACACACAAGTACATGGACATGGACACACAAAGACACAGAGCTAATCAGCAGTCTGGCACTTTCCATGGTAGGGGTCGGCAAGGATCTTATCACCAATTCAAGGACAGACCAAGCTTAATAATGTGTTCAAAGTCAAATATTTCCATTATGATTTTCAGTTAGCTCCAGATACAGTGTAACTGTCTTTGATTTCATATACTGTGACTTATAATTTTTGTTTCTAGGGTTTCAGAAGCAACATACCATATCATAACTTTCTCAGAAAGAAAAACGAAGGGGGAAATGTACTATTATGAAGTCACTGTCTACTTTATGAGGGAAAAGGAGGAATGTCATTATTTGAAATTAAGAAATAAGATTATGGTTTAATACCCCCAAACAAAGGTCTTCTGTAATAAATTTTGGTAAAAAGCTTTTTAAAATATCTTGCTGGAATTCTGGAAAGAATATTCTGGAAAGAATTATTCCTGCAATCTTCCCTTATTTAATAGATCCAATCACACTGTTCTCTGCCGCACATAAAAATAACATTATCTGACAGGCACTTAAATTCATGTGATTGAAATTGCAAATGGCTAAAACATTAACAGAATCAATAAAAATTTTCTTGCATGGTTAACTGAATGCTCCTCAAATTCAAGAAGTGATTGTATTTTTTTTTTTAAATTCATACAGAACTGGGGTACAGGCCAGAGATGCGGAGGATGAGAGAATTCACCAGGGATAGAGTGGGGTGCAGAACAGGCAGATCAACGAAGTACACTGCTGAGGGGAGCAGCGGGCAGTTCAGGAGAGGTCTGCAGCGCCATGTGGTCACCTCCGGGGCAGGCGGGGATTGAACTCATGCAGAGTGGCTTAAGTTTCTTTCGCAGTGCATTAACCCACTGCGCCACCAGGGAGGGCCCAGTGATTGTGTATTTATTGTACAACAATACCATGTGTGTATTCTAAGGAATAGAAAGCTTATTAGTGTCTTATCCTGGGGACAAAGTATGCAAATATTGCCTATTCTACCAAATGTCTTTAGTATTACAGCATTCATCACTCCACAAGTCACAAGGAAAACAAAAAGCTTTCTTCCCCAGTGAAAAATGTATGCTACTCTTTATGCCAACCTACACTATCCAAAATAGAAGCCCAGAGAAAGATGATAAACTATTGCTAACAGTCAACTTAATTTTTTCCTAATAAGAAGTTATCGTAGAATAAGTACTTGGTGTTTTGAAATGGATTTGTACCATATTATTTGCTTCCATTTTAAAAAGTGTAAATGTTTAATAAGTCAAGAAAATGCTAACTATAAAGTTAGCCCAAATGACATATTTCTTAAAACTCATACTTTAAAACTAAGTAACTAACACTTTGAAAGATGTTACTTTTAAGTGGCTCAGATTTCCAGCTGCATATTAAGAAATATATTCATTCAGGAAGGAAATACAACATTTATCTAGCATGTTCAATAAACCAGAAGCAAAATTAACATTTGATAATAGATGGTAAGGCATTATTTAACTTTAAATTGTCAACTGCACAATTTTTCTGGACACGTTTGGTAAATAATTTTGCATCATGCTAATATTAACACTTTCTGTGGTTTCCGCTTGTTTTACCAACCCCTCTATACAGTACTATATGGCAATATAGCCATTACCATAGTCGAGCGTGTAGCCTGTGTTTACTGATGGCAAAAAAGACTTCAACCCTAGTGTGCTAGTAACAAAGCTACAAAGCAGCTGTTCAGAACCCTGCTGCAATTCATTCAAGCTGACCAGACCAGACAGCATCATAGGTTAGAATTCTCCTGGCCTCTGAAACACCTCATACTCTTTTATTTATTCCACCTAAACACTCACTGACCACATTTAAAGAATTTTCCCCTTCTTCATTTCACAACTATGCAAAGTGACACAACTATGAAATCATGGTCAAAAGGTACAGGATACCACCCATGTATCTCAAACTTCTCAACCCTCAACAAACTCACAGTCTCATCCTCTTCCTCCATAGATAATATGAATTCCACTTGAGAATATAGAGAAGTCATGAGATTGGTTATCTTTTACTTACATGCTAACCAACTCTACAAAGCTCCTTACCTTTGTAGCCAGCAAGGTCTGTGTTATGATGAAAGAAGTCTGTCTGAAACAAATACCCCTACTAGTACTCTGCTGCCCTTCCCACATTCTAGAACCACATACTTCTGTTTTAACACTGGCTCCTTGGTAGTTCATCCATTCCCAGGGCTTTCAAAGGCATCCACAACCTACCCTTCTAATTTACAACTCTAGCCTTAGCTTCCACTTAGAGCACTGACTTGCATCCATTGCCTGGCACACATCACCTGTTTTAAGGCATCTGCCTGCAACTCGGTATATCAAAGCAGTAGTGCAGGTTCAGTTCTAGAAGCACAAATGAAGTGACTATCACAATAAAACATGTCGCGTGAGTTTTTTTGGTTTCCAGTGCATATCGAAGTTGTGTTTACAATATACTTAAGTCTATTAAGTGAGCAATACCATGTCTTTAAAAAGCACTTTCCTTGGGCCACCCTGGTAACAGAGTTTAATCTTAGTGCTATCTAGTTATTGTCAGTCACTGTAGACAAGCATGATCCCCAGTCAGGGACCTGACCTGCATGGCACAGCAGACCTCTCCTGTCACCCTGTCTAGCCTGCTGCTCCCCTCAGCAGTGTATTTCAGTAGATCTGCCTGTTTTGCTCCCCACTCTGTCTCTGACGAACCCTCTCACCTCTGGCCTCTGTATACATAAATAAATCTTTTTATTTTTAAAGTATATTCCTTAAAAATATTGTGCTGATAAAAAGTGCCATCTGCATCTTCAGTGAATCATAATCATTTGCTGGTGGAGTTTCCTGCCTTGGTGGTGGCTGCTGACTTATCAGGATGTTAGTTGCTCAAGGTTGGGGTGGCTGTGGAAATATCTGCCACATCGAGTGACCCTTCCATAAAAGACTTCTCTATAGCATGGGAGGATGTTTTTACCCATGATATGACTATTTTCAAAACTGGAGTCAATCCTCTCTGCCACTGCTTTATGCATTAAGTTTAGGTAATATTTTAATCCCTTGTTGTCATTTCAACTGTGTGAATCATCTTCACCAAGAATAGATTCAATTTCAAGAAGCCACCTTCTTTGTTCATCCTCTTCTAAAATGAGATCACAAGATGGCAGCAACCCAGTCATCTCTTCAGACTCTACTTCCAATTCTAGCTCTATTTGCTATTTACACATTTGCAGTGGCTTTTTCCACTCAACATCTTTCAAATTCCTGCTCATGTTCATTTCTGAACTTCTTCCACAAAACACAAATACTCAATGACATCTAGAATGGTGAGTTAGTTCTATAAGGCTCTTTTTATTCTGTTTTCATTTTAAATGTTTTGTTCTTTTTCTGTTGGCTTTTTTTTTTAACTTGTGTTCTTTATTTCTAGAAGGTTCTCAATGGACTTTGCCTAGACCCATCAGAGCAATCAGTGTCTATGTGTGTAGCCTAATGAAGTGTATTTCTTAAATAATAAAGACTTGAATGAACAATAGTATTTTGAAAGGAATCTTTTTCTGGACAGTTCCACATCAGCAGTTTGTTGTTGTTTCATCTTGTACTTTTATGTTATGGGACAACTTTATTCTTAAACCTTATGAACAAACCTATGCAGGCTTCAATTTTTTTCTTTTGCAGCATCCTCAATCCTCAACCTTCTATAGACAAAGAGAACTAGGGCCTTGCCCCATATTAGTCTTTGGTACAGGAATGTTGTAGCTGGTTTCATCTTTTCTCAAGACCATTCAAACTCTCTCCCTTTCAAACATAAAGCTGTTTCACTTTATCTTCTTGTTTTCACTTAAGTCACACTTTTAAAATATCTCTTCAAGAGTATTTCCTGTGCATCCACAATGTAGCTGTTTGATGCAAAGGCCTAGCTTTTGGTCTATGTCAGCTTCTAACATGGCTTCCTCACTAAGCCATTCTAGCTCTAGAGTTAAAGAAGTATGTCATTCTTCCTTTCCCTTGAGAACTTAGAAAGTTGCTGTAAGATGATAAAAACTGGCCTAATTTCAATATTATTGTGTCTCAGAGAACAGGGAGTTCCAAGGACCGGCTGCCAGTGAATCAGTGAGAACACACATAACATTTATCCATTAAGTTCATCTTCTTATATGGGGTGCATTTGTGGCACCCCATTATACTCAATTACAGCAATAACACAGTAATAACATACATCACCGACCACAAACCACCATAACAGATACGATGAAAAAGTATAATACTGCAAGAATTACCAAAATGTAACAAAGACAGTAACATGCTATGGGAAAATGGCACCAACAGGTCTGCTTGAGTTGCAAACAAACTGTCAATTTTTTAAAAACTGTTTGTGAAAAAGGGGCCCTCCCTGGTAGTAAAGCGGGTTAAAGCACAGCACTAAGAAGCTAAAGCCACTTCAGCATGAGTTCAATCCCCACCCCAGAGGTGACCCACATGACACAGCTTACCTCTCCTGGCCCACCCGCTGCTCCCCTCAGCAGTGTACTTTGTCAGTCTGTCTCTAGTGAATCCTCTCAGTGCCCCTGCACCTCTGGCCTGTACCCCAGTTCTGTATGCATAAATAAATCTTTAAAGAAAAAAAAACTATTTGTGAAATGTATTAAAGTACAAAAAAAAATGAAGTATGTTTATATATCTAAATTGTAACCCAATTTTCTCCTCTCCTTATTACTAAATAGCACTAACCATAAGTCCAGTTGTTTTAGCTAGAAATAGTGGATTTTCCTCTTTATTATACTTCACACTTCAAAACCTTCCTCTCCAATCCCCATAACCTCCACTGCTACATTTCAGGGCATCATTCTTCCACTGACTACTGCAGCAGCAGCCTCATCTCCTTCATAACACTCAGTGGCCAAATGAGCAAAGGATTTCATTCTTTTTAGATGTGAAAAAGAAAAGGAAGCCAGTTGTTCTGATGACCCACTCTAGGGGAATCTGTGGCACTTAATACAGAGAGCATGTTTGATTGCTGAAATTGAGGATGATAAAATGGATTTTTTAAACATACAACTCAGTTAATTTTGTTTATTTTTCTTCTTGATTTGAGGATCAAAATGCTCTAATCAGTACTTTCATGTCATTCCCCTGCTGAAAATCCATTACCAGCTTCTACCTACACTTCCAATGAAATCCAAATGCCTCATCCTAGTTTACAAAGTCCCCCAAATATAGCCTGTGCTACTCCTAGGCTGCTTCAGCCACACCTGCCTTCTCTTTATTTCAACAACTGTCTAGTAAGTAAAGCTCACTCGTGCCTCAGTGGTTTTGCACATGCAATTCTACTCTTTGAATATTTAATTTCCTCCTCTTATCTTTCAAATTTTAGTTTAAATTCCATGTTCTCAAAGAAGTCTTTCTTAGTCATCCTCAGATGAACACTATGTCCTATGTCCCTCACAATTCTGTTGCAGTACACTGAGGAACCATTCTGCAGTTTGTATTTACTGTTTGCTATTCAAGGGAGAGGGCAACGTCTTTCTTTCCTACTAGACTACAAACTCTGAAAAGACAAGGTCAGTGTTTACTTTGATCACTGTTATGTTTCTAGCACCTAGCACAGTACCTGACATAAAACAGTTGATAAATGAATCTCCATACTGAAAAGTTTTAAGGCACTCCACTTCTCTAAGAAAACATTAATCCAAGAAAAGTAAATGATTCTCAAGAAGAAATATAAACAAAATTAACTGAGTTGTACATTTAAAAAATACATTTTATCTTCCTCAATTTCAGCATTCAAACATGCTCTATATTAAGAAAAAGTGCAACAGATTCCCCTAGATGTGGGTAGTCAGAACAACTGACTTCCTTTTCTTTCTCACATCTGAAAAGGATGAACTCCTTTGGCTCAGGACAAACCCTGCTATGCAGAATGACTGTCCTTACAGTTCATTTGTAAGTCTTAAGAGTTCAATTTCACCAGACAGACAAGATCATAAGCAAGTTTCCAAATTAAGCTTTTAGCCAACTAAAAGACCCCAAATTATGTTACTAGGAGTATTATACCACACTTGTGTACCATAAGGCTTCTTGTGGACTGCATGAGCTTTATTTGAAATGTAAAGAAAGCTGCTACTGTGACACCTGTGGAGTGCAGGCTGGAGAGGATGAAAGGGAATGTTTCCATTACATTGTGAGGGTGGGGCCCACATCCACTAAAGTAGGGCACATGTCTACTTCCCAGTTATAGGTCCAAAAACTCCAGCTACAATTTTTTTCTTTCCCGGCTATAAGCTTTCTCTCCTCTCTAAGCTACTGATAATAGTAAAACTTGGTTCTGTTTCCCCTCCAATTTATGACACAGTATAATTCTAATGTTTCTGAGATGCTACTGTCAGTAATATGTAAAAACAGGGGTTGCCAGTAAAATTAATGCTTATAAGTAATTTTTTGAAAATTATCTCTGTGACATTATCCCTAATAGTCACTGAATATATAAAGGGCATTAAATATTAACTTCACTATTCAATCACATCATCTTTTGTTCTTAAGAACCCCTTACTCGCAGCCTTTTAGATTTCTCTCCTCCCAAATTCCTTTTAATTTCAGACTCCTCCCTTGCTTTTAGGATATGCATCTTGTTCTCATCTCTTTAATTACTCAGACCTTCAAGAAAAGGAGTGGAAGCAAAATGAAGAGTGTGACAGCTCTTCCGATAGTAATCAATAAATGAAATAATAAACACCACATGCCAGGCACTGCTCCTGGTCATGCCAATATAAAATTAGTGAGAATTCCCATCCTAGAAGAACTCAAGAGCCCAACTGAGGCACACAGACAAGTATGATGAGGTAAAAACATACAAGAACATAACGCCACAGGATCAAACAACTTTAAATGTGAAAGATTGGCTGGAGTCTGAAAAGAAGATGACATTCTGCCTAAGTGTTCAGAGATGTGGGAGTTCCCAACATGAGCTCAGAGGAAATGGCTCTCATTCATATTGCTTTATGAATGTAAGAATGATGGGATTATGGAGAATGAGTCAGGAAAAAAAGAACAAGGCAGATAAAATGTACCATAATATTCGAGAAGCAGGACCCTGACCTAAGGCAAGAGGTTAAAAGGAGAAAATGAGTGTGAGGGGCAGGTCTAAGTTAGCGTCACAGATCTTGCAGTTGAAGATGAAGACTCGCTTTGGTAACAAATGGATAATATTATCATCTAGTATTTGTTTACTGGACATTTAGTATGTACCAGTAACACTTAAGATATTCTCATTTAATTGTCACAAAGGTGCTAAGCAATGACTATTTTAATCTCTCCTTTAGAAATGAAAAACCAAATGACTTGGTCAAAGGCCTTAAAGCTAGAGTAAAAAGTTAGGATATGAATCCAAATCACTATGATTTCAGAAGTACTCTTAAATAACATCCCACTAAACAAGATAAAGTTATTCAAATTAAAAGAATGGACATGCTGACTTTGAGGGACAAAAGGCTGATGTTAAGGTTTATTTACATTTCATAGCAAAATCCATATTATTATCCTGTACATTTCCTGTAATAAGGGGATCAGTATAAGATAGACTGAACAGCTTTATGGAGATTTATTTATAGCAAGTAAAATGGCAACACCAGGTCTTGTCAGAGGGGACCACAGAGCAATGAGAAGTGAGACAGGCTTCACAGGGACTAGCTGCCTTCTTTCCCTTTCCTCTCTCCGCACCTGCCTTACCAACCTCGAAGTAAGGGCCTGCACTGCTAAGAGGAAGCTTGTGGGACAGATTTTAACACTGAAGGCAAAGGACTGCAACCGAGTAAAATTTTGGTGTGAGAGTTTTATCAAACTTTTGTTAAGTTTCATACCTTTGATCTTACTATAACTATATATATTACTATAACTCGTTTATAGTTTGTATCTTTCCCTCCTTTACTACCACAGAGATACTATCACACTCATTAATTGGAAACTGAAAAAGGTTCTTAGAAATCAACCAAATCTAATTTTTTTCCTCAGATAAGGAAACCAGGTCCAGTGGAGTAAAGTGACCACTTGAGACCCCACAGCTCCTCAGTGGCACAGTTGAGATTAGCATCTAGTTCTCATAGATAATAGGTCAACTGTATAGAAGTGGTCAGCATGAAAAAAATGAGTTCACAGATTAAATTTATGTTCACCCAGCTCTGCCAAAGATAAATAAATGTGTCCCATGTACAGAGAAATCTTGTTACAAGAAGGAGACTGATATTCCATTAGGGTCTCACAGAGCAATGGTGAAAGTCATTCAAACCATTACATATCTCCTTTCCAGTATAATCCATATATTAGAATGTCTATTTATATAATGGACTTCATTCCCCACCATACACTTAGCAGTTCATCATCAAAAAGCTAAGCAATTCAAGGTATATCAAAAGAAAGACAAGGTATTATGCCAGAAACTTAAAGCCTGGCCACTGGAAACTGCCATTCAAAACAGAGGAGGACCTGCTGAAAATGTGCCTTTCTAAGCAGCTCATTTCCAAAACACCAAATATGGAGGAACATTCTTAATGCCTTTAATTGACTAATAGCAACTGCAGACAATAAAGCTGAAATCTATTTAACTATGTGAAGAATGTAAAATTAAACTGAGCTTAAAACAAGTGAAATACACAGATACCAGTCACAAAAATGTGACATAGAAAAAAGTATGAGACTACTCCTGTATTGGAAATTAGATTATATCATAAAATGGACACTATTATCTAAAAATAAGAATACTTTTCAAGTCACTCCTCTGTTCTTAAGATTGTCCTAATTAACTTTTTTAAATCTTACTCTAGGAGGTACCACCTAGGTGAGAGAACCACAGTGACAACAGGATTCTCAGCAGTGCATTCTACACACCACTGTCATCTAGGGCATAATCAAATTTTCTATAATATGTGTACTAGCAAGTATAGTCCTGATCTTCCACATTTATGAAAATAAGAGACAGAAGACTTTTTAAGAGTCTCAACTCCAATGGAGCTGAGTAAGATAAAAGCAACACTGACAGTGAAGCACTCAAATATTTAATAACTCAATATTCCCCACTCGTCCCCACCATTCAACAAATAAAATGGAAGACTGTACCACAACCATACAAACAGTAATTATATTATGCTAACTTTTAAATTTCTTAAAGTAGATATAGCTCTCCAAGTCCAATTTTACTTTTTCATCCCCTTCATTTTTCTTTCTAGCCAAGCACTCCAGAACCTACTTCTCAAGCAACTGTTAAATTTATCCTTTCCTCACCTTCTACACTGTCAGATTTAAGTGTGTATCAAGAAATGAAAAAATAGAACTGGTATTTAGTGCACTGTAATTTAAAACATTAGAGGTGTAAAGTGGTAAAAACTGACCAAGAGTAGTTTAAGTAGGGTTTGGTTATACCTTGGCAGATTGTTGTACTATTTTTATGCTAAGTTCTTATATATGCAGTTATATTTAACTCAGATTTCACTACCAGTATTAGCACTCTGCTGCACATAATTTATCTTTGTTGGCCAATTCTCACTTTTGAATCATCTGTATTTGCAAAACATCTTACAAATTTATCAGTGGGAAACAAAGAAGCAACAGGACTACAGATGTATGAACTATGAGTTGATACACAATTGACTAATCATGGACAGACTGAAATCTGCTGCTGATGGTGTACATCTGTGAATTACATAGTGGTTTGTGGACTGAAGAGCTAGAAGCAGTTTTTACTTTCTGCAATTAGGACTACAGACTTTGCTTCAAGCTCTTCAGTCCACAGACCACTATGTTAATCACAGATGTACATCATGATCTCAAGCCCCTTTTTTCCTACTTTAAGTCCTATAAGGCATTTATTCCTCAAACACTTTTGTTGAAATACTCAACAGTGAGATATCCCAGAGGTCTGTTAGATCCTTAAGAAAATAATAATTCTTACAACTAGTACTATGTTCCAAGAACTGTTCTAAGCCCTTTATAGATATATGTTCATTTAATCTTCACCATTCTATTATTACTTACAAGGAAACTAAGTCACAGTAATGTAAATAACCTGGCACTAGGTCACAAAATGTAAACTAGTGAAGCCAGTATTCAAACACTCGCAGTCTGGATTCAGGAAACATTCAGAGAACTCAGAGTATTTACACAAAACTTACAAAAGCAAGAAAAGAAGAGGTTTCTGGTTAAATACTAAGGAAATAAGTGAATTAATCTACAATTAAATTTACATTTTAGGTTTACACAGTATTGAAGGATAACTGAGGCTAACTTTGAGTTCTTAATAATTTACCAATTACTAGAAATTAGTGTTATCCCACTGTACTTAAGTCTCACATCAAATCAATGCAGTACAAACTGCAGTCAAAACAATATGAGTTTAAGTGAGATTTTTTAAAAATCAAGAGGTTAGAAAGACATGCCAAGTTGTATCTAAGTGGCTGTGTTCTAGGCTATGTTTTTATTTTCTATCTACCTATATATGTATTTTACATCATTGTTCATTTTTGTGCAATGTATGTTTGTATGCTTTCTCCCCTCAGGTGAAGTCCCATAAAATTCCCACCACCAATTCACCCATGAACATAACAGCCTCTTACGTCTTCCCTCCCCTATTTGGAACCCTCTCTCTTCCCTTCCCCTGCAGAACATCCCTGATTTATAGTTGCCTGCTAATTTTGGGCTTTTTAAATTTATTACTAAAAAACAATCCCTTACTTGGTTGCCCTATGTTCCTCCTGTAAGTGAAACCATCTGATATTTTCTTTTTCCTTCTGGCTTATTTCACTGAGCATAATCCATGCTGCTGTGAGTGGATGAGTTTATCTTTTTTTGATTGCTGAATAACATTCCCATCGTGTATACATACATCTTCTTGATCCTGTCATGTATTTTGGGGCATTTGGGTTGTTTCCGTAGCTTACCTACTCTAAGTAGTACAGTGACAAACATAGGGGTGGATGTATCCTTTGTGCAGCAATACACATAGGGGTACCTATATCCCTTGGGTGGCCGCCTACGGGGAGAACTGCTGCATCCTATGGCAGCTCCATTTTCAGTAACCTGAGGAACCTCTTCAGCACTTTCCATAGTAATTAGGCCAATGTGCATTCCCACCAGCAGTGAAGGAGAGGGCCTTCATTCTGGTTTTGATATGCATTCTCTGATTATAAGTGATGGTGAACATTTTTCATATAACTGTTGCCCATTTGCATTTTATCTTTGGAGAGAGTCTTTTTAGCTTGTATGCTTATTTTTTGACTGGATTATTTCCTTTGTTTTGTTAAGTGAGCTCTTTTGTAGATCTTTGTGATCAGTCCCTTATCAGTTGCTATTATGCACAGAAACTGTCCCATTTAGTAGATACCTGTTTTGGTCATTGTCTCTTTTGCTGTACAGAAGCTTTTTAGTTTGATATAATCCTAGCTGTTTGTCTTTTCCCTCACTTTCTTTGCTTTGGGGGATGTGTTACTGATATATATGTCATGTAGTGTTTTGCCTATCTTTTTTCTTCTATATATTTTATGGTTTCAGTTCTTGTCTAATTCTACTATCTATTTTGAGTTGGTTTTTGCACACAGTAGAAGGTAGTAGTCTAGCTTCATTCTTTTGCATGTAAGCAGTCCAGTTTTCCAAGCACTGTTTATTGAACAAACTGTAGAGGAAGTTTTTAAACACCAAGAAAGTTCATCTTTTAAAGAAAGCACATGCCTAAATCAAAGTATCAAATTTACTGGAGGTGAAGCAAACCTCTCCTATCTTGTCTGCTGCTTCCCTCAAGCAGTGTATTTTGGTAGATCTGCTTGTTCTGCTCCCCACTCTGTACCTCTGGTGAATCGTCTCACCCTCTCACACCTCTAGCCTACACCCCAGCTCTTCTATGCAAAATTAAATAAAATTTATTAGAAATACTCTCCGCTTTAGCATGGTTTACTTGTACATATAAACTATAACATAAAATTTACTGCTTCTAAAACATTCCTAAGATAGTATGGAGTATTATTTGGCTTACGGTTAAGAGACACATTCCCAATCTCTTATAAAAAGCTTCAACTCAGTAAAACAAAGGGGAAAAGTTGCATACTGTTAAAACAGCCTGAACTGTCGCCATCATCATGGTTACATTTATAAAGTCTACTCCAAAGATTTCATATGAATTAATCTAATCCTTGTAATACTGCAGTAATAAAGATATTATTAGTACCCCACTTTACAGACAAGAACCCAGACGCACAAACTTAGGTCACACAGGTCAAGTTGAACAGCCAGAAAGAGGAGGTGTGGGCAAGGGATATGGCCAGTGCCCCCACACAGTGTTCTACCACAGCCACAGATCACCAAGGCCTACACAAAACTTTTGTAATTGACACCGCAATTATTTGTTTTTTTCCAAGTTATTTTTAATCTCAAAAGATTATGAAATTCTTAAATCCAAACCAGGAACTACATTAAGGAACATTAAGCTGGGAGGCACATATCCAAGAGACATTTTCCTCTACAATCAATAATGCTGGCACTTTTCTGGTGTTTTATTCATAACCCTAAGTGTTCCATTAAGAAAAAGATATCAAAGTCATCATTACACTGATGCTTTGAAATTATAACTGATTTTTAAAATAGCTGATGTATTTTTTAGTTACAAGATAGGATAAAAATAAGGTAGTTAAAAAGATTTACTATAAATTCTAAAGCAGATATCCCCTCCTCTGACTAGAGTTATCAGCTCTAACCTTGAAAACCTAAGGATGCACTGAAGCTGGCTTTTCTCTCTGACGAGGTAGCAGGTATCCTAACACAAGGAAGTAGAAACACATGCCTCACATTTTAATCAGGTACTGTTTATCTTTTTTCATATATACTAGTTAACTCAGAAGCAGAATTATTAAAATCGAGAGAAAATATTTTAAGATATAATTTTCAGAACATTTTATCATAAATATCTACATGAGTCATTATTACACCATGATTTAAATAATTATTTAAATTATTATTTAAGTTATTTAAATAATGACTGATCTTTTAATCTACAGCATACTGCTTTAGAATGGTATTTTCTAATTTAGAAAGCTGCCGTACGTGAACATTTTCAAAGAACTTTAGTATATCACAAAGAGAAAGGAACAAATTTAAATGAAATTTTACTCTGTATTTGTTTATATTTTACAGGTAAGTAAACTGAGATTCTGAAATTTGAGAGCCCTGTTTAAAAAGAAATAAAATCCCACTTATTACAAGGAATGGAACCCAGACTTAATTCTTTCATTGACATATTTGATTTACTTCACTATTGGTCCATTTTGTCTTAAAATTTAAAAAATTTAAGCTTTTTTTTATAAAAGATTTATTTATTTATGCATATAGAACTGAGGTACAGGCCAGAGGTGCAAGGAGGGTAAGAGTACTCACCAGGGACAGAGTCGGGAGGCAAATCGATGGAAATACACTTCTGAGGGGAGCAGTGGGCGGGTCAGGAGCAGTCTGCCACACCATGTGGGTCACCTCCCTGGCCAGGGATGGAACTTGTGCTGCAGTGACTGCAATAGCTTCACAGTGCTGTGCTTTAAGCCATTGTGCCATCACGTGAGAGACAAAAATTTAAGCTTTTTCTATATGACAAAAATTTGTATTCATTGGGCCATTATTTTACATCTTAGATTCTACCAAAATAAAAGTGTAGTCACATTATCTAAATTGAAATGGCACGATTATTTCCTGACACATACTACTATAACTCCTTTACTATATAAAATAGAAGCCATACAACATAGGACAAAAATCTCTGGGCTCTTCACTAGCCAGATTTCTTACATATATTTTGAAAAGCTCAATCCAGAAAAAGAAAATAATAAAATGGACTTCAATAAAATTGAAAATTTTGGAGCCCAGGGGTTAAAATCTCACCATTATCAAGATATCTATCAAAAGCCACTGTGACAAGAGTTTGATACTAGACCAGGGAGCTAACCCACATGGCCCAGCAGACCTCTCCTGACCTGCCTGCTGTTCCCCTCAGCAGTGTATTTCAGCAGATCTGCCTGTTCTGCTCCCCACTCTGTCTCTGGTGAATCCTCTCAACCCCACACCTTTGGCCTACACCCAAGTTGTTATAAATATATAAAAATAAATACAAATAAATTTTTAAAATGTATCCGGTAAAGGGCATGTATTAAAGCACATAAATAATGCTTGAAACTCAGTAGTAAAACAGCAAAGATCTGAAGACACATTTCATGAGGAAGATATACATATGGCATAGATGTGTGAGAAGCTTCCCAACATCCTGAGGGAAATGTGAATTAAATAATAACATACCACCACATACTTACTAGACTGGCTAAAATTAAACAAAAAAAGGACAATACTAAGTGACAGGTAGTATGCTAAGTAGCTAGAACCTTCAAATAATTTTTCTTTCAGTTCTCACACATGCTGATAGGCATGCAAAATGATATGGAAAAGTGTGGTAATGTATTTTAAATTGAAACATATACCCAGGTTACTAACCAGCATTTTCACTTCTAGGAAGTTACACAAAAGATATGAAAATATATGTTTATGCTAATGTTATGGAAGCTCTATTCATAATCTCCCCCAAACTAAAATCAAAAATGCCTGTTAATGGATAAAATTTGGTACAGATCCATATAACAGACTACCACTCAGCAATTTCAAAAAACTACCAACATCCCCCCAATAAATCTAAAATGTATTATGCTAAATTTTTGTTTTTAAATAAAATGTGTTAAGGGGAAGAAATCAAACTCAAAGTTATATAGTACATGGTTCTACTTAACCATGTAGTTCCATATATTAGAAAAGTCAAATGATCAGTGGTTTTCAGAAGCTGAGGGTTAAAGAGTTGATAACAAAGCTACACAACAAAACTTGATAGAATGTTTGAAAAGTTCTCATGCAGTGCTAGCCATGCCCGAGACACCATAATGAAGATCCAACCATCTGATCTGGCTGGATTGGCCGCCTGGTCTCCTGGGCTGCTTTTAACTCTCACCAAGGGATAAAGCTGCCTCAACGACCCCTTCATTGACCTCAGCTACATGATCTATATGTTCTAGTATGATTATCCCATGGCAAGTTCAGTGGCACAATCAAGGCTGAGAATGGAAAGTTTATCATCAATGGAAGCCCATAGCCAACCAAGATCCTCCCAACATCAAATGAAGTGATGTTAGTGCTTTGTTGTAGAGTCCACTGGTCTTCCTACTACCTTGGAAAGCACTGTGACTCACCTGAAGGTGGGCCAAAAGGTCATCATCTCTGCACTTTCTACTGATGCCCAAACTTTGAGGGTATAAACCATGAGAAGCATGACAGCTCCTTCAAGACTGTCAGCAATGTCCCATGTACCAACAGCTTACCCCTCATGCCCAGCAAAGGTCATCCATAACAACTCTGGCGTCTTGGAAGGACTATGACCATGTCCATAAGGCCTCCAATAGTTAAGAGTCCCCTGGCCCACTAGCCACAGTGAGAGCACCAGAAGAAGAAAGATACCCACAGCTGCTGGAAGTCTTTCCCCAACTCATCCAACATACTGAGAGTCTCCTGACTCTCCAGGTCTACCCCAGACCCTCTAGAGATGGAAGAGTTTAGGGACCCCTGCACTTTGTCATATACCATCAATAAAGTACACTTTACCCAGTCTACATATATATATATATACACACACATACACACACACACAAGCTATATCATATGCCATCAATAAAGTACACTATACTCAGCCTATATATGAGATATATATCAATAATTATGCAAGTAATTCATTACATATTAATAATAATGAACAGATTTATATTCATGAATCCAGGTATAGAATATCGGTCTTTAAAAAAATGATTACTTAAAAATATTCTTTAAAGCTATGTTTACCTCAACTGGGCATATATACTATTTTGTGACATAATATTAGCATTAATATTTTTTCCTCACTAAAATAAAAATCACTTTCATTCATTTCCAAAAAGGCCTAAAGTTTTTATGTGCCAAGAAACAATTTAACATCATTCCTTTGTTATAACTGAATAAAAAGCACTGCTCTTGTAAAATGTATTAAGTAAAGAATTAATATACCACTGAAGTCGTCAGTTATAAATTTTTCAAATCTCTTGAATACCATCATCCACTTATTGGTCCATTCCATTTCAGAAATCTCATGAAAACACAAGTTAAATAGCTCTTTGCTACATTACAGAGGCAGGTGTGTGTTTGGAAGTGGGAGTCAGAGTGGAATGATAGCTATTTTACATGCTGTTTAGAAGGCAAGAACACAAAGCAGTCCCAAACTAAGTGTCTTCTGAATACAATTCCTTACCATTAAAACTGGAATCTATTAAAATTAAATAACCCAAATCACATTTTAGCCCTGCTTTTATATTCCTATAATCAGGAACTTTGAATTCTACTAAAAAAAATAGTCACTCTTATTTGTATAGCACATATAGTTTATAGAACACATTTTCTGCATGTCTTATCTCAAAATTTTAATTCTCACCAACACTTATCAGGTTTTTTTTTTTAAATTTTTATTTTATAGACCTTAAAACCCACTCAGAATGTTGGACCAGTTGTCCAAAGATCAAATTAGCATGTGGCAGGGCTAGAATATTGTATTTTACAACTGTGTATCCCTTTAGTATCCTTTTAGTATCTTCTATAGTCTTAAGACATCAGTATTTCGAGAAATCCACCCCCAGTAATACCTAAATATTAATACCTTAATAGCTAAAAAGAAAAAATAAATCTTGAAGTATATGAAAAAGAACCTATAAAAATAATATTCTTAAGTAAAATTCTTACTGAATGTTATTTTAAAAAGGTACAAGGTGTTGAAAGGTAAAAGCTAAGAACTGTTCAACAGTCTAGCTATAAAGCCTTGAAGTACTACTACTTTATATTTATTTTAATATAATATTAACAAACCATGTATTATGTACTTCTTTAAAGACGAAGAGGTCAATTTAATGAAAACTAAATGCTAGAATAAAACCCTGGAGGGGAAAAAAAAAAATCAAAGATTACTTAGGACAATTTGGCAAACTTAATATAGGTACCTATAGTATTAAATCAATGTTAAATTTCCTGAATTTCACAATTATACTGTAATATGTAAGATACATATTTTAAATATTTAGAGACGAAGAGTTATGCCTCCAACTTACTCAAATGGTTCAAGAAATAGTCTGTGTATAGAGAGCAACTGAATGGCAAAATGCTAACTAGCTAGCTAAATAACAATGAACACGATATAATTTTCATTATTTTCAAGCTCCTAAGTTTGATATTTCAAAAGGGCTAAAGATAAAAGGCAAAACTTTTTCTTTCCATTTTCTTCAACAGCTGTTAGACATTTCAAACAAGACTTTGAGTGGGCCTCCCTGATAGTGTAGGAGTTAAGTCTCAGCCCTCTTACTGCTAGGGCCTGAGTTTAATCCTAGGCCAGGGACCCAACCCACACATGGTGCAGCTAAGCTCTCCTGTCTCATCTGCTGCTCCCCCCGGCAGTGTTTTTTAGTAAATCCCCTTGTTCTGCTTCCCACTGTCTCTGGTGAATCTTCTCACCCCCCACCCCCCATTCCTCTGGCCTGAGCCTCAGTTCTTCTAAACAAAAATAAGTAAAATCTTTTAAAACAAATAAAATAAAGGATAGAAAACAGGGCAGACAGCAAACAACACATAATGAGTCGAATTCCTCAAACTTTATTTAGCACTATGAGAATTTTAGCAAATTTACATACTGTTCTCCATTTTTAAGGACCTTAAAATCTGCTCACAGATAAAATGCAACTTCCAGTTACTATAAATCCCTAACATTTTTCTAAAGAGTAAATTTGCTGTCAGATTGTATGTATCTAACACAATTTCAATTCTCCTTAGTATATATATGATTGCATATCACCATTTTGTCCCACCCAGCTCCAAAAGATTTTTTAAAAATTCTTATAATCTTAGTGTTTCACTATGAATGCAGTGAGGGTGCTTCATGTAGAATTACTTCTGAATTATTCCCATGAATTCAGCCCTACTCTGTGAGGGAAAAAAGATGGTTTTTCAACAGCACAGACACCCCACTAAGTAAGCATGTCTTGCCCAGGCAGCACTAGCTAGGGCAAGAAGGGAGCTGTCCAGTCTTAAAGCTCTCTCCCTATGTGCACCTTGCAAAGCTCTGATCCCAGTAGAAAGCATTCTTGTACAACAAAGCCCTTAAAGTAAGTTAATTTCCTCTGGAGCTCAACTAAAACAATGAATTTTTGAAGTTCGTGAAGGAAAAACTTTTTTATTTTGCACTTCTTGTGAGATGAAATGAAACTGTACTTCTTAATCACACCAAGGGATTTTTTAAGGGTAACTGTAGGTAAGATCTAGGTTTTTTTCACACATTAATTTCACAAATTACTACGATCTTTACAATTTCAATATAAATGTGCCTATTATCTGGCAAAACATGACACATTATAGCAAAGATGACTTCCGCCTAGAGGTTACATTCAGAAATATAATCCCCAAATTTCCTAATTCAACTCCATATATTTCTTTTTAGCTATACCTGAATCACCTAACGTGTATTTTTTTCTGGATTATTTAACCTAATCCAACTTTGACCTCCTTCCTACACTGAATCAGAGATAGAAGGAATTTAGAAAAAACATAAGTCTGTTCTTCCCACCAAGCTTCGACAGCTGTTGGCTGAAGACTTTCATTGTGCTCCATATTAAAATGAATTCCCTACTCTCCAACTAATTATGAAATTTCATGAAGGTAAACATTTAATTATACAGCTTTAAAAGGATAATTTTTACAAAATGATGCTAAAATCCAGTGAAATAAAGCATCTTTGGTGTTAAGAATTCTGAACAATGAATAAACCTTTAAATACTACTGAATAAAACTTTTAATACCTCTCAATGATCTCCAGAGGAGTGTCAGGAAATCCCACAAAATTGGCCTCTTCCTTACACTATTCATACAATTATATTCTGTGGTGTCTTGTTTTGTAATCCTTATCCTTAATATTTTATGTTTTAACACCACTTTACAATAAGAAACTCTATACAAGTTTGAAAATTTCTATGTAAACTTGCAAAAAATATTAAACATTTTATGTAAAGCTTTAAATATGGATTTTTAAAAATAAGGTTCTTCACTTTGAGGGTGAGGTATAAACATTGATCGGATCAATGTTGAAGTTATTTGTCTAGCATAAAACTAGATTAAATAAGAGAAGCAAAAGTCACCAGGATATAATTCCCAAAATCCAATGCTTAATGGTATATACTGGTAAGTGTGTTTTATTCTAAGGTTTTAAAAGGTACCTTTCAGATCTTGAATTAAGTAAGAATTATTATGGTTTAATGATCATAACAGAAAACAGTTAAAAAAAACTTAACTAAATACAAAGATGATGCAGATTATTATTAAGGACACATTATGTTTTCAGCTTGCTTAGTTCAGAAACCTAAGTCTGGGATGAACACCATACCTTCACCATAAGGCTTACTCTCAGGGTCAAAACACAGAGCTGTGTCATAACCTCTTTTTGCTCACTGACATCTTTGAGAATCTACTGAAAGCTATGAAACCTTTTCCCAGAAAATTCTGTACGCGGGTGCTCATAATACAAAGTCCTAATACAACTGAGACGGAATGACTCACCATAGGATTTGTCAATCACAGGGAAATGACTGCAATCACTGATTATATGACAAATTTAGAACAAAATGCTTTGGGTATCTGTAAATACACCAATGAGAATAAGGATATATATAAGACAGGCATTCGGGCTGTGAAAATGTAGGGGAATACACAGTATCTTCTGTCCTAAGGCACCCTAATTGTTCCAACTGAACCAGAACAAGAGCCTGGTTCTGCTAAGTGTCCATCCCTAGTATACAATCATCTAAGACACAAGACCTGTGCCATTTCATTCATTCCAAGATCCAGCTTACTACTACTGACAAGCAGCCATCCGGTCCCTCAGTGACACAGCTTAGAGCTTTGGAGGGCAAGCCACTCCGAGTTCTTTTCTTATTTGACTAGCCTGGATGAGGTTTAAATGTCACTCTTCTGATGTTCTCCTCTACTTACTTACTAATCCTTAAAATAACTTACCATTCAAACTACCTAGTCCTAAAACCAGGTGCAAAAAACCACCTAGCTCTACTTGTACAAATATGAGAGCTGAAAAGACAGTTCTCTCTGGGAGTCAAAATTTTAGAGGATCAGTACTGGTTCAGTTCAAGGAAGATAAAAGATTTCCATGGACACAGCATTCCTATCTTGTTGAACTTCTTTTCTCTACATAAAAGAGTATGAGTAAAAATTAAGGTTATGGTTACTTATAGTTAGTATCAGTTGTGTTAGCAAATAGTTTATTAAGTGTTTTCTACTTAATCCTGAGGTTCAACAATAAACAGATTTAACGGACACAATGTAAATATAAAAGTCACTATTTATTCATTACATAAAACCTGGCTTTCAAGAACTACAAATTCTCTTAGTCACCTTCCACAGCAACTTTTTCTCAAAAAGAATTATCTTATTGAAACCAGCATATCAGTAAGATCCATTTACCATATAAAGAAATAATCTGAAGCAAGTGCGTGTTTCCTCTGAAGACAATGGAAACAAACAACTATATTTGATGCTTTCTTCCTTAAATCATCCCACTATAGTGCTGGATTAAAAAAGGTTCACAAATATTTTGCAGTGATTGATTTAGTCAAATCCAATTTAATAAAAACAGTTAATTAAACAAACAATACAGCATTTTCAAAGGACTGTAAGAGGTGAGTGAGAGGGCTTGCTTCCCTCCCAATGAGTCAAACAATGCACAGGCTTTTTTAAAAGAAGGGGGCTACTTTTTGGTCTTTCAGTAATTAAACTTCCTGCAGGGATACAAAGAAGGTTCACCTAAATGACTTCTGCAAATTGCATCACAGCACTATTTCAGTAAGTATATGTGGTCAGTACACAACAAGCCCTTGGTTACAAACAGATTTCCTAATAAATAACCACTTCACTACTTATCCCAAGCAGCTCGAGTAGTTTGAAGAATGCTGTGCTTAAAAAAAAAAAAAAGGCCCAAAGGAAAAAAAGAAAAAGCCTGAGAAGTCAGTGCCACATAGCACACCAGAACTGAATTACATACAAAAGGCACATGAAAGCTCAAAGACATTCCTCCCCGCATGTCTCTTCTCAGAAATCATCTATTAGAGCACTGTCATTGCTTCCTCCAGCTGAATATAGTTTCATTCATCAAAAATAAAACGCGGAGCAGAATTTTCTTACACTTCTTGTTGTTGGCTACTCTAACGCTGAAAACTGAGTTCGTTTTAGGTCATTCCAGTATATCCATTTGTACCAAATACTGTCAATCTCAAAAGTGTTTACTAACGTCTGCTTTTTAACACACACAAAAAATTAAACTATGTTATTATTAATATAAAACGACTCTTAAAGCACAGACTAGTGTTAAACACCGCTCCACCCCGTTAAGCGTGGATGACTGGAACATTTTAATACACTCCACACGTAGACAGCCTACAGAAGTTGCAGTTTCCCGTACAGTTTCTTCTTAAACAAATTTGGCATCAACCTCAATATTAAACATTACCAACGTCCAGACGCACTGAAGCTAATCACAAGCCCTGTAATCACCTCCTGACATTCACGCTCACATTTCTGTCGTGTCTTTAAATGCGAAGTCTCTAAACGTGAAGAACCAGGGAGTTTTCCCGAGTAACTACGCAATTAAGTATCTCATCGGGAGCTTGGAATCGCCACATGAAATTTCAAAGTGGGCAAAACAATACGCTAAGGGGGAAAGTTCTATTCGCCGAACGACTGAAAGATCTTATTTTGTTAAAGTGGAGTATTTGCGAAAGGCCAAAGATTTTCAAAATCGACCCCTCCCCCCGCGCGTAAGTCTCTACCCCGCCGGCCACCCCCCCCCCCAAGTCCGGGAGATCGTCCCTTGGACGCGGCTGGGATGCTACTCACCAAGTTTTTCCACCAACTTCAGCATCACCCCTCCAATGTGCACCTCCCCGGTCACTCTTAAGGTGACATCGCGGTTCAGGTCTGTGACATGGACGCTCAGTTCCCAAGTCCCATCCGCATAGCAGCCATCTGGCATCCTTATCCCGTCCAGAGCCATGGCTCCTTCCTGCGAGCACGGAGGAAATGGCTCTCGTTAGCGTCACTCCCCCAAAGGCAGGCAGATCCCACCGAATTCGCGGAGACGGCCGAGGGGGGAAGGTGGGAGACCCGAGGGTTTCGCCCGAACCTGAGGCAGCGGCGGCAGCGGAGAGGGCCGGCGGGCGGGACTGGCCCCCCGCGCCTTTCCCGGCCGCCCCAGCCTAGCGGCCCCAGCCCTAGCGGACTCGGCGGGCTTCACCTGCCGGTCGGCGGCCGCACCCCGGCCCCGGGCTACGCCGACCGCGGTTCAACATTCCAGTTCTCCGCCGCGCCCCCCCGCAGACCCCAGGCGGGGTACCGGCCCCTTACCGCGCTCTCCCGGTGCACCCCGCCCAGAACTCGCCCCGCAATAGGCTGGGGGCGGCTGCGCCCGCGGCCCCCTCCTCACCCGCGAAGCGCAGCCTCCCGGCCGGAGCGGCTAATGGAGTCCCGTGGCGCCGGCCCCTGGTCTTTCTCCCGTGCTCCACCCCTCTCCCCGCCCCCAGGCCGACCCCGGCTGGGCTGGGTGC
>NW_004567114.1:36547441-36557662 GCF_000260355.1 Condylura cristata | reverse complement strand
GGGGGCGCCCGCAGAAGCTGCAATCTCGGCCCCGCCGAACCGCTGCCCTTTTATGGAAATGAAGGACCCGGAGTAGGATTGAATCCAACATCCGGGCTCTCGGCGGCGGGACCTGAGGAGGGGGAGCAAGGGGAGCGCTGGCGGCCTCCCACCCGGGAGCGGGTGGGTTGTGGGGCGGTTCCCCTGCTCGCCCCGGAGTGTGGCTTGGCGAGGACCTGCGACGACGGAGCTCGGTGCTTCGAGCCGGAGGAGGGGGCTTGTCCCTGAGAAATGGCCACAGGATATTCCCAGGGCAAGGTCGTTTGGCAGGGAACAAAGTAGCCCCCCTTCTCCAAGTCTGGAGCGCATCCAAAAGTCTTGGGGCGGTGAGGGGCGCTGCACTCCGGGAGCTGAAAAGAGGGCTTTGGGACCTAAAAACTTTAGAAAGTAAATGCCTAAACCAGCTCCGTGAACAGCCCGCAGAAGAATGAGAAAAGTCTGAGGGGGGGTGAACCACAAAAATTGCTTGGCAAGCAATGTCCGGCACAGTTAGCAACTCCTACTGGGCTCCCAGGAGTTGGCCTGCGCTCTTAACCCATTAGGAAGCTCAAACCACAAGCGAGTCCGCTACGTCCTCTGCTCCAGTTTGGGGTGGCGGTGGGTGGAAATCAGTGTAAGGACTTTTACTCAAGCTTTTTCTCCAGCCCCCCGGCTTTTTGTACGAATTTGTATTATTTTCATAAGCAGCTTAGAACTAACATCTACCAAGGCTTTTAGATAGATGACTTACATCTTCCACCACACCCGAGCCACACCTTAAGAAAAATTTAATGACTCTGAACATTGCCCGCAAGATACTGGGAAGAACTAAAGGACGTAACCTGTGGCGCTTGACTAGTGATGGAGACCGGTCCTCCTGCTTCCCGCTTGTACTTCCACTTCCCCTATCTACTGTTGCCCTCCTTGGAGGAGGCTGCTCAGAAACTTCGAGAAACAGGGAAGCTGCCTCTCTGGCAACAGCACCAATCAAAATTTATTTATTTATTTATTTTTTTGGTGAGGGAGACAAGAATAAGATGCCAGGTCCCATGAAAGATCCCAGTTTTAAATCTCCAGGTTTTCTTGAACTGCCTCAGCAACACTTGGAAGTGGAACCCACCAGGAAAATAACAGCATTCAACAACACAGTTGGGAAACGGGGTTAGAGGCCTCAAGAAAGGGGTGGAGCCCATAAAGGAGTGAAAGGAAAGCAACGAATTTTAGTCAGATCCCACAGGTTTGGCACACAACTGAGGGAAAACCGCTATAGTACTTTCAGCCAGTCATGGAGAAATTGATGCCTCACTTCTCTAGTCTCTCTACTCTCCAATTATTTCTACTCCTGGAGGTTCGAAAAAGTTCACTTGGAAGCAATAGAGGGTCCAAAGAGGGGGGAATGTTTATGTAAATTATGATGTTGAAATTACGTAGAAATGTTTTTAATAAAAGAGCATTTTTTAAAAGTTAATGAAAGGTTAAAGTTAAACTACACGCAGCTGTAAAATCACAAGCTTATTTGTATTTAAATATCCAGAGAAAAAAGACTGGAAGGAAATAACACTAAAATGTTAAGAAGCTATCTGGGTATTGAAATCACGGGAGTTTTTTTTTTCTTTTCTTTTCTTTATTTTTAACACAATACAATGCTTTGCATTCAAGATTTTTCTTTCTCCTCTTGAAGTGCATCTACTGCCTCACTTGCTCTGACCATTCAATTACATTCCCAGAGATAGACACAAAGGGCTCCTGGCAGGATTTTCAAGGTTTCCTTTTGTGATTTTTTTTAGTATCTCCAAAAGGCATGTGAATGCTCAGAGAGCAGAGACTTCTTATTGCTTGCATTGCCCTAAATTTTACAAATAATCTGGAGAAAATGGGAAACAAGTTAGTACCAAATCGACACAAATGTCTAGGGTACTCTTTCTGCCCCATACAGATATCTCATTCTTAAGTCCCCACTTTTAAATTTTATGTGTTTATTTCCACACCTTATTCCAAAAAGATTTATAGCAATGTGTAGAGATGCATAAACTATAAAATAGCATTTAGTATAAATGAGTGGAGATGAATAAACTATAAGATAACATATAAATGACAACACAAGAAATAGGTGGAAAGATAGAGATTTAAAATGAAACAGGGAATCAGACTAACAATTATACGTTAAGGGCCTTCAAAAGTGCTTGGAAGGAGCTTTGAATTACTATGGCTTCTCAAATGCCATAGGCCCTATGCCTTTATAGGACAAAAAAATGTCTACATCTTTCTAAATTTTCCCTTTCATTCAGACACATTTGTCAAAACCCACTGACATGTCTCAGAAACCCTTTTTCATTCTACTGAGAGTTCTTTGCTCACTTTCCAGTCAGTTTCTTTTTGAACTTCACCACAGTGCCTACTACTGATCACTTAGTGAATGTCCCTACCTCTACAGAAATAGGAGAGAAACTGTAACATCACAAGTAACAGCTCCATACAACATTTGAAATAACTTTATTACTTTATTAAAGACAGCTAGATTTAGAAAATCAGCTGTTTATATTTGAGTACAGGAAGGCAGTGTGACCCATTGAAGAAATAATTGGATTAGGATGGGTACAAGCCCCCTTTTAGAGTATTTCAAGCTGTTGCTTGCTTTGAAGATGAAAAAGGAGCCAGACTGAAGTCTCTTAAACTGTTTTTTTTTTCTGCTATATTAAGTGAGTCCTTCAAGTACATTTCTTAAGTATTTATTTCTACCTAATATCTTCCCGTATATTCAAATGTGGAATCTTATCTGAAAGTCCCCACTAAAACCTCTAAGACAATGCAATACTTGTGGTGCTTACATCATGCTGAAAAGTAGCTGAGAACGCCAATGTTTGGAAGAACAGCTTGAGCATTGAAAGCAGTAATATCCAAATAAGGTACCAAGTACTGGATTTAGATTTAGACCAAATGATACCTCACAGATCTGCCGTCAAATGCAGCCCTTAGGCTTGATAATACTCTGGTTGACTTGAGCTTTTTCTCTGAGCCAACTACACTGCTTTTATAGTTCTAAAAGAATTAATACAAAATATAATCACTGGGTTTGAAAAGAAAGAGATTGGGAGAGGAGAAAGTAATAAAAGGTTTGTGTAATAATAAAAGTGTGAATGTGTAAGTGTGGCTGGCAAGGGGAGACTTTAAAATACCATATGAGGCCAGCAGGGTGAAATGTCATGAATTACTCCTGTCAAATACCAGGTGAGCAGAATTCTCTCTTTGTCTTGAGTTTGTCAAAAATAGAACATACTGGTAAAGCTAATGAGGGGATAGAAATTAAGGAGCATAGGGTGTGAAGTACAAATGGAAAGGGAGTTTGCAGGTGCTACTTTTTGATCTAAGTGGGCAATCACTGTAAACAGCAAGAAAAGGACAGGAAAAGTCAGAAACGGAAGATTTCCTAGGAATGTAGCTTTTTTCACACAGAGCTCTACAACAACAAGTAAATCTCTTTTCAAGTGGAAAAAACACTGCATTTACTACTCTAAATTATAGATTTTTTTTTGTAGAAAACTATGCTGGATGATACTTTAATTTTTATCTTTTGATATAAGTTTGAACATCATGTCATCATACGAAATGTTCTGCCCCTGAAAAAACTATATACGCAAGATATTTGATTGTGTTTAGCCCAGTGCAGAGACCTAAGACTGAGATGTGACACATAACACATGTCAAGAGCTCTGAGACATTTATCCAATGCAAGAGGCTTATATTTAAAACATCAGAAGAGATAGTCACATGCACAAAGAATGAGCTTAAATCCCTACCTGATACCCTATAAAACGTTAACTCAAATGAATCATAACCAAAATGTAAATTGAAAAGTATAAAATTCTTAGAAAACATGATAGTAAACCTTCATGAACTTCCATCAGGCAATGACTTCTTAAAGAAGTCATCAGAGCAAAAGTGACAAAGGAAAACTAAATTGAATTTCATTGACAGTAAAAAAAAAGCTTATATTTCAAAGGATAGCATCAAAATGGGAATAAAACCCACAAATGGGAGAAATATTTGCAAATCATATATTTCTTAAGCATTTATTGAGTATATATAAAGACCTATTAAACCTCACAGTACAAAGATAAATAACCCAAGAGAAAATGGAAAATGATGTGAATAGACAGCTTTCAAAAGAAGATATACAAATGGTCAATAAAAACATAGTAAGATGCTTGACATCATTAGACATCAGGGAAAAGAAAATAAATCACAATGCAGTAATACTTCACACCTATTAGAATGATTGTAATAAAAAATGACAATAATAAGTATTTTCAAGGATGTAGAGAAATTGCAACCAGCATACATTACTGGTAGAGATGCAAAATGGTCACAACTGAATTCTGTTGAATTTCGCAGTTCAACAGAATGTTAAACAGTTACCATAGAGCCCAGCAATTCTATTTTCTGGGTATATCAACACACATGTCCACACAAATACTTGTATATGAAAGTTAATAATTGCTAAATGATGGGAAACAACAAAAAATGCACATTTTGTTTATTCTTTTATCACTTAAAAGACACTTGCATAGTTTCCATTGTTGGGTCTTGGTGCAAGTTACTCCAAAATATGCCAAAGTGACACACTGATTGTTTTGAATTAATATATCCTGAGAAATAGCAAGTAAATGGGTGCTCTGAGCTTCTCTAACCTCTTCCCTGAGAGACAGAGACATCCTTATAGCCAGAGATAGGGAATATAGGGGAAAGAAGTGAGAAGGCCATATAAACAAACTGCTTAATTCCAAACTAATTATTACTCAAGTCTAAAGTCTTTTTATCTTGTCAGTTCTTTATAAATTTTCTGTTTAATTGCCTTAAAGTTATGTAAACTGACTCCTTTGGTCATTTCGCAAGTCCCCTATTCATAAGCCCTCTGTGCATATGAAATTAAATTTCTTTTGTCTCTTGCTTATTTGTCTTGTACCGATTTAATTATTAGACCCGTCAAAAGAACCAAGAGGGGCAAGGGAAATTTCCCCTCCTAAAGCCATATTTTGACTATTATCAGTATTTCAGTACAAGTAATTTTGTTTAAGATTTATTTTATTTATTTATGCATACAAGAGGTGGGGTGTAGGCGAGCAGTGTGGGGAAAAGGAAGGTGAAAGGATTCACTAGAGACAGTGGGGAGCAGAACAGACAAAGGAACTGAAATATACTGCTGAGGAGAACAGAGGGGGAGACAGGAGAGGTCTGCTGTGCCATGTGGGTCACCTCCCTAGCTAGGGGTCAGACTCTTGTTGCAGTAGCTGGCAATAGCTTGATAGCGGTTAGCCAGAGAGAAGAGAAGAGAAAGAAGGGGTGCCCAGGAGCTGCCCTAAGGAGAAGAGTGCGGAGAGAGGCCAAGTTAGGGACAGCATTTTGAGATAGAAAACGTGGATCCATTAAAGAGTTGGGACATGGTGTATACATCATGAAAGCAAAATATGGGGCCTCCCATGGCCCTCCCTGGTGGCGCAGCGGGTTAAAGCACAGCACAAGGAAGCTTAAGCCACTTCCCCACCTGCCCGGAGGTGACCACATGGCGTGGCAGACCTCTCCAGACCCGCCCACTACGGGAAGGGCTGTTTTCAGGATTAAGGAAAGGATAAGGTGTTCTTAAAAAGAAATTCTGAACTTGGGTAAAAGCTATTATCCCAGTGGAAACACTTAGAGGGCAATTCGAAAAATAAACCTGGCAATCTTGTCAGGTCAGACCCCACAGAGAGACTGTTCACCTGAAAGCCGGCCTCATGGAATATGCAACCCCCAAATGAGACAGAATCCTCTTCTCCCCAAAGGCAGAGAGTCATTTGAGGCAACAGAGAAAAAAGGATCAGAGGTGTGAAAAGTATCAGCTTCAGGATTAGGCAAAAGAGAAAGAAAAGCTAGCTGCAAACATTTCCAGAAGGGAAGTGTGGTCAGCAGTATCAAGTGATGCAGGAAAGTCCAAGGGAACAGTGAGCGATTGAAGGAGATGAGGACGAGCAAAGGTCACTGTTTGCCTTGCAGGACAGTGTATGAGCAGTTCACTGAAGACACCTTTGAAAGGATTAAAGAAGAAAAAGGGAAGTTTATCCTGAAAAGGAAAGGGTGAAATAAGATGGTAATTTGGAGATACAGCAGCGGGGAGTAAAGATGCTTTTTCAAAACAAAGGAGACCTTAATATGCATAAAGACTATGGAATATACGACAAGGAATAGTTGTTCAAGATTAAAACCAAGATTCCTCAGGGAATTTCTGGGCTAATTCCTGAGCTACCTATTTCATATCAGTTTGCAAGGGTGAGGTTGGATTATCGGGACTCTCTTTTCTCCCAATAGTGGGAAGGCAAAGCAGGATACAGTAAATCAGTCCATGAACATAGCTAAATAAATACTGTTAATGTTAGTCAAGAGGAGGGTGGAGCTGCTCAGATGGAGGCCCTCCCAGGAGGTCAGCTGGGGGGCCAGGATGTGAGGAAGGAAGGATGTGATTGAGAGATTATTTCAGTACAACTAGTGCCGATTCAGAGGCCCATTCGGGAGAACCAGTGGTGACAGTCCTGAGGTGCTGCTGGGGTCAGCTGGCCTACAAACACTTGTAAGTCACTGGAAGGCCCCAGGCCAGCGGGCAGCTCCCATGCCAGGAGGGCAGTCCCCACAGCTGCCTTCATGTAGTTAATTCCTAAAACACAGCAGGAACCCAGCATTTCCTTGTTAATGAATACTCCTCCCTGATTTTCAGTATAACTTATTATCTGATTGATTCTTCCCAGGTTTTGGATGCAGGTAAATGAATGACTTCCAACGCCCATTCGGAGAAATGATTCCCTTCCTTTGTGCTTTGTTCACAATTGCATAAACCCTCTATTCTTTTCAAGCCAGAAGTTGCAGTTCCACTTAAAGAGCCAAACCAAAAAGTCACTTACGTCCCATTGCTCTGGGGCCAACTCAGTACAGCTTAGAAGCACAGAAGTGCTTTTTATTTACTTGCGCCTAAGAAGGTGTCCTCAGGTGACAGAGAATTGGCTAGCTGAATATCACCATCTGGTGCCTGGGAGGTGTCACTGCAAATTTTTCTCTCTCTTGAGCTAAATTCAACAAATAATTCATTAAGAACTTAGTAAGCGAATGGTAAAGGTGCTCCCCTGCACCTATTAAAAGATAAACTCTTCATTTTTGTACCCCATTTGCTCTTTCAGACTCACTCTTAGAGGCATTCACCCTATCCCCACATCAGAAAAATTGTCCTGTTCAACCTGATTCTTCCCTTGCTACAGGTCATTGCCGTGACTACATATATACTCCACTATTTGCATGGCAGAAAGAAAAAGGTCATAGATCATATGCATCCTCCACCACGCATCAATAGCAAGGCTTCCCTTGAACACAAATGAGGTTGAAGTTGAACTCACTTGAACACACTAATGAGGTACCATTATAACATCTCTTCTTCCTCAACTCTACATTATGTAGAACCCCCTGCCAAACTGGTCTGTCCCCATCACCCCACTGAGACAGTTCTCACTATATCACTAGTGACTTCCTGGTCTCCAAACAAATGTTGCCTATCCCATCCTTTACTTACTCAGTAGCAAGCAGCACAGAAGCTTGTCTGCTTTCTAAGTGCACGCTCCTCTTGGAATCTGGAAATGGCCATCTACTCTCTTTTTTCAGTGTCCTTTGCTGGCTCCTTCTCTAGACAGCCTCAACCCAAGACTAGATCAGTTCACTCAGTTATGTGTTTTTTCCTCACCCTTTTTTTTTGCATTGTAGCACTTTTCAGTTTATAGATATTTCTGTAACTTGTTGGTTACTTGTGGAAAGGGTGTCGATGCATCCCTGTTTATTCTCAACAACTACAAATGCCTGGCACAAAAAAAGAGACTTCCAATGAATGTTTGATGATGAGTGACAAAGAATGTATGGTAGCCTTTCATTTTGAGGCCTTGCTGAGATATTCTCATCTATATTTCAACATATTTTTCTTTTACACTCCTTCTAATCTCTCTCACCTTTCATAAAGGTCAATTTCTCATTTCATGTTTAGGACAATGACAGTCTCCATTTAAGAATACTAGTTTTTCTTATCTTTGTCTGAATTCATCTTTTAAAGTGTTTCTTTCCAACCAAAATTTTTACCTTCCCATTCTAACTACAGAAAGGCTTTGTTTGTGATATACTTTTCTTTAAAAAAAAATTCTATTTCTGTATTTTTTTCATGTAGGCTAGAGGTGCAGGTGGTGAGAGGATTCACCAGAGACACAGTAGGGAGCAGAACAGGCAGATCTACTGAAATAGACTGCTGAGGGGAGCAGTAGGCAGGCCAGGAGAGGTCTGCTGTGCCAAGTGGTTCAGCTCCCTGGCTGGGGATTGAACTCAGCCCACAGTGGTAATGGTGCTGACTTATATACCCATCAGCCACCAGGGAGGACCTGTTATTTTCTAACCATAGTGTTCCTTGACATTTACCCTGAATACTTATAAAGGCATTAAAATGCAGGCATCCATAGCTTTTTACACTTCTAAAGGAGATAAACACATGAATATATATAAAATACATTTTTGTATTTCTGACACTTATCAGCCCTCATAAATAATTTTTGTGTGTGGGGAAATTAGGAACAGGCTGCATACCCCAGAGAGAAACTATGAATTTTGTTGCTTTGAATTCATATTACTGGTTAGGACAATTTCGTTAACAGGCTAGTTTGCACTTATATATACTATATGGTTTGTTGGTTTACAATAGATACAGCATACCTAGAGCAGGTTCAACACTTTTGTCTCTTTGTTCTGTATGGTTTCTAGAGACTTGGATTCCTCCTATTTGGGGAAAGGAACTGAGATCTCTCCTAGACCATAAGCAGAAGTGACATTCTCCAGTTTCCAAAGAGAAATGCTCCCTCTTTGTGGGAGAATGCAATGCTGATTCAGCTGTTTCAGAGTAGAACTCTGCTCTGCACTTATTATTATTTGTATGTGTGTGGTAACATTGGCTCACAATACTATATATGATTTGGAGTTAGTTTTGCATGTGGTTGAGTCATCTGAGTATGAATGTGGCTTGGCGGTGTGTGATACAAGGATTCTCAGCGTTCTAGTTTAATGCTCAAAATAGGACCCAAAGCCTACCTTCAACCTCCAATAAAACATTTGTTTTTTTCAGGAACTCTGAACAGTAATATCAGACATTATGCCAGAAAATGAGCATGTAGGTTTTGTTTTTTGGCAGAATCTATAAAATAAATAATAGAAAAGACCCAATAAGTTCTTCCAGTCCGTCTTCCAAAACCAGAACAGAATCATTTCCTACATTAGGCCTGTCTAATGTTGTATCTGATTTTAATTTTTAATATTTTGGAGATGACTTTCACAATTTCCTTGAGGAGACCATTTCATAATTTAATATTTATCTCCCAGACAAGGAGTGTTTCCAGTAATCAACTCAAAATTTAAAATTTCATCTTGTTCCCTTGGAGACACAGCATTTGCTCTCCATCAGAATGTTCAAACATGGTATTAGTATGTCAAGCATTCTCCAGTAGGCAACCTATTTCTTTAGTGTCATCAAAGATATTAATAGCTATCACCATTTCTTTGCTTTTCTGAAAATCTTCTATTCTTTAATCAACTATCCAAACTTATTTTCTACATGTAGACTAATTCTTTTCTATTTTTTCCTATTCTTTATAGTGACTTGTTAAAAAAGATTTATTTATCTATGCATACAGAAATGGAGTACAGGCCAGAGGTGCGGGGGTGGTGAGAGGCTTCACCAGAGACAAAGTGGGGAGCAGAACAGTCAGATCAATGAAGTACACTGCTGAGGGGAGCAGCAGGTTTGTCAGGAGAGATCTCCTGTGCCATGTGGGTCACCTCTGGGGTGGGGATCGAACTCATGCTGAAGTGGCTTTAGCTTTTTAGGGGTAGTATGCAGCACAGCAAGCTAGCTGCAGCCTCTTCAGTGCGAGTTCGATACCGGTCCGGGATGTGATCCACAAGACTTGGCAGACCTCTCCTAACTGCCCACTGCTCCCCTCGGCAGTGTACTTCATCTATCTGCCTATTTGTTCCCCACTCTGTCTCTGGTGAAGCCACTCATTACTCTGCACCTTTGGCTTGTAACCCAGTTCTGTAAATAAATAAACCTTAAAAAATATTTTTCAAAAACATGACTCATATAAATGTATAGTGAGCCCA
>NW_004567114.1:36523543-36545681 GCF_000260355.1 Condylura cristata | reverse complement strand
ATGGCGCGGCAGACCTCTCCTGACCTGCCCGCTGCTCCCCTCAGCAGTGTACTTCGTCGATCTGCCTGTTCTGCTATCCACTCTGTCTCTGGTGAATCCTCTCACTGCTCCTGCACCTCTGGCCTGTAAGCCAGTTCTGTATGCACAAATAAATAAATCTTAAAAAAAAAAAATGTATTCTCTTCCCCATCTCTCTCCTTTTACCCCTCCTCTCTCTTATACTACATATGATTTAAAGTAGTTAAAATGACTCTTCCTCTCTCCTTCCCACCTCTCTGTCTCCACATATACAGGTATACAGTTGGGCATAGTAATCTAAGTAATGGATTTAGGCAGTAATTAAATTTATCTGTAGTAATTGAAGACAAACATATACTGAGATCACCTTGGGACAAACTGCAGAGAGATGAAGAGAGGGTGACCCAGGCTGAGCCGAGGTCAGATGCAGGAGGAGCAACCCACAAAACAGACAGAGAAGAAGCAGAGCCAGAGGCGGGAGGAAAAGCGGCCCTCGTCAGCCAAGGAGAGCGAGAGTCTGAAGAGACTGGTGGTTGCACTGAATTGAAGATCAGTGGGCATCATTCATTCTCATTTTTATCCCTTTCTATCCAAGATCGCTTTACATTTTGCTCACCTATGCTGGAAAAATACCTTGCCTCACATTCTCTGTGCTCAGCACTCAGAAAATACCAACTCCATGAAAATATCCTGGGGTGTACTTAGCAGTATTCCTCCACTTTAAGGGAGATATGAACTCCTGAGACTGGTAGGCAGGGCTTCCGACAGCAAATAATAGATAGAAACTGAACAACCTCCAAAGCTCCAGAAACCTGGTGGTCTCCTCTAAAATGATGGGAATGGGGAGAGAAAATGGTTTGCAAGTATCCTGCTTTGCATTTAAGAGTTTGTATTTTAGAGGCTATGCTGTGACAATTATAGCTCTTTCGTGCCTGTCCATTGAGTATGTTCCAAGAGCTGATGGCCAAGGGCGGTGTCAGCAGTGGGGAGAAGTCACCTGGAGGAGCAGGCAGGTGAAATGACAGCTTTTTCCACATGTTGCAGGACAGCTGTTAGGAATATGACTAAGAATTGGGCCTCCTTCCTCCCTTTTGCTTATTTTCGACACCAAAGCTTTACCTCCAGCTAGCAACACCATCAGTCATAAGCTTCCTGAGAACTGGAATTTTGTTTTGCTCACTGTTATCACCGCCATGCTTGGTCCAGAGCAGAGGTGTAGTGTGTCCTGTGAATGGGTGAATGAAAGCTCATCTTTACCAGCTCCGTGTAAAAGAAGTACATTGTCATACATGGGGCCACTGCCAGGAACACAAATATGAAATGTCATGAAGAGGTTCCCAAAGCCCTGGATCTTCTCCCTTATGCCTCCTGTTTGCCCAGCTGTGTAAATGACAGAGTTTGATGCCTTCCTCTGTCGATGTCACAACTAATGAGAAAGCAGAACATCAAACCACAGAAAGGGAAGAAGTGGAACTACTTTGCACCCAGTAGCTACTCAGTAAGTGGTTTTGACTCTCCTTGAATTTTATTCAAATCCAGAGGGCCTGCTGTTTTTCTTCCTCGGGTACATCATGAATTAGTTAGGACACTGGTGCTTGCTGCTTTGCTTGCCATAGCTCCTGAGGACTAATACATTCCTGGAAACTGGAAAAAGGCCAATTTCATGTCTTTCTGAATGAAGGATACAAAGGATGACCTTGAAGATGATTAAGTTTGCAGCAATGCCCTGAAAAGTAGTGCAATAAATCACTTAAATATCAATTTAAAAATGCTGAGCAGAGAACAAAGCACAATTTTGTAATAAATAATCCTTGTCTGACTCATCTAATTTCCTTCTAGCAGATGGGTAAGTCAGATTGAAGGAAAGTCAATGATAAGTTTAACAATTTTTAACCCATCAAATATTTTCATTTTGTGTTGCATAACAATTTAAAACAAGAAAAACATTCTGGGCAGTTTTGTTGCTTGGAGCTTTATACTCTAAGAAGAATCACTGTCAATCACATATCAAATGTGATCATAAGGGAATTATGTAGATACTAGCTCTAAATTCACTTATGCAAAATATAATTACTGAACATTTACTGTTTTTCAGGCACTGTTGTAGATACAGTGAGGACACAACAGTGAACAAAACAGCCTGAAATCCTTGTCCCATGGATCTTATATTCTACAGAAGGAAGGAGAAATGTATGAATAGTATGTTAGATACTATTAATAGTTAAGAAAAAAAGAGCAGCAGGGAAGTGTGCGTAGAAGAGTTATAATTTTAGACGGAATGTCTATTGGTAGACCTTATATTTTGTTGAAAGATTTGAGTTAGGTAAATATAAGAGTCATCCAGATATTTGAAGAAGACATTTCTGATGTGAAAATATCATGTACAAAGGCCCTGAGGCAGAAACATGTTTGATGTTTTGCAATGAGAATGTAACAGAGTGGGTTGAAGTCACAGAGGTCAGATCAAGACAATTTACTGTTCTCAGTTATGACTGCTGAGTGTGCAGTACCGGGTAGCTCTTTGTATTTGGGGGGAATGCTCTATCATGTAAATGTAGGTAGGGGCCCAGAGTACCCTCAGCCCCAACCTTTGGTTTCGAAGTGAGTCTCTCCCCTCTTCTTGGTTTAAGAAGGAACATGTAGACTAGAACAACTTGTTGCTCCTGCTTAGGACTTGGAGCCAAAGGGAAAGACTCAAAGCCTCAGACCGGGCACAGTGGAGCTAAGAGCCAGTGACAGTAGGATCCACAGTCCAGTGTGTGTGATACCAGCAGCTGAACCCTGTTCAGAGTGTCTCATGGAGTCTCCATGTATGGAAACCTGGAAACCTGCCCAGGCTTCCTGAGATCCTAGTGTTCTACTCTTCCTTTCTTATGTAAACTAATTGACAAGCCAATGAACACCCCTTATTTTGCTTCAGTTAGACAGAATTCAGAATTCTTGATAACCAGGGATTATAATACAAAGACAACCTTTACCAGCTAACACACTAATTAGTACTAATTAGTAAGAAGACAGCAAGGCAGATGGGGAGAATGCAAACTAATACTAGATTCATCACTCCAGCCCAGAACTAAGATTTATAAGGGCTTGTCAGCCAACATAAAATAAATCTATGCAGTGGACAAGAGGTTAAGTCTCAGCACTATGAAGCAATTGGCAGCCACTGCAACACGAGTTCAATCCCAGGCCAGGAAGGTGACCAATATGGCATAGCAGAACTCTCCTGTCTCTCCTGCTGCTCCCCTCAGCAGTGCATTTCAATCAATCTGCCTGTTCTGCTCCCTGCTGTCTTTGATGAACCCTCACTCCCTGCATCTCTGGCCTACACCCCAGCTCATGTATGCATACGCACACACACACACACACACAGTGGCATAGCTCATTTCCAAAGATGGCTGCAACATCTCCTACTGCACATGCCATTTTGCATTGTAACTTTGCCACTCTCCCCCAAAAAAAAGTTGGAGGTGTTTCTTTTTCCTTAAATCTGTGCTGGTTCTGTGACCTGTTTTGACCAATAAAATGTAACAGAAATGATGCTCAGTTTCCAAAGTTGATAGTTCACTTTGGAAACCAGTTGCTCTGTGAGAAGTCCCACCACCCTGGGAAAGACCAAGGGAGAGAACTGAACTGAACACCGCGGACATTCCCTCCCCAGCTAAACTCACAACTGAATGCAATCTCATGAGTCCAGTCAGTTTTGTATGGAGCAGAAGGACAACCTAGCTGATCCTCAGCTCTTCAGCAAGTAAAATGGCTTTGTCTGAAGCTACTAAATTTGAGGGTTGTTTGTTACATAGCCATGGATAAACGAAGCATGGAAATACTGTCACAATACCAGTTTTTAAGTATTTCATTTAATTTAATGAGGTTTCAGTCAGGAGGTTTAGACAGGTGTGTGTGTATGTGGGTAGGTGGGTGTGTTGGGGGGTGATGTCTGGGAAAATGGAAGGAGGAGAAAGAATAAAAGAGAAAACAGTTACAGTAGATTACCTTTCAGGACCAGATTCCAAGTACAGGTCTATAAACTTAAAGATCACTAGCAATATATTAATTAAACTGACCCAGATCAACTATTGGGCATACGAAATCACTCATCTTTTAGTATACAATGGGCAAGCACACTTTACCGATTTTGCTCATGAACGCATAACTGATAGCTGGAACTGGACTGCCACGTATAAGTCCTCACTGAGAGCTTGTGGCAAGAAATAAACATATATGGGAGGTGTTATTAATTTAAATTTATTGCCTAATAAATATCACCCATGTAATAGAGAAATTCATCCAATTAGGATTTCTAATCTAACAACTGTTCAAATGGGAAGAAGTGGAGTTTATTGGTGAGAACTCCAAAATTGAAAAAATAGATATGCTGCCTTTTACCAGAAACTCAAAAATGGTTAGAAAGGCTTAAGTTGAAAATAAAGATATTTGTGGGGTTCTCCCTGGTGGCACATGGGTTAAAGCACAGAACTATGAAACTGGCGGCAGCAGCTTCAGTGAGCGTTAGATCCCCGGCCCCAGAGGTGACCTACATGGTGCGGCAGACCTCTCCAGTCTTGCCCGCTGTTCCCTTCAGCAGTGTACTTCATTGATTTTCCTGTTCTGCTTCCCACTCTGTCTCTGGTGAATCCTCCCCCCTGCAACTCTGGCCTGCACCCCAGTTCTGCATGCATAAATAATGAATAAATCTTTAAAACTGCTCATAAAAGGACTTGAAACTGACAGTCCCTGCTAATTTAGACCACTGGTTCTACCTCCATGTTTGTCTTTTATTTTATTCTCCTCAATCAGAAAAAGCTCTTGAACTGGAAAATATAAAATTCAACATGTAAAGTTACTTCTTTACATGAAGGAGATTAGAGTTTCTTACTGCCTGAAATGAGACTAGGTCTCTAAACACAAGCAAGGTTTGAATGAAGGTAGCATGGCCTTCCTGAGGGACCTCAGTTGGTATAGAGCTCCAGTCTTTCTGGAGGGAGATGCATCTTATGAGCTTGATCTTGAACCCAGTCATTGTTTGGGTTCACTGTAAGATGGTCACTGTATCCTGCCCCCCCCCGCCACGCCCTAATACACCTTTACTAAGCTCTCTTAGCTTTAGTTGCTCCTTTCCGGCCCACCACTGGCCTGTAGCTTGCCATGCCAGCAGCCTTTCCTCACTAGGCAACTTTGCCACCCAAGCACACGGATGGCGGAAATGGCTAGAATTCCCCTTTGGTCAAACAGAACACTAGTCTCTGCACGGGCAGGTATGCACAGGATAAACATAGAGTCTCATACAAGTCTGTTCTGTACTGTCGGACTCTGGAACGTGCAGAGTCTTGACAGTGAAGCATGATGTCTTTCCCCCAAAGACTGGTGGTGATTGCGTCTCTGATTGACAAGCTGAGACCGTCTCCTTTTTGTAAACCCTTGCTGAGTAAAATGCAACAGGATCCCAAATAATATTAAAGTGTTACTGATCATCAAAATTACCAAAATGATTGAACTTTTCCCCAAGGGGAGCCCCAGAATGCTGCTTCATCCAAACGACCTTGGCAAAAACTGCAAAGTTTACACATGTACTGTCTGCTCCCTAAAATGAACTCATACTCTGCTTATCATCCAACATTCTTATGGATAAGTGCCCAGAAATAAACTCATAAAGTTAAGTAACTTTTTCAGGTCATTGATCTATGGTCTAACCTTAATTTATCCTTTAGCAAATGTCATGTATCAGTTAGCGCATAGATTAAAAGGAAAGCTTTTTGAAATAAATTGCAAGTCAAATGTTTAAAGAATTATGTGTTGAGTCACATAGCATCATATCAAAACTAAATGTGCATCATTATAAGGATCATTTGCAAAGAAGATTGGAAGCAACTCAAATGTCTATCACTAACGCATTGATTAAATCAATTGTGATACATCTACATACTGGAATACTACATAGCTATACAAAGAACTAGAAAGCAAGTTAGGAACAAGTAAGGAAAGTTACCAAAAAAGTTAAGTTAAAGAAAGTTGAATTCTGGGCTCTCCCTGGTGGCACAATGGGTTGGAGCCCTGTACTGCGAAGCTAAACCAAGGTGTGGCCGCTTCAGTGTGACTTTGATTCCACCTGGGGGGGTGATCCACATGGCACGGCAGACCTCCCTGTTTCCCCTGCTTCTCTCCTCAGCAGTGTACTTTGTCAACCTGCCTGTTCTGCTCCCCACTCTGTTTTTGGTGAATCCTCTAGCCTCCCCTGTACCTCTGGCTGCATCCCATTTGTGTATGCATAAATAAATAAAATCTTAAAAAAATCTGAGTTCAAAAAAATATATTATGCTTTGGTAGAGAAGGAATAAATTAAGAATTTATAATCGTGATTTGCATAAAGTGCATAAAGTGGCTCTGAGACTAAGTTGTATGTAAAAAATTAAGAACAGTGGTTACATGTGGAAAATAGGAATTGGGTAATGGGGACATGGCCTGATGTGGGGGACACATTTCACTATATAACTTTTTATACATCTTGGTATTGAACCATGAGAATGTATTGCCTATTCAGAACATGAAATTGTAAACATGTATAACAACAAAGTTTAATTTGGAGCCTACTCATTAGGAATTTGTGGTGAATTGAACATATTAAAGGTAGCATGGGGCTCTCCCTGGTGGCACAAGGAGTTAAGGCACAGCACTATGAAGTTATTCACAGCCACTGCAGCACGGATTCTATACCTGGCCAGGAAGGGGACCCACATGGCACAGCAGACCTCTCCTATCCTGCCCGCTGCTCCTCTCAGCAGTGTGTTTCAGTAGATCCCCCTGTTCTGTTCCCCACTCTGTCTCTGGTGAATCCTTTCATTCTCCGCCCCACCTCTGGCCTGTACCCCAGTTCTTTTCTTAAAAAAAAAGATTATTTAAGGGCCCTCCCTGGTGGCGCAGAGGGTTAAAGCACAGCACTAAGAAGCAAAAGCCACTTGTGCATGAGTTCGATTCCCGCCTGCGCTAGAGGTGACCACATGGCGTGGCAGACCTCTCCTGACCCGTCCGCTGCTCCCCTCAGCAGTGTACTTCGTCGATCTGCCTGTTCTGCTCCCCGCTCTGTCTCTGGTGAAGCCTCTCGCCGCCCCTGAGCCCTTGACCTGTACCCCACTTCTGTATGTGCAAATAAGTAAATCTTTAAAAAAAAATTATTTATGCATACAGAACTGGAGTACAGACCAGAGGTGGAGAGGCAATGAGAGGATTCACCAGAGACAGAGTGGGGAGCAGAACAGGCCGACTAACAAAGTACACTGCTGAGGGGAGCAGCAGGCAAGACAGGAGAGGTCTGCCGCACCATGTGGACCACCTCCTGGGTCAGGAAGGAACTCACTTGCGGTGGGTAGCTTGCAGTGCTGCACTTTAAACTGTTGTGCCACCAGGAAGGGCCTGTACCCCAATTATTGCATGCATGCATAAATAAATCTTTAAAAAATAATAAAGGCAGGATGATGGATTATCTTCATGGGGGAGGAGGGAGGTGAAAAGAGTATGGAAGAGAACTAAGGCTTTTCTTCTGAATCTTGAGTTCTTCTAGAGGAGTAAATGGAAAAGAGGATCATTCCCCTATTCTCATCCCAACTTTATTCAGGTCACCTACAGGAATTTCAGTGTACATCCCATTTTTTATAAAAGCTTAAAATCATCAGAGACTTAGGCATTCAACAAACATTTATTAAGTATCTTGTATGGGGAGAATAGTCCTTAAGAAGATCACAGTCCAGGAGCCAGGGGCAGGTAGGAAAGAGGGGTGATGGAGGTAGGAGTAATGTGACATGAGTGGAGAGGAATGCCTACTTCAGCCTGGGAAGGGAGGTCTGTGCCTGCATCAGAACAGGTGTGGCTTGGGGGGTGTAGGTATCTGGGAAAGAGACCCCCTGCGGGGAAGAAGTGAATTGAATTTGTACTAAGTAATAGACTAAATTCTTAACAGAATTAAATTCTTAATGACTCTAAATGGTTTCATGGTTTATAGTGCAGTGCATGAACCAAGCCACTATCTGAGCTGACCAAGATAGTCAATTTCAAAATTTATAGCTCCTTATTCTATTTCCTTACAGGGAAACCTCTCACTGCTTCCAGTTTGTACCTTTTGTTTGATGATCATCATCTTCCCACAACATATGAGAATGAATCTAACCAGGTCTTTGAAGCTGTTAAAAGTAGATGAAGAACAGACACTGCCAAGAATCACAGAAATTGATAAAGTTAGAGGAATAATGATTCTGTTTAGTTGATTGGTGCTACAATAACAGTATTGTTATATAGTACCTAAATCCATTATCAAAATTAATCATCTTTAAGACTGCCACTGCCTAAGCTGTCCTCTTGAAGATCCCCAATGGTCCCCTATGTGGCCACGCATGTCTTAAGTATATGGGCTTCTGGGGGGTAATACTGTGTTCATCACAGTGAATCCCACATTCTTAGTAACAAATCTGTCACCAGCCAAGAGAGTATCGCCTGCCTTCTTGATTTATCCTTAGCCAGATCACAAGATCCAGGCAGGCAATATAGTTAAATGATAGAATGAATAAATGAATACTAATAAGTATAGTTTAATTTGGGGTATCCAAAAATACCTATCATCAAATAAAATATTTAATATGCTTACATTTAAAATTCACACTTAAACATATTTCACCTATTTGAAAAAAATACCAAAAACAGTGTTTTGAGATCGCTGTCAATTTTTTTTTCAAGAGAATGTAGCTTTAATAGTGATTCTGGCAAACTTTTATTTTTATCCAGCCATATTACGAAAAGTACAAACATACCCTAATAATCCAAAGTTATAACAAACAAATAAGTGAAGGAAGATACATTTGATTTGAAAACAGATTTCAGTAGCAGCAATAACGAAGCACCAAAATCTCACAACTGTTTACCAAATGATGGTCAGTAATACAGGTGTTCTACTTTTCCCTAATTGTTTTTTTAATTGCAGTATGATTGACATACAAAAAAATGTATATCTTTAATGTGTACATCCTAATGAATTTGAAGGTAAATATATACTTATGAATCCATAGCCATAAACAATGTCATAAGAGTAATTAGTTTTTCCACTGTTACTTTTGTGAAAAGAACACTTAACATAAGGTGTATCCTCTTCAGTTTTGTTAACCTGTAGGACTTGTTCATCTTCTTCATACTTGAAACTATGTACTCTTTGATCAGAACCTTCCAGATCATGCATTCCCACAATAACACCATTGTGCTGGTAACACTAGAGCTTAGTAGATGAGGAGCTCAGAGAGCAAAAGGGGGGGGGGTGGCCTGTTTGTAGGGTCTTCCAGTCAATGGTACTCTTCTTCTATTCAGCACGAGGTGAGGATGGAATGGAAGAGGAGTGAATGAGGGGAAACATGATCAAATGTTAGACATGATGGGATAGACTGCTATGCGTGGAGGAGTATTGACTGTGGGGGAGAAGTTGGTGGCCATGATGGCAGAGTCGAAGAGCCTGGGTTACAGAGCCAGTGATGGTGCTGAGAGGTGACTGGATTTCAGAACTTTTTTATTAGGATTTCTTTTTGAAAGATCATTGCATTATAACATAGAATTTTCAAATGTGCATCACTGAAAACCATCATGTGTATGATAGATTACAGCAAGTCCAGCCAACCAACTGTTTGGTTCTATCCTTCACTATACAGTTATCTCCTTTGGCCTGATTTACTTACCCCTCCCACTTCTCTTCTGCTGGCTACTAACTGGCATAGAGATATTCTGATAGTGGAATTAGTTATAGGATGGCAGCTTTCTAAGGAGGCTGGCCTGCATGCTATAGTAGAATAATTCTACAATAATTAGGGGAAAGGATGAAGCAATAAATTTGGTTTCTAAGCATCTAGCAACTTTCTTGAGAACATGCAAGCAAATCCTCCCTCACTGGATAGACACTTAAATTGCAGCCTTGTGAATGACCCTGGAGTGGAGAACCCAGCTAGCTGTGCTTTTGACTTCTTGGAGTGCCTTTTGTCTTCATACTTATCACTTCATGATCTTTTCCCCCTTTCTACCTATAAAAATCTCTTCCCAGAGAATAATCTATAGAACTTGTTCCCAGTAAGATATGAATAATTAATGGAAAAAATCAATATCATTTTTTATACTAACAATATACATCTAGAAAATACATAATAGATAAATAAGACATTGTATAGTAGCAAAAAAAGATACTAAAGCATCCAGAAATGAGCAACACATGAGAGCTCCACATGGAAAAAATTTAAATTCTAATAAAGGACAAAAAACAAGATCTGAATAAGTGGAGAGGTATTTCATACTAATGAATAGAATACCTTACTTAATATTATGTACAAACACAGTCTCTCCAAATCTATAAATTAAATTCAACCTCTATCAAAATGACAGCTTTATAATTATTATCATTACTTTGGTTTTGAGAAACACTGAAAACTTATAAAATTTATTTGGAAAAATAAGTTTGATTTTGAAAAAGGAAAGTACAAAGGAGCTATTTAAGACATACTACTAAGCCATGATAATTCTTACAGTACAATTGGAAGAAAATAGCAGATGACTCAGAGACAGAACAGAGTTTAGAGTGGAAGCTGCCCTACATATAAGGGTGGGAAATGGACTCACTACATTGAGAAAAAAAAATTGAGTTTCCATCTATTGCATAGACAAATGTTGGTTCCAATTGAGTTAAGACCTCTTTCCAAAACTATTACGAAGACTATAGGGAAAATGATACAGATCATTGTGACCTATGTGTTGAGGAAGCGATCCTTAAGATGCAAATAGCACAAACCATGAGATGAAACAGGATTCCCTGGACATTGCTGAGGTTGCCCTCTCTGCTCACCGCTTTGGCTGTGTAGTGCTGGGCCTCCAGTCACTCATTCAGATAATTTCATCAGGGCCAGCTCAGGAGCCCTTCAGAGTAGTCCACGCTGCAATGGGCAAACTTACTCCCAGACAGCCCTTACCAATTCTTTATCTGAGACAGATATGGGAGTCAGGGGGTGAAGACCCTCAAGCTGACAACCTACAGTGAACTGACTTACAACAGCCACAAGAACATGGAAATAAATTTGCCCCCAGCTGAGTCTCAAGTGGGACAAGCCCTGGCTGACACTTAAACTGCAGCATTCTGAATGGTTCTGGAGCAGAAGACCCAGGCAGCCTGTGCCTGAATACCTGACCCACGAAAACAGTGAGGTTTTAATTCACTAAATGTGTGGTGACTTGTTATGTAGCAATAGTTACTACACAAATACATACAAAAACAGTTTTGGATTAAGGTAGCATTGTAGCTTAATCAGTGAGGATGGGATTATTCAATAAATGGCACTGGAACAACTGGATAGACATCTGGAGAAAGATAGAGCCCTACTCCCCCCGCACCCTCAGTCAGTTCCAGCTGGATCACAGATTTAACTACCAAACAAACTAATAAATCTTAGAGTAGAAGATATGGGGAAATTTTCATAATTTCAGGGGAAGTACTGTCTAAATTACTAAACTTTCCAGATGCCGGGATGCAAAAATTAACTCAGCAGCATACAATTAAAGATTTCTGTATGACATAACCATTATGAGAATGGAGGGAATAAAAAACAAACCAGAAGGCCCTCCCTGGTGGCGCAGCAGGTTAAAGCACAGCACTAAGAAGCTAAAGCCACTTTAGCATGAGTTTGATGGGTCACCCAGAGCTGACCCACAGGGTGTGACAGACCTCTCCTGACCCACCTGCTGCTTCCCTCATCAGTGTACCTCGTCAGTCTGCCTATTCTGCTTCTCACTCCATCTCTGATGAATCCTATCACCGCCCCTGCACCTCTCGCCTATACCCCAGTTCTATATGCATAAATAAATATTCTTTAAAAAAAAAGAAATTATCCACCTGTGATATCTGTTCAAAGGTACTCATTGAAGCACTGTTTACAGTTAGGAAGAATGGGAAGTAACCAAATGTGTATTTATAAGTTACTGTTTAAATATCTGGTTACAATGAACAAATAAGCAGCAGTGCTATGTTTGCACAGATAGGTAAGTTTCCAAGGCTGTTCTAAACAAAGAATGGGACACTGTATAATGTAGTGTATACTATTAGTACAAAAATTAACATCTATCAGACATGCTTGTCCATGCAAAGAACATTCCTGGAAAAATACACAGGGAGCTAGTTAACAGTGCTTGCTTTCAGGCCGGAGACCAAGGTGGCTGGGGAGCACAGATGTGAGAAGGACGCTTACTCTTAGTCCACAGTTTTAAAAACATTTAGGATGACTTTCATGAACGTATCTTCTATTGGTAATTATCATTAATAAAAATTTTTAAAAGGTAGCATTTTGACACCCAAATGTTCTTTCCAGGACTTAAAAGGAAGCTGTACTTTGGGGCAGAGACCAAGAGTTGGTGAATGACCCTTCTGTTGGCATAAAAGGAAGAGAATATCTACTGCATTTTTAATGTGTATCTTAAAATAGTGTACTGAGAAGCCCAGAGGACACAGCCGTTTATGATTGTTGGTTAGAAGACAGCCAGGAATCATTTTCCAAAAACCAACTTACAATCCACTATATTTAAAGGTGGTTCTCCCTGTGAAAATGTTGAGGGTTGCTGACGGCTCCAAGCAGGTGGGGGAGCTTCAGAGGAAGTCTTTTCCTCAGTTTCCTTTCGCCATGCCAGCCAAGCTGCTGCTTCTCTTCCCTGAGTCCAGCCCTTGACTCAAGCTCTGCAGCTGCCTCGGCTGACCCCCTCCCTCCTTCCCTAGCACGTCTGAATAGCCCTTTCTGGCACCTCTGCAGCTGTGACTCACAGCAAATGCTTTGCATTCCTGGATGTTCTGCAGGGTTTTGGGTCTCCCCTGTGGCTCACAGCATTGGGTAAGTTGAAGGAGAGAAGACAAAGAGGCCCCACAGCTGCCAAAATATTTTGAGGATGAGGGGAAAACTGTAAGGAAAACTGAAGAGGTTTTGTGTGGACCCAGCCAGGCACTCCCAGGCCTGGGACTGATGGTAACTTGAGCAGGGTTGGGGGTGCTGTGGAGGCCAAGTCAGGGGCTTGTTCAAGTCCCAGTGAGGCCCATTCACACATCCAGAAGCACCATGCACCATCTGGACACCATCTCCATCTGTCTGGGAGGGACTGGGATGAAGCTGCTCTGGGAAGCAAAAAAGTGTGTCTCATCCAGAAATGCTGTTTGTCTCAAATATTCGTGTACCTTTCACTCACTAGCATGATCCTTTATTACCTTATCCTGCTTTCTTATCACTACAGCTGTATACAATTTAAATTTACAGACAGGTCAATTGATACCTACTTTTAAAATGGTAATGTTGTTATGACTTTTTTTTCATATTAAATTTTTTCCCTGAATTTTATTGTGAAATGATTGATTATCCTCACTGGCTAAGTTTAAGATGTAAAGCACCATAGATATATGTACATTGTGAAACTATTAGTATAATAGGTTCAGCTAATATCAACTTCTTATAGAGATACCAAAAAAAAAAAAAAGAGAGAGAGAGAGAAGAAAATAACAAAGCAAAAGATTGCTCCTTGTGATGAGAACTCTTAGTATCTACTTTTCTAACACCTTTCCCATACATCACACAGCAGCGTTAGCTACAGCTCTCATGTTGTATATCACATCTCCAGCACTTATTTATCTTGTAACTGGAAATTCGTACCTTTTATCCATCTTCCTCCAGTTACCTTCCTGTGATTATCATCTCTGCTAATCATAAATATGATCTTTTTCCATGAAATTTTTTTTATGTTCTACATACAAGTGAGCTCATACTATATTTGTTTTTCTTTGACTTATTTCACTTAGCATAATGCCTTCAAGTTCCATTCATGGTGTCACAAACGGTAGGATTCCCTTTTATATGTCTGAATAATATTCTGCTGTAGTTACAAACACCATAATTTCTTTATTCATGCATCACTTAGGTTGTTTCTATGCCTAGCTACTGTAAATGCTGCTGCAGTGAACACAGGATGGGGCTACCTCTTGGACATAGTATTTGCATTTCCTTTAGATACATGCCCAGAAGTAGAATTGTTGGATTAAGTAGCAGTCTTTTTCTTTTTTTATTTGAGGATCCTCCATACTGTTGGATCCTCCCCTCCAACAGTGCACAATATCTCCCTTTTCCCTACATCTGCTCCAACATTTGTTACTTGTTTTTTTGAAGCTAGGCATCCTAAAATAGGAGTTAGGTGACCTCTTCCTGTGGGCTTAGTAGCATTTTCCTAATGACTAGTAAGTAGAGCATCATTTCCTATTCCTTGTTTTTTATATATCTTCTTTGGAATTCTTTGGAACCCTATGTTGAAGTCTTTTTTTTTTTTTTAAGATTTATTTATGCATACAAAACTGGGGTACAGGCCATAGGTGGAGGGGCTGAGAGGATTCACCAGAGATAGAGTAGGAGCAGAAAAGGCAGATGTACTGAAATATACTGCTGAGGGGAGCAGTGAGCGGGTCAGAAGAGATCTGCCACCCATGTGGGTCACCTCCCTGGCAGGGGATGGAACACAAGCTGCAATGGCTGCATATAACTTTAAGTGCTGAGCTTTAACCCCTTGGTCCACCAGGGAAGGCCTCCTATGTTGGAGTCTTTATGCAAAAGACCTAACCATAAAACTACCCATGTTAGTTAAATGGAGATGAGTGGGAGTTGGGTTAGGGCAACGCTTTGCTCATTCACTTCCACATTTATTACTTCCCTGCTTCTCTTGCAGAGTTCACTGGAGCATCATTTTATAAACTCTTTTAAATAAACTTTATCAAGGTAAATTTACATAAAATAAAAGATACTCATTTTAAGTAATCAGTATGATGACTTTTGGTCTATCTATCTATCTAGCTAGCTAGCTAGCTATGTATTATGCAAAGCATAAAACTATTGGCCTTAGTAGTTATGAATCCAGTGAAATAACTACATTTTTTTTTGGGGGGGGTCAACAGTATTTAGCATTCACCTATATTGTCCTAACCCCATATACGTAGTATTATCATATGTTAAGTCTCTTTTAATAGCAAATAAGTTATAATATTTAATTTAGTTTTATTTGCAATTCAAAACAACATGGAATTAACAGAAAAAAAAACTGAAATTAAATGGAAAGAACTGCTAATTTCAAAGAAAATTTTTCTTTTTTATGAGACATATTAGCACCTGGGAGATCTCTTCAAGATTAAGAACAAATTTTGAAGTTCATTATATGTTTTTCAATCACATGTTTCAATACATTAATTGATCCCCTTCTATGAAAGATGGGGGGTAATAATAACATTGTCACATATTCTTCCATTTCCATATCTCCTCTCCCCCAAATTTATATTTTATATTGACAAGCTTGTGACATTCCTTATTAACTAGTTTTGTCTTTATGTTTTTGCCCTTATTTTCTTTCATTTAACTCTGCTTTTTTCTTCTTTTTTAAACAGAGTATTTTAGTGCTTTTTTATTTAATTCATGATCTTAAAATATTCTGTGGTATAAAGCATTTATAGCTAATTCCTTAGTTTCTTAATTTTATCATGTTACGCCCTTTGAGATGTTAAAAAAGTCTTTTTGTAAAATTATTTTATATATTTTTTGATATTGTGTGCATTATCTATACTTTCTTTTTTTAAAGATTTATTTATTTATGCATACAGACTGGGTACAGGTCAGAGGTGTAAGGGCAGTGAGAGGATCCCCTGGCAGGGGATGGAACTTGTGCTGAGGAGGCTGTGGCTAGCTTCAAGGCTGTGCCAGGGAGGGCCGTTTTTATCTACTTTCTATTTCCTTTGAATCAGGAGTTTTTTTCCCCATCTAAAAATATATGAAACCATTACACTCTAGTTTCTTTCCTCTCTTTGCTTTATTTGAAGATTAGAAATTTAATCTCTTTCTGTGACCTGAGGTGGCAGGAGGTAGAGGAGATAGACACAAATTGGGTAATATGTAGTCATAGATTATTTTCTCTGCTATTGTGAAATCTTGTTAATATCCTGTACCAGTTTTAGTTCACTCAGTTAGAGGCTGCAAGTGCTTTCTTTATAGGGTGGGGTTGGAGAGGAATATTTTGTGTTTCAGATTATTTAACATTCAGGATTAGCTGGGATTTATAATTAGTAATAGATATGGCTCGAGAGCCTTACTTGGTAATTAGTTATTGAAATTCACAGCATTTGGTGAAGTCCCTTCTCTTTGTTTGATAATTGACATCATAGGCAAATATCTGTTTTACTACTTTAAAAAGCTAGGCATTTTTTTCATTAAGCAGGGATGACTTTATACCTGGGTGACTCTAATAGCCTCTATTTTTTAAATGGTAAAGATAAATATTATATTAATGAATTCAAGCTTAAAGAAAAATGGCAAGAATAACTGTGAGTCTTGTGAAAGAAAACTCCCATGCAACTTACTTCTTTTATGCGATAAGGAAGATTTCCCTTAAACACAGTCTTCTGAGAGGAAAATCATTTCATCTTTAATTATAGTTGATCTATTGAGTAAAGAATGAAAAGGAAAAAGCATAATTAAAAAAATTCTACAAAGTTAATGTTTATCTCCTAAAGGTCAGCAGTTCATTTTTGGGACACAAAGAATAGAAAAATTGATTTAAATCCTTCTTACCTGATCTTATTATATACATGCCTTTGATGACTATCTCTTAACTAACAAATTGAAAGGTTAAATAGATTAACAGATAAGGATATAGATAGAGACCTAGTATATCTAAATTTATGCAAGGCACCTGGTAAAACACTTCCTAATACCTGTTATTTGTGTGAGAGGGTGGTGTTGTATCTACTGGATGTTTAAGTAAATAGGAGAACCATAGCTGGTTGAACAATCATTTCTTAAAGATTAATGTGTGGTCTTCAAACCAGAGGGATGCCTGGTCACAGTGCATCCATCAGCCTCTATCTTATCTGATCTTTTGACTGAGGCTAGAGAAAGACAAAAACTTGCTTCAAAAGGGTGTAGGAGCAGAAACCTCAGAATGAAAACAAACTAACTGGATGGCTTGATTCACTGAAAAATACTGTTTTCAAGTGATGAACCCAAATTAATGAAATGAAAATTTATAGGTTGTAGCTATTTACAAAGTAGGTTATTCAATATGCCTTTTGGGGCATATTTGGGAGAAATCCTAAAACAATACTAGGGAAGCTCCCCATTCTCCACAATGGAGGCCAAAAGGGCTGATCTCCCCTTGGGAGCCTGAGCAAGGACTAGATCCAAACACAGTCAATGAAATGCAGCCACCTGGGACTTTGTATCCTGTGGGTATGCTAATCCTAAGCAGTTTGTTCATCCATCATTTTTGTTACTTGCACTTCTATGTTTCTATACAAAGTCAGTCAGTCACAGGAGCCAAATCTTAAAAGGTGCCTTTCAAATCAACCAAGACCTTAAAGCTTAATCACTCTGGGAAAGCTATGTATTACAAGGCATGAGCGGAAATGCCTGGGGTGGGGGTGGGGGCAGAGGACTGATGTATGACAAGGGACCCCAGAAGCTGGTCAGTGAAAAGCCTGGTTGATAAGACTGAAACCCTGGCTGGGGATCTAGGGCTTTATCTCAATCACAATATCCAGTCCCCAAGCAGAAGAGAAGTGCCTGAGGGCAGACTCACACCCCTGTTACTACAAATCACTGTGCTTTTTCTAGTTTCACCCTCACTTTTCTTTATATCCTCCTTCCTCTTACAAATGATGCCCCAGGATTATTCTATCAATAAAAAGGATCTTGCAGTTAGCAGCTTCCTACATCCTACAGCTCTCTCCAACTCCCGTTTGTCAGTGTGGTATGTCAATGTGTTACAGAGGGTTACCCCTTGACCCCTAAACCTGCCTGCTCTAGGTTCTGCCATCTTCTGCATCAAGACAAAACATATAAGACTTCAATGAAAAGGAACCTTAATACAGTGAGTATACAACACAGAAGACAAAGAATATAACTTCTAAATTAAACATCTGAAGTTACCCATCCCCTTGTGGGCAAAAGTCCACCCAAAAGTGATTGGTCCAAAGCAAGGCCTGAAAGCCTGTCACAAGACTAAAGCATCTCCTGACCAGGACCCATAGAAAAGGGTAAGACATGGCCAGACAAGTCTAGGAGGACTTGTTACTACAAATCAATATAAGCACTGCCGTAGTCAACCTCCCCACGGGTCTCTCACCCACATCTCTTTCAACCAGTCCAGGGCCAAGAAACAAGCACGGTTTCTTCATCACATGCTCCCCACTCCAAGTGGCTTTCTCAGGTCTCCTTCTGGCTATCCATCCTGCTTCCTTCTTCTCTAGAGCTCTTCTCTTCTCTCCTTGTCTCTGCTCAGCTCCACCCTCCTTCTGAGGGGAGAACCTGGAACTTCCCCTTTTCCTGGGGACCACCCTGTTACAAACACAGCCATACCCTGAGGGGCTGATGACAAGGCTAGATCCATTAGGGGTGCTGCAGGGTGGCTCTATGGGAAGGAGAGCCTAGAAGGGTGAGGCGCATGTCCAGTGACAACAAAAGGCTGTTGTTTGACCTATATGGCAGTTCCAGCCTCGGGGAGGTGAATACTCTGGGGACTGTGGCACAGAGAAGTGCTTTGGCTCTTAGGTTCTATCTGATCCATTTCCACCTTTTTTGATTTGTGGTGCCATCAGATACCTATCCAGTACATTTTATTTCTACTTAAGGAACTGAATAGGTAGCTTGTGTTATTTATAATTAAGATTCATGACAAGTACAATGTATCTGAGTCCAGAATCCAAACAGCAAAGAAAAGAACTGGATACTTAGCAATGTGTATAAAAAAGATTGTGGGATCTTAGTGCAAAAGGATGTGTGACTAGTGCTGATCAGTGGCATTGTTAGAAGGTGGGGGTGGAGGAGAGGGGCAAAGAAGGTCAGAATTTACAGCTTCATTCTCCTGTTCTTACTGGTTATGACTAGAATATGTCTTCCTGTTCAACATGTTTGAAGGCAGGTAGGGGCAAATTTAAATATGTCTAGTGGAGAAAGACCTGGAAAGCACTGAGTCTTTATGAAGAGTCAGGGATATTTAACTTAGAAAAGTCTTAGGAAAGATATTACACTATTCTGTTAAATTATTTACCACTGAAAAAGCTTATGATAGAAACATAAATATGATACAAAATGGCCTGAAAAATTAACCCCACCCACCTATCTACACACAAGTATGTCCTGGGTTCTCTGTGGATATCACTGAGACTTTTCCAGATGGAAGCAATAGTTAAAAATGAGTAGTCTCTCAGATGACCATCAGCAAGAGTGGCTTTCCCTGTTCCTTGCAATTTCTCTTCCCCTGCTTGACAGGTTTATGTTCTTTTGTTCCAAGTAAACGTGAGTCAAACTGCAGATGAGAAAAAGCAAGCTGGCGCCCACCATCTCCATCTTCGTACTGACCCCTGCTCCCTCCCTTCTGCAGTCCCTTACCCATCTTCCCCCTTCTGTTTAGCTTTGTACAAATAGTCCTGTAGTCTGCTAACCAGCAGGACGGTGGTCCTTGTCGACAAATAAAACCACTTTTCTTTTCCTCACCTGTTTCCTTTTATTGGCTGAGGGAAACTGAGACTGGTGTCCAGTAATGGAAGTGTAACTGTAGATTGAGAAATATGATCTTCAGGGACACTAACTCTGTCATGAGAATGAGGCTAAAGAACCCCTTCCTGGACTCCACGCAGACTTTTCTCTTGGGGCTCTTATTTGTGGGGTGCAGCTACTCTCATCCCTGAATAGTGCTCAAAACTAACTAATTCCATAAACTCTAGATGACTCTACCTATTCCATCCTAGGAGAAATACAAGAACTAAACTTACTGAAATATTCCAAATATATTATAGTATTGCTTTGCACTCTGGTTTTGATATATTAAAAGACCTATTCTTTCCTTGCAAATTCAAAATAAATCTAAGATAATTTCCATCACCAGAGAATCTTGGAAGATAATGTAGGACTATTTTGAATTAACAATTACAAGAAAGAAAACAAAAAATTTTGCATGCATGTTATTTGCACATTTCTTCCAGCTTCTACAGGGACTATAAAACTGAAATAATTGAAGATATTTTGCATTTGTAAGAAATCAGATCTCTGAAAGTAATTAAACTCATTTACTAGGTCTCTGCAAACTGGTTTTACCACTCCCAGAATTCACTGGCAGTCAGAATTATGGGGAAATAGAAGCCTCCCCATTTTTAGTTCTTGGCAAAGCACTCAGAACCAAGGCTTCTCCCTGGGAAATAGAATCTGAGGATTCAATAATGGCAGAATTTAGAGGGTCAAACAAGAGCTTCATTCAGACTTATGAGGGTTGCTACAAGTAACAACACTGTAGGGATCCTTCTGACTACTGAGCATGCATATTAACCAGCTTAACTTTGTTCCTTGTTTTTACACTTAAGGCAAATGATCTGGGGCCTAGCCATCCCTCCTTCTCACTTGTTTTGTGACACATATTTATGCAAAGTCTGATGAGGCTAGAAGAGCAGTATGAACTAGTAGAACAGGCTGCATCTCTTTGGGATAGGGGTGACCAGCTGTGGAGAAGAGGCCTGGGGTGTATTTTTCTCTCTCCAGCACCTAGGACAGTGCACACATGTGGTTAATAATGGTTGGATTGAACTAAAAGGAATGAAACTGACTGATTCACACAAACAATGCATATTTGCTAGGTATTTAGAAAAGTAAATTAACAGGTAAAACAGGGGGAGAAGCTGGGGGCATATTCTTACTTGATCTTCATATAATAGCTGAACCATTATATAATAATTTATTTATAACTTAATTAAAATATTTAATAGAAATTCTTATTTTATTAGACATTTTGATTTTAAAATGTATTGGGATATATGTCCTATTCAGAAAGCCTTTGCTGAGCAGAGGAATACCAGGATATCTTCCATCACCATTATAATCAACCATCACCATTCAGGAGGTGAGAGCCTCCACAAATTAGACAATAGAAATAAATATAAAGTATAAAAATTGGATTGCAGGGACAGAATTAATACTAACAATTATTTATAGATAATATGATAATATTATCTATAAATAAACAATTATTTATAGATAATATGATTACATAATTGAAAAACAAGAAAATCACCAAACAACTTGAACATTCATTATAAAGTAGTTATGAACAAACAAACAGAAAAATCCAAACAACCCACTAGCATTCCTGTTGTTACAGGGCCCCCCAATGTGAATTGGGTTGCCTGTCTGTGGGTCCTTACCCATGCACTTACAATTCAATCGTATTATGGACACACACAAAAAGGTTCAATAATGGATTTATTTACAAGGTAAAAGGTAAAGGAACAACCAAGGGAAAGAGGGAGAGAAATACAAGTTAACTAGAATGTCCTACCAGTTCTGCTGACTTGAACTCCACAAGCGCACTGAAAACCTATCAAGAGCCGAATGACCAACTGTAAACCACCAGGCCAAGAGACCCCCAGAGCCCACATGTCTGGTTCTATCCTAACCTGGCTCATGAGCTCCACTCTTACGTCCCAGCGTGCTTCTCCTTGGTATTGAAGGGATTAATAGTTCCAGTATCTGGAGTGGGTGGCAGTGTCCATGAAACCTGTACCTGTTACACTATCAGGAAAGTTATATGAATATTGCCAATATTTAACTCTTTTGATTTACAGAAATGGCAGTTTCAAATGGGTCAAGATAACATGTACAAATACTAATGTCTTAGAAAACATACTGGGTAAAAGAGGCTGTTTACAATGGCCATCAAAAGACAACATGTGGGGCTCTCCCTGGTGGCACAATGGGTTAGGGCACAGCACTGCAAGCTAGCCACAGCTGCTTCAGTGCCAGTTTGATCTTGGGCCCTGGAGGTGATCCACATGGCATAGCAGACCTCTCCTGTCTCACCTGCTGCTCCCCTCAGCAGTGTACTTTGACGATCTGCCTGTTCTGCTCCCCACTCTGTCTCTGGTGAATCCTCTCAGGGTCCCTGCAATTCTGGCCTATACCCCAGTTCTGAATGCATAAGTAAATAAATAAATCTTAAAAAAAAAAAGTCAACATGTTTAAGGATAAATTTACAATCCATACACAGACAGCTTTGAAGATTCTAATGG
>NW_004567114.1:36482569-36523023 GCF_000260355.1 Condylura cristata | reverse complement strand
CCAGTGCATTTCCTTCCCCCCACTGTTTTTGATCCCATTCCCCACGCCACCCCCATAAAATGTCTCTGGTATATAGCTGTTCATTTTTATCGTTATTTTTTTGCCTGGTCCATTATACTCCTGCTATGAGTGAAACCATCTGGTATTTTTCCTTTTTTTCCTGGCTTATTTCACTAAGCATGATCTTTTCCAGCTCTATCCTTGTTGCTGCAAAAGGCATGTGTTTCACTTTTTTGGTTGCTGAGTAATATTCCATTGTGTGTAGGTACCACATTTTTTTTTTTTAAGATTTATTTATTTGTGCATACAGAACTGGGTTATAGGCCAGAGGTGCAGGGGAGGTGAGAGGATTCACCAGAGACAGAGTGGGAAGCAGAACAGGCAGTTTGACGAAGTACACTGCTGAGAGGGAGCAGCGGGTGGGTCAGGAGAGGTCTGCTGCGCCATGTGGGTCACCTCCAGAGTGGGGATTGAACTCATGCTGAAGTGGCTTTAGCTTCCCAGTGCTTTAACCTGCTGTACTACTAGGGAGGGCCCTGTAACACATCTTTTTAATCCAGCCATTGATTTTTGAGCATTTGGGCTGTTTTCATGTCTTTCGAATTGTAAATAAAGCAGCAATAAAAATGGGGGTGCACATATCTTTTTGAATCAGTGTTTTTATGTCTTTTGGGTAGATACCTAGGAGTGAAATTGCTGGATCACATCGTAGCCCCATGTTTAGCAGTTTGAGGAACCTCCAAATAGTTTTCCATAGTGGTTGTGCTAGTTTGCATTCCCACCAGCAATGTGGAGAGTTTTCTCCACATCCTCGCCAACATTTGTTGTTGCTAGTTGTCTGAAGATGTGCCATTCTCACTGGGGTGAGATGGTATCTCATTGTGGTTTTAATTTTCATCTCCCTTATTACAAGTGATGTTGAACATTTTTTCATATGCTTGTTGGCCATCTGCATTTCCTCTTTGGAGAAGTGTCTTTTTAGCTCTTCTGCCCATTTTTTGATGGGGTTGTTTATTTTTGTTGTTTTATCAGTTCTGTGTATATCTTTGTGATCAATCCTTTATCACTAGTTTTGTGTGAGAAAATTTTTTCCCAGTCAGTGGGATGTCTGTTTGGAAAACACCAAGACACCTTTTTTAGAAGTAGAAAAATGGATTTTAAAGTTCTTATTGGCAAACAAAAAACTCTCAAAGTAATAGTCAAAGATCTTATTTTTAGAACAAAGGAAAATAATGAGTGAAGACCACTACTTGTGAATGAAGTCAATGAAACAGATACCAGAGTCCAGAAATAGACATATACAGAGAATTGATATTCTTTATCATGATAAAGCATGACAAAGTGGCATTCTAATTAAATTGGAAATAGATTGACAAATTAATAAAAAAAAGTGGGTGGGTGGAAGATAAGAGTGACCGTGTGGGGAAAAAAAAAACAACAACACCAAAACACTCTAATACCAAAATAAAATTGAGTTAGACCAACAGATTTAAATGTAAACAAATTCATGAAAGGGAAGATTTTTATGAGTACATTCTTGGGATTTTTTTTTTTGAGTGAATTTAAGAAGTTCTTTGGAGTAAGCATGTATATGTACAAATCTCAGGAGAAATTAGAGGTCTTAAGAAATCTGATTTCCTGACCAAGAATTGAAAACTGGGTTACTTTAAAGCTCTGAAAGTTCACTCTTAGAGGAAGGACTGGGGAATTCCAAACACTCCCTTTGTGCCTGCTAAATGCTGTTGAAATATAAATGTAATGGCTATTTCACAATCTCCTCATGCAGGTCTTGAGTGGAGTGACATATAGCCCACATGACATGGGGTTACCATCTCCCTTGACATTCAAAAACATTCACTTGCCTGCTTGTATCCCATGCCAGGGAAGTCTACGCATATTCCTCTGGAGAACTAATTCCATCTATCAACTGTTTCATCTCATATTTGCTGTTGCTACTCTGCATTGCTTTGTCCTGGATGAGGGATGTTAGCTTTGTCCTTTCAGTCTTCAGTGTTCACAAAGGTATCTGTGTGTAGACCAAACTGAGTTAAGGTGGCTTGGTTTTCCTTTAGACGTCCTTTTTTCCGGCCTTAAACTTATTTGGGCTTTAGGGTTCTCCACTTACCAACTTCATTCTTTTCATACACAGAACTATTTTGATCTTTTCTAGGCCTGTGTTTGCATTTCCCAAAATTTATTAGTATGTTTTGTAATACAATGGCGCATATCTAAGGCATGTGGGAAAAACTGGCAAAGACTTTTCTTTGCCATGTTAAGACTGGAGAAGATGGCCCTCCCTGGTGGCGCAGCGGGCTAAAGCACAGCACTGAGAAGCTGAAGTCACTTCAGCATGAGTTCGATCCCTTCCTGCCCTGGAGGAGATCCATATGGCGCAGCAGACCTCTCCTGGTCCGCCCACTGCTCCCCTCAGCAGTATACTTCATTGATCTGCCTGTTCTGCTCCCTGCTCTCTCTATGGTGAATCTTCTCACCCTCTGCATCTCTGGCCTGTACCCCAGTTCTGTGTGCATAAATGAATAAATCTTAAAAAAAAAAAAAAGACTGAAGAAGATATTTCCCTGCTGGTAGGAATTATTTTACTGTCGTGGAAGGCAGAAGTGGCTATAACCAGTCGTAGTCTTAACATAATTTGCTGCTTCTCCATCACTGAAAGAAACAGATTTCACAACCATCAGGGAAGAATTTGCCCTTTGCCTAACATTTTTTGATACATAAAAGAAACCAGAAATATTTCATAAAAAGAAAGAAAGGGTGTCAGAATTGCAAGGAAGAAGTAAAATTGTCTTTATTTGTAGATGACATGATTTTATATATAGAAAAATACTAAAATTCCACTCCAAAATTTGGCTCTAATAAAACTATGACTAAAGTTGCAAGACAAAATTAGATACAAAAATCTGTAGTGTTCTTATACACTAACAATCAATTATCTGAAAAAAAAAAATCCCCATTTACAACAGCACCAAAAACTACAAAATACTGAGAGCCAAAAATAAAATTTTACATATGGAAAAGTTCTTTTTGGCAGACACCTCAGAGGCTGTTGGAGCCCATGAGACAATGACTTTGTCTTGCTGTTAAGAACCCTTTGGTAAAGAGCAAAGGAAAGTTCTGGTACAATCCACAATCGGAGACTGCGCCTGTCATGTTTACGAGTTGCTAGAAGCAGCATGACACAATACCTGACTTCACTCTCATGTCAACAGGAGTAATTTTTTTTTTTTAAGATTCAATTATAATGCATACAGAACTGGGGTCTGTACTGCCAGAGGTGTAGTTGTGGTGAGAGATGCAGAGAGACAGAGTGGGGAGCAGAACAGGCAGATTGACAAAGCACACTGCTGAGGGGAGCAGCGGGCAAGATAGAAGAGGTCTGTCACACCATGTGGTCATCTCCTGGGCCAGGGATTGAACTCACACTGGAGTGACTGCAGCCAGCTTCCAGTGCTATGTCCTAGCCCCATTGCGCCGCCAGGGTGGGCCCAACAGGAGTAATTTAAATAAAAGATTCAAATAATCTCTGGTCTTACATTTTCCTGAGCACAGATAGCATGGACTAAATCAACTCTGTAATATCAAAGGATTGCTCTGAAGTTATGAACAGTGCTTCTCTATTATCAATGAACTAACCTGTTAGAAACCAATCTCATAGTAAATAAAGCTAGTTAAGTAAAAATGTTAGAAATTAACTAGATGTCACCTTTCCTTTGTTAGGAGAAATAAACAATTATGTACTCTTCCTGTGCATACAACTTACCTATATAACCAAGGCCGACTATATCTCAATAAAACTGCAAAATAAAACATGAAGTGCATGTAGTTTAGTTCATTCTACAATTTCCCAGTATCTGCCTTTGGTTATAGTCATAGTTCTATTGCTCCATATTCTGAAAAGAATAAGGAATACTTATATTCCATGGCATTTAGTGTTGTGTTGATTTTCCCCATATATTTTATTTGTTATCAAAGTTTGTTGTTGCTTAAAAAATAAAACTAGGGCCACCCCCTGGTGGGGCAGCAGGTTAAAGCACTCAGAAGCTAAATCCACTGCCCCATGAGCTCCATCCCCACCTGCCCCGGAGGTGATCCACATGGCTCAGCAGACCTCTCCTGACCCGCCCACTGCTCCCCTCAGCAGTGTACTTCTCAGTCAGCCTGTTCTGCTCCCCCTCTGTCTCTGGTGAAGCCTCTCACCACCCCTGCACCTCTGGCCTGTACCCCTGTTCTGTATGAATAAATATATAAATCTTAAAAAAAAAAAGTAACGTACTTTAAGATAGGCAACTCATGTCTACTATTAAAAAGTCAAGACTATTATCTAAAGGTGATCTTTTTCCCACAGCTCTCTCCAGCCACTGTTTTTGCAGGGGAAACCACTAGGACTAGTTTCTTATTTCTCCTTTAGAGGCATTTTACACTATCCCCTTCGCCATTACTATGCATTCTACACTGTACAGACTATTCTTATTTATCTGTAGGACTTGGTGATGCTCCATATTTGTTCATACAGAACTATCTTATCTCTACATTGTTTCATGACATTCTTCTGTATGGAGGTACCATCATTCACTTTACCAATCAAATCAGTGGATGTTTATGTTGTTTCTAATCTCTTGTTGCTGCCAACAATTCTGAAATAAATGCATTATATGTGGGTCATTTTGCATGTGAGACTACTGGATGAATAAATTTGGAGAAGCAGAATTGCTGAGTTAAAGGGCAAGTGCAGTTTCAGTTTTCATAGTTATTATCCAATTGCCCTCCAAATGGGTTATACCTGTTTCCAATGGCAGCACCTGTTTTCATTTGAGAGTCTCTGTTTCCTAACGTGTTGTTAAGCTTTTGAATGTTGTTGATCACATAGTTGAAAAGTGTTATCTCACGTTTTTAATTTGGATTTTTCCTTCTAAGTGATTTAAAATGTCATCTTTATCATACACTAAATTAATCAGTTAATACACTTCTGAACTTTCTAATTTAGTCTACTGTTCTTTCTTGTCTCCTTAAAGAGTATAACTAAGGTGTTTTGATCACAGTAACTTTATAGTGTGCTTAATTCTAGAGTAAATTTCTTCTTTTACCCTGAGAAATTTCCTGACTATTTTTGTTTGGTTCTATATGAATTTGGGAAATGGTTTGGCTTCAGAAAAGTCCTGAATTTTTACTGAGATTGCATCACATGAAAAGGCTATTTAGGAATACTCACCTACTAAAGTTTATCATTGAATTTTTTATCCAAATCTTTTGAGTCATGTCTTCTTTGTGCTTATAACAATTCCTTAAAGTATCTTCTTATTAATTCTTCACAGCATCCTTAGGAACAGGTAGGGAAGGTAGAAGGGATTAGCTCAATACTATACTTAATGAAAAGTTCTAACCAACTTTATATCTACTCTATGGGACTTTCGCTAACAGAATTTACAAAATTCAAAAACAACACAATTTTTCCTACCAAGGAATAAAAAGTCCTATTGCAAAAAGCTAGCAACACGTGAGCACAATTCTGCAGTGTATTTCTTCGTGATGATCTGTGGCCAAGCAATGTGGAACACATTCCAATCACGGAGTAACAGTCTGAAAAGTATTTTGAAACCAGAGTTGGCTTGAATGCTGTACAATGAAACCCTGGATCTTGGCCTATTTCCCAGATTTTCCCTTTTTGGTTTTGTAGCAAGTTTGGTCATGCCTAGGAATTTGCTGAATATGGTACTTAGATCAGTGACTTTTTGAATATGACATTGGCATCAATGGCATTTATCTGCCCGTGGGCTTTTATAATTTTTAGACATACTGCAAATAAGTTTAAATATATGAATATAAAGAACTTAACTGGTGCTCAGGAAAGTCTGGCCCAAGTGTGCAAACAGGAAGGGCAGTTTGTAAATTGATTATGGATGGCGAAGGTCTTGAGAGACAATGTTACTTGTGGATATCGGATTTCATACCAGGGCATACTGGAGTTCCAGTTGGATAATCTTCAAGTCTTCAAACAAATATCTAATAGATTTAAAAAGCTATCTTTAATCCTACCTTTAACAAATGGGCACTCATGAAAGGTCAGCCAAGATTTGATTCAACAGTTGAGTATCTACAGAAACCTGGGCTCTTCCTACCATAACCCTAGTCAACACTGAGGAGCTAAGAAAAAGCCTGCATTAGTTAATTAATTAGGACACTAGAATGTGTTGACATACTTCTGAGTGTATTTTGAATTACATTTCAAAAACAACTATTATTTTCATCATTTTGTTTTAGTCAACACTTTTCTTTTCAATGCCATGTATGATTAAGAGCTGATTTACACAGAATAATTTTTAAAATGTAGTATGGTATACACACCTAGGTAATGTCTGAGGCTTTTGCCACCTCATAAATGAGAACATTCTTTAGCTCGTCCCTCTGCAACAAAAAGACTGTGTTCTAAACTAGAATGTTATGCAAGAATCTGAATAGCATAGTTTACTGAATGCTTTGCCTGTTTTAGTGACATACCAAAAAGTGGAACAAAAGCTAAGAGCAAAAATGTGGGGCAAGTTTTAAGCAATGAAGTTAAAGGCACATAGGTGATGAAATATTTAATTATCGAGGCAAAGACCAAATTGTACAATCTAGCTAGTAAAAGATAAAGATGAGCGATGAATAGGATAGCTGTTTAATTCAATGACTCACTGGTTTGCTTATTAGCACTGTTGCCAAAATCATAAATTATATTCTCTGAACAGAGACTGATGAAAATGATGGTGTTATATGCCACTTGCCTTTTAGTTTTACTATAAATGGCAACAGTATAAATATTAAGCATTTATGAGCATATTATATTAAAGTTAAGGCAAAATGGGTAACAGAAGAAACCTGGCAGTAAGTTAAGCATATGGTATAAAGTCAGGACAACATTTTTAAGTCTGGGCAAATGACATAAAACGAATTTGACAATTTTCTTTATATTACTAGTATTTGTCTCAAGCAAATTACATGAGAAATACTTTCTACAAATGTCACTGTGCTTCTGAGTCTTGCCTTAAATATTGTTAAATTCTGTGGTTACAGGCCTCAACACACCTAGACAAATGCAAATCTTGAGTCTTACAGGCCTCTTTGAGATATGTAAAAAATGATTTATCAAATCCAAATACTTAAGGGAATTCTAACTCCTTTTGATGGCAATTTTTTTTTTAAGATTTATAAACTCTTAGGGACCTCTATACAGTTGAGAATCCGAGTGACACACACACTCTCGCTCTCTCTCTTAATAATTAAGAACTGTTGAATGACTGCACTTCTGAATTCTGGAAAAAAACTTCATGCCATTAAAACTGGGGTTTGAATGGATTATTGTTTAATGGATTATTAAAACAGAATTATGATGACAGATTAAAATACAGTATATTTTCAGCTAGGGAATGTATATTGACCACTCCCAGGATTATTTTATTCCTGGGGTAAGAATATTTAGCTGCTGTATACAGTGAAAAATAAACAGGTAAGAATATACTCACTGGGCAACTCATTTATCAAAACATGAGCCATTCTGCTCACAGCCCTGATGGAGGCAAAGCAGGATGTGATCATGTTTATTCTTCCTCATGAAATGCTCACTTGTGTACACTTGCAAGGACTGTGGTTATTTTTACCAGTAACCAAGACCACAAGCTAGAATTCTGAGTTATAATTCTCAGGCCACTAAATATAGATTTATGTGGAGTCTGGTCCTGTGACCCATTGGGAATGTGTATCCCCACACGACACACTGAAGAGGCAACCCAGTGCCTGGCTAAGCACAGACACAGTGGCCTCTACCACTGTCTTGTTGCTGTGGGACCTGGGGCTGATTATCCATACCTTTCTGTGTCTTTGATTCCTTACTTAAAAAAATAAGGTCTAACAAAAGTACCAACCTCCTAGGTGTATTCTGAGTATTCAATGAGGAATACATTTAAAGCATCTAGAATAGTGGGGATAGCTAACAAATAGGTTAACAATGATTTTAATGAAAGTCACAAGATTGAACATTTTTAATAAACTTGATAAGCTTAGAGTATATGTATGTATGCATCTACATACATATATATGTATGTATATATGTCCTTAATTCTTGCTACAGTAGAGGAGAAAATGAGCAGAGATTCCTTTGAAATGGGTGGTAGGAGCAAATCTTTACAATCACAGAACTAGTTGAGAAAAATTCCCAGGCTTTAATGTTTGTGTTCTGCAGACTGGTATTAGTGTGACAAGCCAGACTCAGTTTCCACCAGATACCCAGTGGCTTTCAATGCCTAAGCAACTTTTCACTGTCTCTACCTGTGGGGACACTTCTCTTCAGTCCAGTCCTTCCCTCACTGTGCTGCGGTATCTGAGGTCATATTTGTTATAAGAGGCCAGCACCCATCACAGACAAAAGTTTGTGTAAGAACTGACCTTTGGATGCATTAATGTGTGTGTGTGTGTGTGTGTGTGTGTACTGTGATCCTTAAACATCAAAAACGGTTGCAATAGCTATTTAACAGATTTGGAACACAATCCCTTCTTTAGGAAAAAAAATACAACAAAGTGTGTCTTTCACAAAACAAATTGACCAACTACCATAGCCTGTGAATCCCATTTTTTTTTTTTTTTTTTACCTCATTGCCTTTCTCCCATTGTTTCCTGCAGTGAGGGTAAATCACAAATGACCATCTGGTATGTAGACCAAATAATTTACAGCAGAAGGCATAGGGGAGCACTGTGTTTCCCACCCTTTTCACCAAGGCAATGATTGCTGACTTCAAAATAAATAGGAGTTCAATAAATGGAAAAAATAGAACAGTCTAGGGAGAGGGGGCAGCACGTGCAAAGGCAGAGAGTTGAACACACAATTATGTTTAGGGAACAGTGTCTGAGAGGAGATACAAGAAGCGATCTCTGTAAGGGGAAGACTGACACCATGGGGCACCCCACAGAGAGCTTGTTATATTTAAGTAATACACCCAACTGCTATATTTACATCAATTCTAATACATAATTTCCACTTTTCTGCTGAATCTTGAGATCTCAATTTTGTTTTCTTCTGGTTGTGAAAAGTGCAAGGTCCTTTTTCCTGATTCCCATTCTCATAACTTTTTTACTACAATTTTCATGAAATTTGGCCACATAATTTTTCTAATAGATCATTAAACTACATGAAAGGATTTTTACATATTTTAAATTCATGCTTACTCCTAACACTTAGAATAGAAACTGGTACATAATACTAATCTAGATCTAATTCAATGAGTTAAGCGTCTATGATCTGGTGCCCAGTGGAGGATCATATGACAATGAGGCTCAAATGCTTCCTACCTTCAGAGATCTTGCAAAACAAGTGGAAGAGACATGTAATCAAATCTCTAAATTTAGACAAAACAAAACCAGTATAATTACTGAAGTACATGTTGTTAATGGAAGGTCCTATGGGTTGAGTATCTCCCCCTGAAAGTTTGGAAGTTATGATCTTTGGAACACTTTTGGGGTGAGAATAGGTCTCTACAAGATCAGAATGTACCAATCTTTTCCTATATGTGTCCCTTCTCCTCTGTCAGAGTGCCATTGCGGCCACCAACTCTACTAGGAGGTGGTGTGGTTTTTATAGCTCATAAATAGGTAGATTTTAATGATGTGTTTACTCTTCATAAATTTTTGGGAAAAATCAAATAAACTGCATAGAATCAGGAGGATTAAGTTCCCAAGAATGCTTCGAACAGCCTATTTTGAAATTTATGTAGGGAGTTAACTACTGGCTCCTGGTGAATAAGGTGTCAATTCAGCTAGAGAAACAATTTAGCTACAGAAAACTATATTTACCTTTTAGTTCTTGAAGTTAAGTGTGCATGCACCAGTTGCACCAGAGAAAAATAAAAACTGGCTAATATTAAAGTGAAAATTGTGATTATTTTTTTCTTGCCATCCAAGCTGACTACTGCAGAAAGCAACTAACCAACCAACCAACCAGGAATAACACTTTAGTAAATGGGAAACTCTGAGAAAACCAATGTGCTTTGACTATTGAAAAGGATATATAACAAAGGAAAAAGGCTGTCTTCTAAGACTGGCACTGACAGCACTTTGTAATGTGAACATAAGGTCACAGAAGCTGAAAGATAGAAATGTACTTATGAGCAATAGGCAAAAATTTCTGGCAGAGTTGGGATTAGACTCTGAATCAGACACAAAGTTCACATAATGAAATATTTTCAGTCAAGCAGGGATGTTAGTGCATAGTGAAGTCAAAGGACGTTATAAATGACCCTCATGGATACTCTTATAAATGATCCTCATGGATACTCAGTGTCTTCCCAGAAGAAGCGTTAACAGTGAAGTTTAATATACTTATTTTTTATCTTCCTACAACAGACCAGTTCTAATCTTCATAAAGAATAATTTCCTAACATATCCTGGCAGCTGTAGGGTGGGGAGGTGCCATGTATAATGAAAAACCGTAAGGTAAGGGACAATACTAAGCATACACCCACTCTGACTCCAACACAAGGACAGAGGAAAAGTTTGTTAACTGTCTGCCCTGAGGCTATTTTGGGCACTCACTCACCAGCAAAAAAAACTTGCAATTGTCCAAAAACTATAATACTTAAATTTAAAATCACTAATCTGTTGGAATCATTTCCAAAGTTACCTACTTGTTAAGAATTTATGAAAGGCCAATACATCAATACTATGGAATGAAAGAAATATTAAACATTTAACATTGGGGAATTTGTTTCCCTACCAAGTTTGCATGCCACCAAAATGTAAAACTTGTGTTTCCAGGGTTATTTTGTTTCTCTTATTTTTCATCTGCTTTTCTTTTTTCTGGGTATTTTGAATCTGAGACATGACAGGAAGTTGGTCCAGACCTGGTGGAGCACTCTTTCAAGAGGGCCTAGAACAGGGGACGGCAACTAGGGATTCAAGCAAGAGGCCCAGGTCAAGTGCATGCAGCATCATGATGTGTGTGATGTTACACAGTGGGCGAGGGGTGGGCTGGGGAAGATAAGCACACACCATAAAACAAAACAAGAGAGGCAGTTTTCTGCCTTCTAGGAATTTCTAGGGTCAGGTATAAAACAGAGTTTGGAACCAGCAGACGAGATCTGCTAATGGCTGGTCAAGTGATCCTTATAGGGTGCATATTTAACTTGTAAAGTGGAGGAATCACATGAAGGGATAGTTCTCTGTACAAGTAAAGGAATTAAACATAATCAGCACTTTTCTAATATATTCTTATTGAAAAAATACAAGTTTGTTTAAATTTAAATTCCCCACCTCCCACAGCAGATAGATTCATACTGCATTTAGTGTATCAAAGGCTCCCAAAGTCTGGCTATAAATAAATCTTAAATGTGATACTTCCCAAACATTTTTGAGATGGCAGATTATCTGTTAACTTCTGCAGAACTTGCTTTGGAAAATGATCTCTCCACCCATGCCAGTTTTAGAATTCTACTACTGTTAATATAGTGTCTTTAGAGATCCCATCACTTCTATCACTGTACAGTCTCACTGAGGCTTTGGGCTGAATATGCTGCTCTTCACTTTTTATTAAGGTGTTTAAATGCTTAGTCAAAACTAAAGACTCAATTAGATGACCTCTAAATTCTATACAAACCCTGACATTTTAGGATTCTTTGAAAAACTATCACAAAATCTACTGAAGTCAGAAAAGGATATATAACCAGGCTGTTACTTTCACGGTACTGGCATTTACTAAATGAGACCTTTAAGATGTAATTTGTAATTCCACAGCCTGCATTCTCTACACTGTTCTAGGTTCAGCACTATAAAATAGCACTTTAGCATCTTCCTTCACCTAGGCAAATGCAAAAGGAAAATGCAAGGACACTGGGGATGGGTTGAACCGGATCTCTAGATGTGCCCCATATTTAACAGTTTTTATGAATCCAGTTTGAGATCTTCCTGCCAAACATGCTCTTTGTAAGTATAGCAGCTTTTTCCAATATAATATTATAAAACATTAGGAAACTATATGCATTACCCATACCAAGTCAGAAAAATATTTAAAGCATGTGTTCTAAATTCAGCCAGGGTGTCGCCTGATGCCGGGCAAAGAGCATCAGCATCCATGACAACTGGAGAATAAGGCAGAAGTCATCCAACACTCAGTCTGGTCATAATCTAGTTTTCTGTGGTGTACAACTGACATCTTCCTTTTAGCTCTGCTTTGAATCTTCTTACCATTATATATTTTTTCTTGGTCCCGTTGCCAAGCCAACAAGATTACTCAAAGTGTTAAACATACACCAAAGATACAAACTGAAAAATTTTTTTCCAACTGGCCAAAGCCTTACCCATTAATAGCTGAGAAGAAATATTAACTAGTGTAATTAATTAGAAAGCAATTACTGTGAGTCTTAGTGAAGTCTTCAAGTTTCGTCTGATTCCATTGAGAGAGGCTTAGATGCCCTCACTGGAATGCACGGTGGAGCTGGCTGTGACCCTGCACTAACAATTTCTTTTCCTCTGTCTACACTTGGGGGAATGCAAAGAGGACCTGGTGTATTAAATGCTTTGGAGAAAAGGTTGCATCAGCCCTCAACAACAGTCAAGAGAAAAAAAAAGTGAGTAAGGGTGAATGTTTACAAGTTACTGTCTGAGGATTTCTATAGAATATGTTCTGTATGAGAATAGTTACTAAAAAACCCAGGGCATTTTGTAAGTACATTCTGAAGTACAGTAACACTGCTTTATAACAAGTAAAATATTGCTTAAAATAAAAATGTGAAAAACAGGCTTTAAAGCCCAATCTTAAAGATAAAACAAGATTTAATCCAAACCATTCTTAAATCTCAGTATCTCTTGAGAGCCTAATTGGATTCAAATTGAGTGATCGATTACTCAGAAGAATCATCATAGCATATACACAAAATAGAGAATAAAATTTTAATGGTATCAAAAACAGAACTTTTTGGCTAATTTAGTACTTGCTGGAATAAAGTTGCAAAATGTTACTCAGTAACTGACTTAGCTTCTAAATCAAGCCAGAATTACACATACTCTGTATATTACTTGAGTATATACAAATACATTCCATGATATAACATGCAGAGACTGGAAACAAGATACTGCAAAATCAAGCTCACCATCTCTATTGATGAAACAATAAACTGAAAACAAACAAAAAAAACCTGTCCAGTAATCCAGATTATCTCATTTTGAAAAGGGGGCTTTGAATGTCACTATTTTCAAGAATTCAAATAAATTTCACATGGTTAAATTTGATTTTGTTTTCTCAATATGAAAAAACAGAAGCAGATATATTCCAACAGATATGGGAATATATTTTCTTTTTATTCAATAACAAATTAAGAGGTTTGATTGACTTTTTCTCTTCTCAGGTAAAAAGGGCTCTTCACATCTTAGCGGTTAAGAATGAATCCCTTAAAGCTTAGGGATTAGTGTCATACCATCTATAGCAACATATGCACATGTACCTTCAGTGATACATGAGTTCAAAACATGAGTGGTATGAGACATGAGCTTAGGTTTCCTGAGAACTAAATTAGACCTACAAAATAAACAGGGTATGAAAATGACCTGAGTACGCAGAAATCTCTAAATTTGAAAGGTTCAGTTTTGCTAAGATCACATCAAAAGTCTTTTATAGTAAGGGATTCTTAGTTACACATTTGGTCACAGAGCCTACAAATCTTTTTAAACACTAAAATGAAGTGATTTATGTTGTGCAAATTAACTGAAAGTTCAAAAAACACGAGGACATGTGCTGAGTAAAAGCTACAAATTAAGTCACAGCTTCTACTACCTTATAAAGGAAGGAGGAGGTTAGATGTGCAACTGACCAACTCTGCTACCAGCTGACAAATTAGTGGGAGGCAAAGAGAATCCTTGCAAGGTAAGCAAAGACAGCACCTTAAGTGGAACCTAGTGGAAGCCACTCTGAAGTGAGGATTGGTTGTGGCAGAGATGGCTACTCATTCCCTCTAGTAATTCTTCCTCAAGTATGTGAAAACTCAAGAATGTATAAGTAGGATAAAACATTGGCTTCAAAGTAGTTTCTCCAAATTATGAAATGCAACCTCTGTTGTTAGTTTGCAAACTAAGAGGTCTTAAGTGAATTATTAGTCACTGTATGGCATATAAAACGGTCTGGCTTCAATCTAAGCTTTTCTAGCTTTCTCCATAATCTAAATTGAGGCACTTTAAATGTTTTGGTGCCTTGGTATATTAAAACAGAACATGAGAGAACACTCATACTTACCTCAAGGAGCTACTACATAGATTACTGAGTCTTAAAAGAACTTTGAGTTCCTCAGATGAAAAGCACTGTGTCAACAATTATAGCTGAGGAAAATTTTTCCAACACCTCAGAATCCTGATCTATTGTGCTTTATGCCTCAATCATGTTTTCTTAAAATACTAAAAGTAAAATTTGTCAGTGGCACACCATTCCAATATATACATTAATTGTTTGGCACACTGATGTTATATATGTAAAGTAGCTGTCATACTAACTTTCCATCAAAGTTAACAAGATGTACCCATTATGAAGCACTCTGTGTCAAGTTTAGAAAACTTTAGCTTTCTCTGAGGTACATGTGACAAAATACAAATTTCATTTTTAAAAAAATAACTAGTGTTATCTGTGTGAAACCACAAATTTTTAATGGAAAAACAAATACTGAAAGTAAGCCACAGTGTCTCTATATTCATCTGAAGAGTACAAAGATGGATTTCTTGGGGGGGGGGGAGAGAAAGGTGGGGTCTTAACTCTAGAGAAAATAAACGTGGTTCTTAAACTGTTCAAAGGAAATATTTTAAAGAATGTAATGTTTCACACATTGAAATAAAGCAATTAGTCAGAGGCAATAAATTAAAAATATAGTTGAGATATTTTTGTTTTAGCATTAGTTTTCCTAAACAGGTTAATTTCAAAACACTTTAAATCTGCTATACTCTTCTTTCAAAGAACTGTGGAAGTGGAATCTTTAGTAGAAATCACAAGGATACCAACCACCTTATAAATTTTACACAGGGATAAACTGGCTATTCTGACCATTTTAGATGATAACATATTTGGTTTATATACCAGATTCAGCCCAATAATATACCGTTATATTTGGGAGAAATTAGATTGTGATTTATAACCTTGCATTTCTCCAAACCTTCCTCATTCACTTCCAGGTCATGCAGGGAGTTCTGAAAGACTCAGAATCAAATGATGAAAATGGAAAATGACTTCTTTTGGACTGAGTTCTTTTTTTCTTTTTTAAATAAAGTGCTTTAAATTATTTTTTGCTCTAAACAAAACTGAAACATACTTAAACTGAAATCTCCATATCTTGACACACATATTTTAACAGAAAAAAAAATCAGTTTTGGGCCACCAATGTCCTTCAAGAGTTCAGATTGGATCTAAGTTGGGCTTTGTGTTATCATCGTGCTCATGTTTGTACATAAAGGTTAAGAGAAAGAGGGCAACATCCAAGGACGACCAATAGGCAGTATGCGATGTGACAGCGGACCAGTAGCGGCTCTCTACAAGGCCTTCTCTGAGTTCAAAATCAATTCTGTGATCCAATTCCACTGAAAGAAAAGAAGTCAAACAAATGAATAAAGATTACAATATGCTAGGTACTATATAAATTTACTAGAGTTGAGAATAAAAATTGAGTGATTCTAATTACCTATTTAAGTAAACTTTCACTCTAATCTTAAAACAAGCAAAAATACCAAACCCTCAAGAGCCTCAATAGCACAGGATTCTATTTGGTGGAGTTCTTTCCTTTGCACACTCAAGTCAATATAGAGTAATAAGGAAAATCAAAAACTCCTTGGAATCATGGAGTGCAAAAGTAGTCGACACAAACCATGTACATATTATATTTTCCCTATATGTATATAAGTTTACTTTATAAAGAAGGCAAAAGATTATACTGTCACAAAATGTGACTGGTCTTCTCAAAGTATCTCACTGTATGTATTAGGTTTTTAGATGGCAAGTAACAAACTATGCAAAACAGTGGAAAAGGGGACTGCTCTATTTGGAGTAAAGAAACTGGGCTCAAATCCTGGCTTTCCCATTTAATCTGTTCTTAATTTGTAAAATAAGAAATACAGCCCAACTGCAGAATTGTGGGACAAGTTTACAAGCAACAATGCCTGGGGGAGAGCGACAGGTCACACAAAGGCTCCTTCACTGGGAAGCAGCCTTTTGTTATCAATTGGATCTGTGAGGCAGTGGAAGAAGATAACCATCTGTTTACAGTCCTAAAATGTTTTCTTTCTTACTAGGCTAAATTCTTCAGAGGCCACCACAACACACCCTAATTTCCATGTAGTCACTAGAGTCCAAAATGCATCTAGGAAAGTAAGGGCTCATTAAATTGGAGTGCAAGGAAAGAATCCACTCGGTGACTGGGGAAGTTAAACTGGGGTGATGCTTGGGAAGGCACTGGGCTACCACTTCTCTTATAAATAGTAATGTCCTCAAACAATACAATGAATCAATCCACGAAGAGTCCCTGCAATACCTGTTAGAAAATAAAAAGTCGCCTTATCAAATGAAGGCTATTAAGAGAATTATAAGAAGTCATTTAATAAATGCTTAGTGATAAAACACAAAAATATTTTGACTTCAGAAACTCTTATAAACTGCCAGTGAGACACACTGTATTTTGAATAGTCTATTTTAAAAGCAAAACAAAACACCTAAATCACTACCACTCAGACACTCAAAAATCAGTTTTGTTCAGAGGGCCAGAGGTTGTTACAAGTAAAAAACTGGTGAAAGTTGAGGTTAAAGAAAAAGTTGGGTTTTGCTTTCAACTGAGAATTTAATAATCACACTAAGCAAATCATGTGTGTGTGTGTGTGTGTGTGTGTGTGTGTGTGTATGTTTAGCTAGTGCTTATTTAAAATGGGTTATTTTGTGACAATGCCCTTTTGTGACTTAAAAATACTTCACACTAGTAATTTTTTTATTCCAGTGTGCTTTTGTTACAGGAATGTCCAGGGATCTATCTGTATGTTTTCAAATCAGGTTTACACTTAAGTAGTCAATGCCAATTAGGTTATAAAACACTTGTAAAAAATTTTTACTCATTTAAATTATAATAAACTAATCTATAATAGGTCAGAAATAGTTGAAATAGTTGAAATACATTTAATTGTGGGAGTAGTAATGTCCTAATTTTTTACGTTTTGTATTCCTTGGGACATGTGTCTTAAGTCTATAGGTGTATTCTGGCACAATAGACAAGAGGATGAAAAAAAGAAACTGGAATTTTTTAAGCATGGTGAAGAGAAGTCAAGTTGAAGTTAGTTAAAGAGAAATAAGAGAAAACATTAGAGTTGGAAAACACATGCATTGATACTGGTAAAGACCACCAAGATTCATTAGACCATGTCTTCCTAGTCCAACTGTCTAGTTAAATTGTTGTTTCAAAGTCAAAGGAAGAACTTTTCTGCTAAATCAGGTGTTATTTGGCTTTACTTTTATGTCCCTGAAATTTATTAATGTTATTACAGTTGTATAACCAGCCATTCATATATTCAACACCCAGACACTAAGGATCTCCTTAATGTCCTTTCATACATCCTTGTCATTCTTTCACTTTAGTGTCCTTAACTAGATTGGCCCTCCCAGTCCTTTACTACTTATCTGTATGTTATCAAAATGGGAATTTAGGCAGCCAGCTTATACCTGATCACCTATTTTGGCCTCACCCTCCTCAAAAGGTTTATATGCCATGTACTCTGGCTGCCAGTACACTTGGCCTCATGTGTTTGGTCTTCAAATGGATGAAAGGAACTCAATGGGCCTAAGATTCATCTTTTTTCCTTTTGTAGACTTCCCAAGGGGAGGAGGTTGTAAACAGCACCATTCTTTTCTCTGCTTTGAGGTCTGCTCTTACTCAAAGAAGGTTCAAGTCTATATGGATTATGTTGGACCTACTTTCCTATTACCATATCAAGAACAGAAGTCTCCACACAGGTTAGTTTCTTCCCTATTTCCTCTAAGTTAGGTTAAAGAAAAAGGAGAACATAAAAGCATCACTTTTTCTTTTTCTCTCAAGTACGTGAGTGCTGGAACAAGATCCCCAAATAGTTGAAATATAAATGAGGAAAAGACCTGTTGGGTTTTCTTTTTTTTTTTTAAACAATCTTCAGCACAGCAGTTTGCTTATACTGTATTAAAACACAGGGTTTCTTTTCTGTGGAGTCATACAAATAGGCAGATTTCCCTTCATTCCCCAAAGTCAATATCTACAATCCACATAGTATGAATGAGAAGTGTCATTAGTATTATGCTTTCATCAGAGAATCTTTTGTGCACAAGACTTGCAATATGGGAAAACAATAGCATGTAAATAGGAAATATATTAATATAATGTGTCCTAATTAAACAGGGCTTGCCTATTTAAATGAATGTATCATAACTTCCCTGGAGATTTTTGAAAAACTCAGTAATTTATAAAAATTATTTGATTTGCCATGTGTGGAATAGAAACAAAACAGAGGAACAGACAAAACTAGAAATCTGACTGTAGAAAGGATGCTAGCAAAGGGGTAGGAACCTAAATAGGAGCGGGTCCAATGGGAAGTTGAGGATTACTCATACTCTGATGGTGGACATAGAGTGGTAACATACATCTAAGGGGTGTGAACCAAGAGCCTTAAGTCAATACAGTGTTGTAAGCGAACAATACCTCAATAAAAAAATACAATTAAAATTATTTTATTTGTAAATAATTATTATGGTCATCATTGCATGATTTTGGGCTCCAGGAAAACATCAAGAAAAATATAAGTACTGGTAAATGAAACTCTGGTGTAAGATTCATTAGCAATAAGACTATGTCCAGAGTTGTTGTTAGCAAGTCAACCTTATTTTTGTGCTTTTACTATATACTTCATGTGGTTAGTTGGTTGACACTCAAGGACTACTGACATTTTGTAAATTATCTCAGTTCAAATATATTTAAGAATATTCTCCAACCATCATTTATCAAAAAGAAAAATCAACAACTCTAAAATGAATTTTATAATTGTTGTCATATCCGTCAAATTTTTTCCTATCATAAATCTACCCTGAAAGACATTCACAGACCTAACATTTAATAACAGATGGGCTTTGTGGGCAAATAAAGTTTATATGGGTGAATCCTGAATATAAAGAAATTCTAGGAGATCGAACCATCTAAGAAACTTTTCTAGACACATTTAGAAAACTTCCACTTTTGTTCTTTATAAGTACTATGTTTCTATGTTTTTGCTGATGCTGTTTCTTCTCTCTGCAATCTATTTTCTGATTCTCTGTCCAAGTCCTACTTCCACCACGACCTTTATGATTTCCCCAGGTGAAAACACTTCTCATTCCTCAGAACTGATACAATTCTTTATATGTACTCTCCGATGTGGCTTATCATAGTCTACCATAATAATTATTTGAGTTATCCACTTTTCTTACTACAACTTTACCCTCCATAAAGGATCGAATTTCCACAAGAGCATTTAGTATACTATGGTAAGCACTGAAGTTTGTTTTATCTCGATATCTTTTCTAATGCCTATCACTGCTTCTTAGTTCATGGTAAACTTAAAAAATTATTGTTGAATGGCTAAAAATAGGGCAGGAAAAAGTGGAAGTCACATATATGTGTCTATCTCAATCAGATGTAGTTAGGATTACTGGTCAAATTGCTTAGGAAACTAGGGTGGGTTTAAGACAGTAGATATAAGGTCTACTTGGTCTACTTGATCATAGACCATGTAGATGAGTGGCTTCATTTTCAAAAATTCAAAAAGCAAAAATCAAATGATTTCTTTATGAAAGTGACTATTACATGGGTAAGGACCAGAGAAAGCAATTATGCAAGTTTATTTCTTGAGAATTTTACCAAGTTAGATCAAACTGTTGCTAAAACAAAACAAAAACAAACCAGCTTGTTTTGGGTTTGGAATTTGCATCAAATTTTTTTGGAAATGAAAAAAGTATGAAAATTAGAAATTAAAAAAAGAACTTGAAAAATCAGATATGATTAATAAAATCCAAAGAAAAACCTGTAGTATACTTTTTTGTGAAAAATGAAGTCCACTATTAAAAGAAGGGAGGGAAGTGGTAGTAGGAAAAGGAATAAGAAATTAATGATAAAAACAATTTTAAGCTGCTAAAATTGATCTTTAGTGAAACCTCAAAATCTGCTGAAAACTGAGATTAAAAATATCTCATACCTATTATTAATTTTTAAAAAGTGAACCTGTTCCTCCAAAGAATATTAAATAGTTGTGTTGAAACCAGATATCAGTTATGCCATAACTATAAGTATTGATTATGTTATTGAAATCTGAAATAACTATGAATGATTAAATTCTTTATAATTTGAAATTTTTTTGTATCTACCTTTATTACACAGAAAGAATAGCAAACCTCCTCTGAAGCATCCAGGACAATAGAGAAGAAAATGACCTAATGCTTTCCTCCCCTCTCTATCAGCTTCTTTCTTTGTGGGAAATACAGGAGTATCATATATCTCATCACATTAAGCAGCTTATCAATACTAGTGTTTCAGGACCACTACCACTTAAGATTAGAAAATACAGGAAGAAATATATATACAATAGTCTATAATGGTAACATTCAAGCTGATCTCATAGAAGAATTGATCCAATTTTTCAGTGAGCAAAAGAACTCAGTGTAGGTCATTTTCATAGTATTCTGAATTCTATTCCTGACATATACCATACCGAGGGCATTATCTTTATTCTGCATTACATTTTCCGGAAAAAGAAGTTGTGGGAGATTAAATAACGATTCCTGAAGTCTGACATCTGTGAAAAGAAAACATAAGATGCTGTAAAGTGTTGTTTGATGGATACAAATGGCCTTCACTGATGCAGTGGCCAAAAGTTAGAACAATCCTCCCAAATTAGTTGATTAAACTAGCATACATAAAGAAGTATACACTGTGGTTTCTTTTGAAGAGCTCTTTCATGGAAAATGTAAGCATAAGTAACTTTGAAATAGCATGTCATAATCTGTTAACACCCAGATATCCCCCAAATTTATAGTACATGTCCAGGCTAATTTAGTGGCAAAATAATGCTAAAAGAAATAGATCTTCTCATAATTGTGACAAACACAGGAGTGTGCAAGAAATGAAATAATAAACCACTGGAAAAAAGCCTAGATTTTCAAAAGAGATGAAGAGTAGCTATACAAGATGCTCCAACTTGATGACAATAACATGGCTTGAAAGTTTAAGTTATTCTTCAAAGTAACCCTGAATCAATCATGAACTCTTAAGTCCACATCCACTTACCCTCAAAGAACAAGAGGCAAAGTCAGGAGCTACTGAATTAAAGGTTATTGAGAACTCAGGTAATCAGTGTGAGCAGAAAGAAGAAAGGAAAGAAGCCAGAATCACACCAAGTCACAAAGACCAAATTGCAGAAAGACTGAAGGAAGAAAGGTTTCATGATTTACAAGATAAAGCCAAAACAGCAATTAGACAAAAGAAATCGTCTAAATCAGGTTAACATTGAAGAAGTAATTATTGAGGTAAGTCCAAGAATTAGTAAGGCAAATCTTGGGAATCTGATTTGAAATGCAGAATCCTACTATTGCCAACGGTTCAGTTTTTATGTTACATCTAAGTTTAGAGAAGAATATATGTAACTAAGACTTAATGATTAGCTCATGCTTAGTTGAGTCTGTAATCAACAAGGAATGTACTATTAAGACCATCAAAGAATTTATATGCAAGCATGACAAAATATATTTTGTTAAACTATCACAATATGATGAGGCAATACAGCTTATCACCTCTACTGACTGTTGTCCTAAAAGAAGAAATTGGGGGTTTCTCATATGATTTTGAAATCGATAAAATAAATTTTAAAGAATGAAAAAATACTTTTCTTGCCTCAGATTCTATAGATCCTGTACATATGTCCTTTTCATCCTTTCTTTGGGGCCCAAATCCTACCTTATTCTTATTCTTTCATTCATCCTAATATTTCCTATTTATCACTGTTGTATATGATTACATGGAATTGTGACTTTTATCTGCTAGCTTATAAAATTCTTTGAAATTAATTTTCCTCAGAAATTTAGAGTTCTTTTGATATCTGCATGTCACAGGAGAATTTTTTTATTTCCACAATAGCATTTCTGATATTAAATAGAAATGAGAATGTATGTCGGCAGCAGTATAGGGATTCATAAGAAAATACAAGAATTTTGTAAAAGTGTCAAAGTCTAGAAAGAAATTTCCAGGCAAGAACTTTCAAAATATTTGCAATTATGAAATTTTCAGTGCCCAGAGTCTGACAGTAATTAAATAAAGTTGAAAATGCTATTGGCCCAATTAAGCTTGGTGGGACATCTCATCCTGGTGTATGGCTAACTGTGGAGAAAGATCTAGTCTCTAGGACCATTGTATCTGAATTTTACTTTAAGTGAATTTTACAGATGGCAGTGGATACTGATCATTTTAAAATTTAGAATAGACACAGAAAATAAGGCTATAGAATATGTGAAATAAAATCTGTTAAAACATTTTAGAGAAATAAAAGTAAAAATTTCCTCTTGCTTTATAGTTAAAGCAACAGCTAGTTTAGAACCTATATTTCCTTATAATATCAAAGGAAAATAGGAATTGACTTATTAGTTTTATTTTGTTTCAGATTTAAATATAAGGATTAAGTTTAGAGCCCTGGCAATAAATATATACTTAAGAATATATTTATAGTTGTTCATAAATATTAAATATTTTAAACCTTATAAGTTTACTGAAAAAAATTAACTAATGCTCCATGCTAGTGAGAAGTCCAGCATAACTTCACTTATTCACTCATTTCTTGAGTAACTACTTCATTTAAAGGTAGCTAGGATAACACTGTAAACCACACAGAAGATCCACTACAATTTAAATTTTGAATGCTGGATAAAGGGAAATGTAAGATTAGGAGCAGAATGGCCTTTGTCAAGGAATTTTTAAAAAAATACCAATACTATATAGCACAGGTTTGATATATTTACATAAACATGTTTACGACTGAGGACTATGTATAAAAAACTCTACAAAAATCATTATTTACCCCCAAGATTTGTTTTATGCTTGATGTCTAAGAACCCTATACTATAAGGCCCCGATCATTAATATTCTTAATTATTAATTCACCAATGCAGACAGTAACTGCGTTTACCTGGGGATTATCTTAAAAATGTAAGCAGAGGAACGGTGTTAATATCTTAATCTGCTCTCTCCTCAAGTTTAAAAATATATAATATAAACTTAAGGAACAAACTGTATGAACTAACATGCAGAATCAAGAAAGCCAGAGCTGCTATGTGGAAGAGTCTGTGTTGCCACAGTGGCAGGAGGTGGTGAGGGGACTGGCTTCTTTTCTTCTTCTATAGTGTCTTTTGATGTCTCCGATGGAACAGATGAACGTCCAAACCTTGAGAACAGCATTCCTCCAAGTCCTTTTCCAATGCTAGCAGCACCTGTATTTCACAAAACCGGGAGGTCACTGAATTACCTGATATTTCAAGTTAAACATCAATACCCATCAGTTTTGACTAAAGACCAAAATTTAGTCATATGTTGGAAATATAAGAAAATCAAAATTGATTATAGGTTTCTAAATAAAAACAGAGCCAAACAGAATGAAAGGTAAATAATCAATACAAATATAAGTAAAAAATGAAGGAATAAAGATTCTATTTTATTCAAGTACTTTTTATTCAAGGTATCTGGTGAAAATGAAAAAACCTAATACATTTTTAAATAAAATTATGGGTATAAATTTACTATTGATAAACTTACTACTGAAGCGGTTATGTTACAAAGATGCTCTCAATAAACAATCTGCAAGAATGACTAAATGAAATATAGTTATGTTCTGCAGATAAAGCTTAATATAGTGCCACCTTGTGGCATATTTATATTAAGGCAACTTTAACTAAAAGCAATGGACAAATTCAAGTGGCAAATAATTGAGTTCCAGTGTTTTACCAAAGTAAGTGAATGGTACTATATGAGGATCATTCAAAGGGAAATTAAATATTCTTGTATCCCTCAGGAAAGAGAAAATTTGAAACACTTTTAACATTGGGTTGGCAGGGGTATCCTCAGAACGTAAGTAGGCTCTCATTTAACAGATGAGGATGCAGAATATTAAAAACTACATGACCTGCCTTAAGATTACACAGTAAGTGGTAGGGATAAGATTAAAAGAGGGGATTAAATCCCAGAATTCTTCTTGTCTATCCAGCTAGCTCATGCTCTGAAACAAGAGAATCTGCAAATCGAATACTTCAGAGCTTGTGGTTCTCAAATATGAACAATGAGAAAATTAATGGGGATTAACTGTTAGACATTTTACAATACACAGTTTTTTTCAATGGAGCCCAAATATAATACGTATAGAAAAAGTGCTTAGATTCACTGATAAGGATTACTTAAGAGAAACTACCTAGTATGCTTGCTTTGCCTATATTTGTTATAGATTCTCCGTAGTGTCGGCGGGATAAAACTGGTGAGGTCACAGGGCTTGGTATTGTTGAAATGCCTTCGTTCTCTGAAATTGAGGTAGGTTCTTTTGCCGGATGGAGAAAGCTTGGCTTCATATGTTCATAAGGTAGAGGATTTGAAGTATTATACCAGTGAATCTGGACAGGTGAAATGTTGCTGTAGTGTTTCAATATTAGTGGTTCTAATCTGTAAGCCTTGACAAAAGAATTCAAAGACACATTATCATTAGTGTATGACTGACACTTGGAATTCTGTTTTATGCTCAGTAAAGGTTAGAGAGAAGAAATTTTTAAAAAAATTGATATTTCTAACATGTATTCCCAAATGTTGACTGTTAAAAGTATGTATTTGGTCTATACATCCTTAGAGATGAAATTATAAACAAGAACAATTAGCCTAGGCCAACAATGCCCATTAATTAGTTTTCCTGAGAAATTAATTTTTTATTATGTTCTGATATCATTTAACAATTTTAGAGATTTATTTATATTTACTTATGCATATAAGAACTGAAGTATAGGCTACAGATGCAGGAGTGGGGTGTGGGGTGAGTGGATTCACCAGAGACCGAGTGGGAAGCAGAACAGGTAAGTCTACTGAAATACACTGCTGAGGGGAGCAGTAGTGGTTGAGACAGGAGAGGTCTGCTGTGCCACATGGTTTAGATCCCTGGTGGGGATAGAACTCACGGGCAGTGGCTGGCAATAGTTGAATAGCACTGAGACTAAACCCTGCACCACCAGGGAAGCCTCATTTAACAATTTTATACTAGTCTCACAAACAGTACTGAAAGCAGTGTGCAGTAAACAGTACTTGTTCTAGAACTACAGAATCTGATCTAACTAGGGAATTTTGGGTCTTTTGGCCCTCAACTGTGAATGGTAAGAGTATTAACACAGCAAAAAAGGGGCCATTTTTAATATCTTAGAAGCTATTACCAACATTTTTTTTTAAAGATTGATTTATTTATGCATACAGAACTTGGCTAGAGGTGCGGGGGTGGTGAGAGGATTCACCAGAGACCGAGTGGGGAGCAGAGTAGGCAGATCTACAAAGGGGAGCAGTGAGTGACAAAGGAGAGGTCTGCTGCACCATGTGGGTCATCTCACTGGCTGGGGATTGAACTCGTGTTGAAGCAGCTACAGCTAGCTTGCAGTGCTAAGCTTTAACCTGTTGCACCACCAGGGAGGGCCCTGTTACCAACTCTATTTTCAAACAGATTAATATTGTGATATGACAAATTAGATGTTGATATAACATCATTTCTCTATGTGAAGTTGGAATGATGTTAAGAGAAAAGCAGTGTACTTGTAGTCAAAATTTCCGGAGTATTCTGGTGTTTGTCACTTATCAACTGAATGACACTTATTGATGACACTTATTAATGACACTTTCTACAGTTTCTGGAACTGTAGAAAGGAGATTCAGTTCCTACTTCACAAAGGTATTGGAAAGAACAGATAATATTTGTGAAAATTACTTAACCACAGTCAAATTATTAAAAAAGCATTACTTAAAAAAAATCACAGAAAAACTATAAAGTGAATATGAAATTAATTTGTAATCATGAGTTTGGCACCATCTGTTTTAACAAGATCAAACAAAAGACAGGGTACACACTGAAAGCTCAGGATTCACCTATAAATTCAAATTCACTTTCAAGTTATAAGAAACAGGTAAAATAAATGTATATTAATGAAATACTTAAAATCTAATTAGGTATTTACACAAATTTTAGTTAATCCTAACCCTATGAGGTAAAATATTACCAGATATACCATCAGATAGCTAAATAGTCTGAGAAGTGAAGACCAAGACTGAGTAGTTTGTATTTGAATCTAATATTAGATTCCAATTCAGTGAAATTTATTTCTTAAGTATAGCAGCTTTGATATTTAACATACGGAAAATTTTCTAGAATCCTGATAATTAGCAAATGACATATTTATTTGGTACAAACTAAAGTTCTTTGAAAAGATCTTACACAAATATATAATGCTATTTTTCAGAGAATGAGTGCTACTTAAAATAATTCATTTTAAGTTTAGTTACATCTAGCCCAAAAAGACTTAAATAAGTATTTTTTCTTATTTAAAAGTCTTACATGGCATTAAGCTATTTACCAAACAAGATCCCTGCAAAGTTTAAGAAAAACTGGTAGAACAAACATAATTTCATATTTCACATCCAAAATTTCATAATTCTACAAGCTAAAATAAACTTCTCTACTTTTTCATGCTATATATTATAAACATATAATTATATATAACTAATATAGTATTTAACTAATTTCATTTCTAAGAGGATCTAACAAACACTTTAATATTGTGTAGGTTTTAGAGAAAAAATGTATTTAAAGTGGGATTTTCAAAATTTATGGTTATTAGGTTAATAGTATTACAATTGGTTAAGGTTCAAAAGTCTGATGACTCCAGTCACTCATATTAAATGTCCAGGTATTTTTTTTTAATTACCACCTAAAATTGGTCATCTCTAAAGTATTTTATTTTTCAATCCCTAAATTAACCAAACACAAATATTTTAAAAATTAGTTTTTTATTAGTTCAGATTATCTGAGTTATCTCATAGGACTTTCTTATAGTCTCTTAGGGATAATTTATTACTGACAGAAAAATATCTATATTAGTATCTCACCACTGGATCTGTTGGATGAAAAATATTTAATAACCGGTTACAAATCTCTCGAGGCAAAATATGGTCTTGACTTCCAGAGTTTCCTGGGCGGATGCCACGCAATGCCAAAAAAACTGCTAGTGGGGATCCCATGCAGAAGAAATTCTCCACCTAAAATGATAAAGGCATCCTAAATTTAAAAAGATGGTGATGTATTCTAGGTACATAGTATATAAAGAAATGCAGCTAATAAAAGTAACTCCAAATATACTTATCTTTTTAAATGAGCTTGTCCAAGTGGTATTTGTATTATTTGTTAACCATTAGTTATTCTAAACAATATTTTTAGGAGCAACTTCATTATTTTAAGTCTCACAAAACAGAGAATGAGGACAGGGGAAGGAAGATCACTTCATTATGTGTTTCTATAAACTAATCAAATGTGTATTAAACTAATATTCTGTGTGAAGTAATGTACTAGGAGTTAGGAAAGATAAAAAGCTCAATAAGGCAGAGTCTCCAGAATAAAATAAGTGCTAGATAGGGGGAAGCAAATGTTAGCATGAAGAATAATTAATTATAGTTGAGGATTTACAAACAAGGTAGTGTTTTGCACTGCCTATAAAGGATGAAAAGGATCTCCATAGTTGGTTTCAGACACTGGTGCTGGAAATGTTCTACATTGATACACTAAAGCAGAGGCAGGGGAGAACTGGGTTTAATTTAGAGAAAAGAAATAATCTGATACGGTTGAAAACTTGAGTGTGTAAGGACAATGTAGCTTGCAATGCAAATGTACAGCATAATGACTGAAAAAGTTAGACTTACTATATAGGTAGTAAGGAAAAAAGGATTCAACTCATATTTTACTACCAAGTAAACCCGACATAGTATTAATGTGTACCAGAGAGTGTAGAAGAACTGGAAAATTGAGGTTGGAAAACAGGGTGAATCTGAAAAGTGAGTAACCTGAAGACAAGTTAAATAGTACCAATACGTGTTTATCAAAGAGATCATCTGAACTTGGGCAGGACAAGCTGTTCCATTCAGAAAAAGAAATATGACAAGACAGGGTGACATTAATAAGACTAATTAGAGATGGAGGCTCATGAAAAAAGAGAGACAATTCATAAGACTTGGGTCTGAATGAGTGAGAGGATAGTGGCTCCTTTAAACCACAGAAAACTCGATGCAAATCTTGTTTTTGTTCATAAATTTAAAGTATCTGTTAACATCTCTAATATGGAGCTAAAAATTCAGGGCAAGAGATAAAGAACTGAACATGTTATCATTCAAGCCTATGAGTCACTATCAAAGAAGTGATGTGCATTTACACAGACCGGGAAGTGCAGAGTAAGAGAAGGGCTTTAATTAGAACTATGAGGAAAGCCTACATTTGAATAGCAGGTGAAAAAGGTGAAACTACAAAAGGGAGAATGAAAGGAGAGGAGAACCAAGAGTAATGCAGAAATATGGAAATGAAGGTAAGAGAAGGCATCAAGAAAAGTGAGGTGGCTAAAAGCACTGATTTACACAAAGAACGTCATACTTTTTCTTCTAAATCAATCCTACCTCACACAATCTTGATGAGTGTGACAGCCCAAATTCATCCTTCCTTCTATCACCAACATCCTCCAGTCATTCCAACAGACTAATTCTAATGTTTCGTTTCCTCCTCTTTGTACTATATTGTAACAGTGCACCTGCCTACAGTTTTGTACACCTTTAATTCCCTCCCTCTAAAATTACTCCCAGATGAATTTTTTCTTCTTCAAAATGAAAAAAAAAAAAAATAAAAATATATCTATAATGAAATGGCATATTACGTTAAGGAATGTTTAGAAAGCTTTGGTTTTCATGGATTGGCTAATTTAAATATGACTGAAGATTGAAGAAAATTAACTTGTTTAAGTTAAGAAAAATGAAAGTATTACAAACAATATTTGACATATAGAAATACAAGAAAACACTGATTTCTGAAAGGAATATGATCATTTCTTTTTCTATAAATGAGGAAAAGAGTAAAGGACAACAAAGGTTAAAGAAAGGCACAAAAATTTTGGGGGCAGAAGAGAAAGCTATATATAAAACTGATTTATAAAGCTTTTTTCCACTCAGATCAAAAACAAGTTTTTATTTCTAGTTCTCCCTAATCTCCCACTGTCTGCCCTCTTCTATATTCCAGTCATTCTGGTTTGCTCACCCTTCTCCAAACCCCCACCCTGTCTTATGCATTTGTTGTACATTTCTCTTTGAAATGCCATCCCTAGAATCATCACTGATAGATATACTTCTATTTATTTTTCTTAACCAACTACAATTAGTTTAGTCACTAGGTTTGTGAACTCTAAAAATTAAAAATTCCCAGATTTGTCTCATTTTTCTTTCCCATTACTCATGATTACTTGCTGTTTCTTGAAAGTACTATAAGGTTATATTCTTCCATGTCTTTGTTTATGCTCTTTCTTTTATACAGCATAGGGTTTCTACTCCTTCATTTAGCAATATCCACTTTGCTGAAATCAAATACAACTGTCATTCCTTAGTAAACCTTTCAGAAAAAGTCGTAACTTCTTGTTATAACTATATATATTTCACATATATCATTCTGTGTGCTGCTATTAATATGAAAGCTGAGGAAATACCTCATCCCTTCTTTTCTTTTTAGAATCCAGAAACGAGTAGTGTCTAACACTTACAGTATGTGTTCAATAAAATGCATTTGAAAGAATACCTAAAATATCATTTGCATTCTAATGTTTCACATGATGCTTGAAAAAAAAATCTTGGTGCATAATGAAAGTCTCACCTTTCTTTCCTTACCTTAAATTTTAAGGCAGGTGTCTGTGACATAGATGAAGCCTTTAATCCATGTAGCCGTTCTTCTATTTCTTTCAGCCTGAGAAGGAATATAAAGTTATGTATACATTCATATTTACAATTTCAAATACTTTAGATCCTCAACAGTTCATTAAAATATAAAGAAAAAAAATGGCCCATTATCCAATTCCTCAAATTCCTAGTATTTAATAAATGTACCTCAGGATTACAGAAAGTCCATTAAAACTTATAAAATGTTTAGTAAAATCATACTACCTATAGTTAATAGCTTTTTGGAGGAGGGTATCCTTCAATAAAATGTGAGGCGCATGCAAGCATTTACACACACCTTTAAAAAATTACACCAAATGTTCATAGCATATATTATTCCATGTTATTCTTTTCTATACTTAATAATAACTCTTTGATATCTTTTCATTTCATTGCCTTCAAACCTACTCAATCTTTCTAACATTTGTGTTAATTGTCCATTATATGGATGAACCACAATTGAACCCTTCTCTGCTGATGTGCATTTGGATTCTTTGAATACTTTCCTATTACAATGTTCTGTACCTCCTTACATTTAACAATGAAACTAAGTTTAAAAAAAGGTGCAGTTAATAAATTTTTTTTAAAGATTTATTTATTTGTGCATACAGAACTGGGGTACAGGTCAGAAGTGCAGGGGTGGTGAGAGAATTCACCAGAGACCAAGTGGGGAGCAGAACAGGCCAACTGATGAAGTACACTGCTGAGGGGAGCAGCAGGGGGTCAGGAGAGGTCTGCCATGCCATGTGGTCACCTCCAGGGCAGGCGGGAATCGAACTCATGAGGAACTGGCTTTAGCTTCTTAGTGCTGTGCTTTAACCCGCTGCGCCACCAGGGAGGGCCCGCAGTTAAAAATTTTAAACAGATTTTATATCTAAAATGCTGCTCTGAGACTTGATAAACATAACATTTTCTTTCAAAACTATAAATTATTTTGACATTATAAAATTTTCTTATCTAGCCTATGGGACTCAGATTCTGAATGAATCCTTATATAAGTTTTATAAAACTAAAACAAATGCAAGGCCTCTTAAGTAAAAATTTTAGTCAACAAGAATGGTCTTTTTATATTGATATCAAAATGAATGATGCTTCAACTATATGATAAGAGCACAACAAATATTGAGCTTGTAATGACAGATGTAGAAGGGAATGTAGCAAAAATTAAAAGATAGGATTGGAAGGCCATATGATCAAATAATTGTAAAATCTATCAAAAATATATTTGCTAAGAAAAAAGGACTTTAAATTTATTTTTAGAATAAAAAAGGGAAAGGAACATCACTATAGATTTGCAAAACTACAAAGGACTACAAACTAGTAAACATTTTCATCAAGGATTCTACACAGTAATTTAGCTCAGAATAAGTTTTAGACTTCACTTCCAATGAACTGTGGAGAAAAGAAGGAAAAATAGTAAATGACAAAACTATTTTGTACTATAGAAAAAAATAGGTAGTAAGCATGAAAATTAATATAGGCTCTCATAGACAAGATCTAAGTTTTGTTTCTGAAACAATGTATTTTTTTCTTTAACATGAAACTCTTCAGAGGTTTTGTAACTCCATGAAAAAAATTTACACTCTCTTAAGAGACTAGGGCATTTTACCGTCGTTTCGTTATATAGAGTTCATCAAGAAGATGTCTTTCTTCATAGCTCATCCATCGCTCATCAGGCAATTCTTCTTCCTTCTGCAGTAATTGTTCATAGAGTCGAACTGGATTCCAGCCAGTCATTATGTCATAAGTAATTACACATCCCAAAGAATGTGACACTATTGAGACTTTACCCCCCTTTTCTTCAAAGTCTGGATTCCGAGAACAAAAAAGGGAATATAATCGATTGAGCTCTTGTTGAAGGCCTTTAACTAGCTGTTTGGAAAAAAAAATTATCATATTAATCACTGACTAATATAAACCTTAATTCTTAATTCAAATACATTAAGAAATAAAAAACTTATTACTGGCCAAATATGCATATTACTAAAATTAACTCAGGTGCTTCACAACCTTGCAAGAAATTAAATATATACAATATTGTAATCATTATCATTAAAGAATAAAGGCAGATGTTACCAATACAAATCCTTACACCAACTCCATAGTCCTCAAACCAAATATGACTATATGATCCAACAGTTCCACAGATTAAAAATTTCATACAGGTGTGAAGAAGATTGCTAAAGAGCCACAGGAAATGTCTTCATTTCAATGTACATAACATATGCAATTCTAATTTTTTATATTGTAGTTTCTCGTTCCTAGAAAGAGTATTTTAGTTTAGGATAAAAAGTATGCTACTGCATTATGCATAAAAATAATGTAATGAAAAGTCATAGTATTACTGAACAGCTAATAGTGATCTACTTTATATTCATTAAGCTGACAATTTAGATGTAAGTTGTTTTATAAGGATGGGAGCTAGGGGTCTTTTTTTAAGGTTTAGAGTTTAGTAATGTGGAAAGTAGTCATTTTTCTTTGTAAAATTACTTTCCTTAAAAATTAGCTTTAACAGATATTACTGAGATATTATATAAATTCAGAAGAATAAGATTAAGGTAGTCCTCTCCTCTCTCTCTTATTGCTTGCTACTATTTGAGTATAAATTTCCTGTTTGATATTCAACTTCTCACTTCAGTACTTAAAATACCAGTAGCTATTGCAATATACAAATCTTATAGGTTGCTTTCCTTTTCAACCTTGCTATTTTGTCTCAAGAAATAACTACAGCATCATACTTTACTGAATGTTCCCTACCTCTAGATAAAAATGGAAACTGCTGACATAAACATAAAACCATTTCTCACCCTGGCAATTTTTCACTTCCATGCTTGGTGGGGTTAGCAGTGACATGAATGAAGGAATGGTACATTCTCTGATAGTTCCCCAGTCTCAGCACTCTATAGAGCGATACTGAGGTCTGGTAAAAGCAAGAGAAACCATGTCTGATGAAATATATCTAGCCAATGAAGAAAGAGAAGATGGTGAGCTGGTAGCATGTGGAAACAATAAGCTATTGTTCATCTTGGAAGGAACATTAATGTTTTACTTTAATTGGGCATTTCAATTTTTTTCCCTTTGAAATGCAAAAAGAATCCCATGCTTTAGTGCAATGCTTCTCTAACTTCCAATGTACATCAGAATCACCTGTTTGTTAAATGTAGATTACTAGGCACTATCCTGGAATTTCTGACAGCAATTCTGAGATGCAGCCAGCCTGATAATTTGTATTCCTAATAATTTCCCAGAAAATGCTGCTGCTGCTACTTAAGAGACCATATTTTAGCACATTTTAGGAGCTAGTGCTCCATGGTAAATGCATATGAAAACCTATGACATGGGAGGTAATAAATTTTAGTCAATATAGTGTAAGAAATATGTGTGATATGAAATTACATGGCTCTGTGGAACTTGGATTTAATATTATTAACTAATCTTTAAAATTTTATAATTTTCCTGATTTATAATCTATACGAAGGGAGGTGTAGAAAAGCTAATGTTTAGATAAAACAAATTCCTTTAAATGGATCATTTGTTAGTAATAGTTTTTACTCTTGAAGGTCTTAATTTTAAGACTCATACCATGTAAATCTAGAAATGCTAAAGATACATATTTTAATACTCTGACTAAAGTACCCAACCATATGACACAAAGGAAAGTTTCTGAAGAGCTTATGTTTTCATTTATTTTAATAACCATATAAACTTATAGAACAGATAGTTCTTACTTCCTTATTATTAGAACATATTTAGATATGGCCTCATTTTACATATCTGCCTACATGTACATAAAAAAGAATATTGTGGTCAGTACATTATGATTTTGAAAGCTAATTTAAAAAATGGTTTTATATTACCTCTAAATGCTTTTGTGAGTCATCTACTAGGCAGCAACAGAATTCCAACTTTTCGTTGTGTCCAAAGTCTTGTCTTGTTAAGGTTCCTGCCACTTTCCCCTCTCTAATCCAATTACATTCTCCCAGTTAGTATATCTATGTAACCATATATCATCATTTGAGATGTTTGAAACAAAAAAATTAATGATATACCTGGTGCTAATTTTATTAGCACTGATCAAGTCAGCTAACCTCTTACAGATAGTGACAGGATGGTTTTTCTAAGAGTTTCAAATTCTCATAACTACAGCTTAAAAGTTAACATGTATAAGAAAAACAAAAGGGAAAAACGCAGCACTTTTTCAAGTTTCAAAATACAGCTAAAGAATATAATTAGTCTTTTGTAATTCTCTATTTTAAGGAATTTTAATGTGAAAAATTTAGTTTTATTCAACATGAATTAAATGATTAAAAATTAATCATTTTCATGTGTTATGAAATTCTTCACCTTTAAAAGTCATTGAAAAGGGAGCTGAGATGTATACAAGGTATACAGTACTCTGGATTTTTTGTGTTACTTCATTTAGGGTTGAAGTAAGAACCAAAGGCTCTCTGGTGAAATAATAGTTATTTTTACTTTTATTTTTTTTTTAACTATTCCTCAGACAGTTTGACCTGAACATTTTTTCCTTACCTATGGCTTTTAGTGACTACTGGATCACTACTTAAAGTCAATTAATGACTCAGAATCTCAAGATGATCCAATTTAAACTTCTGTGAAGATTAAGGTCACTGCAGTAGTTAACTTCACAAGTTGCCTGACATCTACCTGCCTGAGTATCTTTATCCTAAAGTGGTCACTTCTGTTTTATTTCCTATTTTTTGAGATAAAATTGACATATGACCTCTAGAAGTTTAAGGTGTACAACATAATGCTTTAGTATATGTATACGCTGTGAAACAGTTACGAGTTCAGTTAAAATTCATCATCTCACATATTCAGTTTTTCCTTGGGACACTTCATATTCCTTCACATATTCTCTATTCACTGATTCTTACTTTACTTTCTAAATTAACAGAACAAGTCTACTCTTTTCTTTAATGCAGATCTTGAAAAACATGAAGACAGATTGATATTTAATCACAACTTGAAAATTTAATGACCAGGAATTTTAATTATACTGGAAACCTTATATACTGTGTTTATGACATCTTTCATCAGGTAGGTATTTATAATTGAAGAAGCTGAAAGACTGAGTTTAAGAGTGGATTTGATTTACGGTTAAGTGGCAGGTTTTAAATCTGCATCTATTTGATGGCAAAGGCAGAGGAGGAATGAGTAAAAGGCTTTTATATGCTTATCAAATAAACCAAACAAGGCACATTATCACCAGATTTGTCTTAATCCTAGAGTCCCTTCTGGCTGTTATTTATAACTACCTTCCCTAAATAAACAGACACTCAAGAGAAATTAATTTATCTAGACTATTGTTACAGACTTTTTGGTGATGGAATTTTGATTTGCAAAGTCAGCTTTCCTTTCTGATTAAAAAGTCGGAACAACTTTGTCCACTTCTCACTAGGTACTTTTTGTTCTTCATAATGCCTTTAACCATTTATTTCCCAAACTCCCCCAATGGTCCACCTGGGGAACACAAATTCACAGGCTCTATCTCAGCCCACTCAATTAAAATCTCTAAGGAAGCAATATAGGGAACCATTTTTTTGTTTTTCCCTTAACTATTTATTTGGAAATTATTTCAAATTTATAAAATGTTACAAATAAAAATAGTACAAAGATCACTCAAATACCCTTTATTCAAGATTCATCTATTGTTAGCACGTAAGTCTATTTGTTCTATTTCCATCACACACATACACACACACAAACACACATGTGGAGCTATGAAGTTATAGTCCACCTGCCATGGTCCTTTACCTTTAAATACTCCAGTGTGTATTTCCTATGACTAGGATTATTCTCCTCCATAATCACAGAATAGTTTTCAATATTGTAAATTTACTTTGATACAATATTTAATCTAAACTATAATCCAGATTTTGTGAATTGATTATCTGAAAAATTTCCCTCCCTCCAGTACAGGACATAGTGTAGGATAAGATGTTGCATCTACCTCAAGTCTCTTTAACCTCCTTTAACCTGGAACATTTTCCAGATTAACTTGGAGTATCACCTTTTATAATATGCACATTTTAAAAGAACACAGTCCTAATACTATTGATTTTATTAATTCTCTATTTGTGTTTGCTGTTTCTTCATGGTTGTATTAATGCATAAGAAATACTGTGTCCTTCTCTTGGTGTCACATCTGGTGGATAATATAAGATCCATCTGTCCCTTAGGAACAAAGAATAAAGGCGATGTTGACTTCCACTTTTCATCCTTTTAAACTTAAAAACAATCTGTGAGGATACACTTTAAGACCTCATAGTTTTCCTGTCCTCGTCAAAAATTTATCTTATTTTAGCATCTGTTGCTGATTCTTTCTCAGTCCTCTCTTACTGGATCCTACCACTAACTATAAATGATGAATTTTGCAACTCCACCATTCCTTCTATATCTACCAGTAAGTCCTTGGCATACTACTTTAAGCAAAAGACTTCCCTTACTCCTAGTTATCTACTTATAATCAATATAGACACGAATTTCTCAATCACTTATGATTCCTTATTACTTTATGCTATTACAATTCTATTTTAAAAGTACTACCAATGATTCCTTAAATAAAATAATTATTTGGTGCTCAATGTTCCAGATTATGCTTTTTCATTTGATTACTGTTACTGTGTCCTGTTCCACCACACCTTTGGACATTTTCTTTCTGTTCAAACAAACAGTTCTAGTGTTGACTTGTATCTATCCTACTCCAAGCTCTGAGGCCACTCATTTTTCCAAGGAACCTAATGCTTCTTAGAGAGAAATAATAGTTCTAGAGACTGAGATTTGGGCCTCAGAAGGCGCTACCTGACCCTGACAAGCAAGTACTGCACCAGGGTGAGAAATTCCTCTTGAAGTCAAAAGTCATTAATAAAAACAAATGGCTGTTACTGCAAACTCTCTCTCACTGCCAGACTGAGGAAAACCCAAATCTTATCATTCTATCTCACATAGCCTTCTATTCAGTTTCTAAATAACTGCTCAAGCTTTCTACTATCTAGTATTTGGATATGGAAATTCACCCAAGTGGCCTATGCAGAGTTAATCAGGTTTTCTACCATTAGACTTCAAGAAAACCCACTTAAACTTTCTAACAAGTTTTTCAAAGAACCTTACCTTAATTTGATGTACAAGAAATTTCCTCTTCCTGCCCTCACTTTACTTTACCCCCTAGGATGTCTCTATGAGAATGAAAGCCTTTAAGTAATAGATAATGCTTAAGGGACTTTATTTTGGTTAATCTTCACTGTGGTAAATACAGTAATATTAGTCTTAAACTTTGTGAATCTATATACCTGTTTTAACCTTGAAAGATTGATTTTAAAAATGTTATAATCCAACTGAAGGTCAAAATGACCCCAGATTATTCTTAGGTGATTGTGATCTCAGCCCATTTCATATGCTAATGTCATCCCTCTGCCTGCTTAAAGTGTATAAAATAAATCTCTGCTAAAGGCAGAGCAGGAAGACTTACATCCAACTCCCATTGCCGTGTCTTCCTCACGCCTGCTCCTCTTTTTTCCCTTTTCCTCCTTTTTCTAGGAATCTCTGCTCGCAGACGCCATTCCCACCTTGAGACCCTGCCTATTCTGCCCCCCAATAACCTGTGATGGGGAAAGTCTCCGACAGTTTCAGTTACATATGAATATACAGAAAAACAAAATAAACAGTCAGACAAAACCAAACCAACACTTGACATCTGATTGCAAAATTGAGTGAACTAGGAGGGTAAACTGGAAGGGTGGTGGTGGTGGTGGCTGGGGTGGGGTGGGGTTTGGGAAAGGGTGGAGTGAGCCCATAAAGGTTGGTGGAGGATCACTGGGGTGATGGTGGGCATAGAATGAAAACAAATTTGAAGAGATCTAAAAAATACCCTAAGCAACAAGATAATTATGACACTTACTTCATCCCTATAAAGTGGACTGGTATAATACATTATGTCCATTGCACTGCTGTTCAGCATATCCCGTAAGCCTCGAACTTTGTCAGGAGTAATAGAATCAACAGTGTCTACAAATTAAAAAAAAAAAAAAAGTTAAACTTAGAGAAAACCTGCTTTAAAGAAAAATGAATTGTGAAAAACACATATTCCCTGAAATAATTTAACATTTAAATATTCTAGACTAGCTTTGTATCTAATATCTTTTCCATTTTTAAAACACATTACAAGAAAAAAAACAAAAAACAAGAGGACATGAGAAGAAAAAGAAACCAAAGTATAAACGCCATTATCAAATCTATAAAGTCTTATTTTTTTTTTTTTTTGATATACTGGATTTTGCCTAACAGTCAAGAATACCCATGGCATAATAGGCCATCTCTGTCCCTGTGCACAATCTCTATAGTCCCTTTTTTTGGTCTTTGTTTATCCTTGTTGGGCTTGGCAATATGCAATTAGAATGCCACTGGTGACAAACCAGCAACAAGTTTAAAGTTTCTTACACTTTACATATACATATCTTTAGTGAATCAAAGACTTTACAGGCAAGAGCTGTCAAATTACAAACATGTACAAAACCAAATCAGCATTGGGACATCCTTCAGTTAAAAAAACAAAATTAGTGTACTTCAGAGTATTAAAAAAAAAAGTTACATAAACTGTACCTAACCCATGGAAATTTGACCTAGGGAAGATTATTTTAATCTACTTCTTTCGTCTTTCAGTTTTTCAGCACCATCTGCCTAAATTACTACTTAATATAAAACTGACTGAATGCAAGGATATAAGCAAAACTTAGAAGTCATTCAAAGATACAAAGGGAAATACTGTGAAACAATGTTAATAATCTATTCCTATTTTTAAACTGGAAGCGAAAAGGTGTTGCAACAGATACAACCACTAAAGGTTTCATAGGTGTATGTGTTTTATATACTATGTAATAAATAGGTTTAAATGTATATACAATATATAAAATATACATCTATAGTAATGAAGGAAATGCATATTAAAACCACAATGAAATATCATTCACACCCATCAGGTAAAGGAAAGTAATAATACCACGTGTTGTTGATATGCAACAATAAGGATTCTCATTCACTACTGGTGTGGATGTAAATCAGTAAAATCACTTTGGCTTATCTTTCATTCTTTACAGTATCTATTGAGAAACAGAAGTTCCTAATTTTAATCTAATATAATTCCTATTTCTGCTTAGTTGTGCTTGTATATCTTGTTTAAGAATTCTTTCCCTATCCTGAAATCATGAAGCTCTGCTCCTGTTATTTCTTCTAATATCTTAAGGCCCTTGGTCTTTGTATGTGCTTTTGACTCAAGTGGAATGTAAAAGAGATAAATTTTACATTTCACACTCATGGGATAGTCAGTTACCAAGCATCATTTACAGAACAGGCCACCTTTTCATCAATAATCTGCAATAACACCTCCAAGCTAAGCATGGGTCTATTGAGTTTGTGTTCCAATCTGATATATTAATCTACCTACCTTCCTTGTGTCAGTATCACATGTTATTTTAGTAAATTACTGAACCTGAGAATGGGTTCATGGAAACAGCTAAATTTATAGCTTATCATTTAAAAGTACAATTGACAATCTGGGATTTATGAATGGCACCTGATGTAGGGGGCAGTCTGTGGGGTTGAATGTTTAACTTCCCTAGGCAGTAAGTGTCAAATTTAATGGGTATCCATTAAAAAGAGAATTTGTTGGTATGTGGAAAACATGCATACATTTGGTGTCACAAGTATTGAGAACAGAGAAAAACAGTGGTGTTTTTCCTTTTGCTTCTTTTACTCAGCACAGTATCTCTGGAGTTCTATTACATTTATTTAAATCTAACAGATGATTATAAACTCTTATTAAGTGTAAATTCACCCTTCTTGTCTGTATTTCTGAGAAGTCTCGACATGTATCTGGGTGAATGAGAAAAGCCTAAAAGACAGTGTTAATATGGTAGAATTTTATGTATGAGCTATTGCTGTGGAGAACTTTGCTCACAAGCATTAAAAAGCAACAACCTTATTACAGCTTTTGATTCCATTTATGGCTTAGTCAGTTATAACTTACATTCCTAACTATGAGACAGAATCACAGATGTCTCAGAAGCCTTGGAAATCATCCAGGCAGTATAGCACTGTGATAAACAAGGCTTCTTTCCATCACATAGACACAACTCCTCCTGCCACTTTTAGTTAATTTCAAATTTCACTGACTTTGTTTCCATATCAATAAGATGGAAAAAAATAGGTATTTCACAGATTTGTGCAAAAATTAAATGAGCTACTACATGCAAAATGAAGAGTTCCATGTACATAGTAAAGGCTCCACAAATGGCAGCTACTATTATGCCTATCATTACTCTCATTTTCCAAATTATGAAAATAATTAACATAAACATTCTACTTATATAGTTTTTTTTTTAAATATTT